>NC_056739.1:1825979944-1826347444 GCF_019279795.1 Protopterus annectens
TTGATGCTGTGTTTTTTGCTTTGGAAAGGGCAGCTCTCACCTGTGCATCTGTGATCTCAGGAAGGCTACACTCTGTTGGGATAGACATTTGCTCTTTTGTGGGGGAAGGGGGGGAGAAGTTTGCACTGAACCTTTCTGCCAGGATGTTGGCAATGTCTGTGGTTTCAGTGTATTTTTTGTCATTTTGCACTAACTCAGAGCATATCTGGGAGTTGCCTCCCAAGTTTCTGACATAACTAAAGAAGGCCTTGTGATTATCTTTAGTGTCTTGTGCAATTTTTCTTTCCAAGCTGGCCTTAGATGATTTTATGAGGGATCGTAGTTTCTTGCTAGTACTGATCAGTGACGCCTTCCCTTTTTGGGATTTTGCTCTGTCATGTAGTAGCTTTCTCCTTCTGTTGTATAGCTTATTTATGGCCGTGATCCACCAGACAGGTCTCCCGCTTTTAGAGAAGTGAGTTTTGGTTTTATTTGGGATAGCATGCTCCATGCATTCCTGTAGGTGTCCATAGAATGCTTTTGTAAAGGATTCTGCATTTTGGGCTATATTTTCCACTGGCCCAGGGGCTTTGAAGGATTCCACCTCAGTTTTGAGAAGTGTGAAGTTTGCTTTTGAGAAGTTCTTCACTGTGGTTTCCTTGGCTAGGGGTGAGGACGGAATATGGATGTCCAGTGAGATTTGTTTATGGTCTGATCTTACCAATGAGGGGTATACCTCTGGTGTGGAACATACAGACCCCATGTTGGTGATGACCAGATCCAATATGTTTTCACCTCTTGTGGGATTGGTGACCAGTTGTTCCATAGCATTTGAGTTTATAAATTCTAGGAACCGTTGGGTGAGGGTGTTTGGGCTTGAGTAGTTTTCCCAATCGATGTTTGGGTAGTTGAAGTCACCGAATATAATAGTGTTTGGAGAGACCATCATATTCGCCAGTGTTCTCAAGAAAGCCGAGTGAGGTTCCTGTGTTTGGGAATGTGGTCTGTAGCAAGCTACAAACTGAAAGGCAGTTTTGCCCACTGTTAGTTGCACATGGATGGTCTCTGATGCTTTGTGCAGTGCCACTAACCTGGAGGTGTGGGTATCTTTGATAAATATGGATACTCCCTCCTCCTTTTGTGGTTCGGTCCGAGTTTTGGGGCCAGAAAGCATTGCATGAAGTATAACCTGTTAGTGCTGGGGTGCTCTTGGGAGCCTTGAACCAAGTTTCTGTTACTGCACAGATATCGATATTCTCCATACTGAGGAGAGTCTCGAGTGCGTGCATCTTGAGGTTTAGACTTCTGGCATTGAGCAGCATTACCCTTAGTTTTTTTCATTGTGTTGTCTATGGGGGTGGGTTTTTCTTTTGAGCCTTGCCTAAAAAAGGCACTATGGGGAGGCAAGAGCCTTTGCCAGTATTCGAAAACCCAGGGGTGACAGGTGCAAGCCATCCCTAGTGAAGCAACGTGGCTTGTCGACCATGTCATCCCAGGCTGACAGACACTGGATCCCCTTTGAATTGAATGACACCAATACTTTAGCCAATTGTTAAAATTGATCATTTTGTCTTTATACTGCGGCATCATTCTTGGTGAAGGTAAGATGCTACTCAAAGTCAGGGTCATACCGGCCTGGGCTACATGATCAAAGAGCTCCTGTACGTCTTTTTTCATGTAGTCCACGGAGGTACGTCTCAGGTCATTCACACCAGCATGGACAATGACGGAGTCATATTTGTACTTGCTTTGGAGTGACCTGAGTGCTTGTGTTATGTGGCGGATCCTGGCACCCGACAGGCAGCTTACAGTGACCTTCTCCTTGTTCAGCCTGGTGAGTGTGTCTGACAATAGAGTCACCTATTACAAGTGTATTAGGTGTGTTGTTTAGCCTTAAGGGCTGTGACTGTGTGGCACACTAACTTTGTGAGCTATGTGCTACGTCGATATTGTTTCATGGTAGGTGTTGCTTGGATGTCTGCTTTGGAGGTCTCTGCTGCTTAGGCAGATTTTTATTTAGAGCCTCTGAGTATGTTTTTGTGTCTTTATGTGTTTGGTTTGCTAATGCAATAGGTCTATGTGAGACTGGATTTGTGGTGTGTGTGGATACCTTCTCCTCCTGACAGGCTTTGCCAGTACTGGGTTGAGAGAGCTTAGCCTCCAGTTTGGCTATATAGTTGCATCTCTCATACATATTTGAGCTTGTTTGGAGGAGGAGGGGGTGGTCTGTATACATAAGGCAGTTGTAACATTGCCTCAAGATTCCCAGATTCACCAGCTGGACTGGAGAGTAAACTCAAAACTGACCTTTGGACATGCCTGAATAATATAAGGAACTACTTATTGACTGATCAGAAAGAACCAATAGGGGGCAAGTGCTTAGAAGGAGTATAAAAGGATGTAGTGCTTTAGTTTATGTTTACCTATGAGATTACTTATACGAGCAAGTGCAGGACTTTAGAATGAAAATAAAGTGCTTACTTAGAGATTTAGAGCAGTTCTAAGGGAAAAAGTGAAAAGCAGACTTTGTGGAGTCGGGAATAGTTTAAAGCTGTTTAAGCGGCGCTGCCCAATGCTGTACTGTGTGCAAGACTGCGCAAAAGAGAGTTGCAGGGTTTTAAGAGAGAGAGAGAGAGAGATCAAGGAGTTTGGAATTGACCCAAAATGGCCAATAAAACTCCAGTTTCTAGGCAGTAACCACTCCTACAGGGACAGGCAGGCTGCTCATTGTTAACCACTGCCACTGGTGGACACAGAGACTTCCCTTTAGCCCAAGCAAGCACTGGCCTCCAGTGATATGACAGAAGGCATGCAACATGCATGTGATATGGCAGACGGCATGCAGCTCAGACAATAATAGTGGTAGTTATCATACATCCCTGGGTTGCACACAACAGCATGCATGTGTCATAGCAGAAGGCATGCAAATTACACAATCATAGTAGTAGTTAGCATACATCCCTGTGTTACACCATGTAGACCAGCACAGGTTAACAGTACACCTGCCTGATGTGTGGCATATGACCTTGACAATCACATGTAGTAGGATATGATCTGCTGATGTGTGCAATGACATGCATACATGTTTAACACAATGGTGTCCTGTCAAACATACAGTGGAGTAATGGTGTCCCAATGCAGTGTTGTCTGTCCGCCCTACAGATATACTGTACATTTAGCTGATGTGCATGGCCATTGCAGGGAATCATGTGTTGTCTCTATTGCTTTACAGTGTGAGTTACAGACACAGTTCATAGCCATGGCTGTGTTCAGATACAATACATATATACTGTGGAATGTGACCCATGTCACTGAGGTGTATACACACTAAACCATGATGTGGAATGTGTGACACAGGTCACTGAATGGTATACGGATGACACCCCTGCACATCTGCAACCATATTGCTACTGCCTGAAAACTATGCCCAGACATGGCAAACTCATCAGTACACCATGTCCCACATGACATCTGTGTACCACACACACACACACACACACACATACACATACACACACACACACACACATACACACACACACACACACACACACACACACACACACACACACACACACACATATGAGGAGCAAGGATGACAGTGATGTTCGACAGCAACAAGGGGAATGTACTGTATCTGTGGGTTGATGTGGTTGCCTGTGTATGTATGTGAATACTGTATAGGTGACTTCATTCATGTCGTGACACACTCAAGATGTTCAACACATCTTATGTGGTGGATTAATGTTACACCTACGCAAGAGGTGCACAGGCCTGTAGGATGTCTAGTGTTCCACATCTGCAATATTACCATTACACAAAGGCCATAGTTGGAACATGTGGAGCCAATGTACAGCAGGGTATACACACAAGCACATCACGTCTACTGTGTGTGTTGCTTCATGTCTCTGGCCATCCTCCATGGCCATGTGTGAACATGTATTGGCCAAATGGTTGTGACGGGCATCTATTTCACACATCCGTGTTGTCCCATATTACATGCACCCATAGATGTCATATGCTCCACTGACGATAGGGTTATGCAGACAAAGGGTGGTATGTTTAGTATGTGGGATATGTTTTTCAGGATAGTTAGGCAGTGTTGCAGCCAGCCCACTAGATGTCATGCACATGTCAGATAGCACATCACATTGATGGCAGGGGTATAATCCACACCGGTGAATCCTGTGGGCTGGCCATACTCCAGCTCACTTTGTAGTACTGTTTGTATTCCCCACATGTGTAGTTCTGATCTGTAGTACATGTCCCTACAGTGAACAACACCTCCAACATTGTATGCACAGCTGTCCACACATCTGGCAATGACAGTTTGTGAGGTTCCATGTCGGTGTTTCACATAGTTTGCAAGTATTACACATGAGTAGTCATTGTGATGCATTGCAGGTCCGACCTGTATATTGTGACAGGACCAGACATTATGTGTACATGTGGTAAATGGCCACATGGCAGAGAGATCTGTGCATTAACATGCCTGATAAATAATAACAGTCTCACCTGCAATGGGCTGCTGTCGCAGCGGAATGCCAGAGGTAGCTAAATAAGATTGACACAGCAGTATGACCATTATCCACACCTGTATGATAGATACAGGGTGCAATGTGCATGTTAACACATACGCCAGTACAATAGACTATACTATGGAGTATGCACATATGTGCATACACAGAGTAGCATACTATAGTATGCAGCATGTGTGTATACATGTCTTGCATATGATGCTACATTACATATTGTGCAGTGACACATGTAACTATATGGAATATAGTTGTTATATGTGCAGTAGTGACTTACCAGGCAACTCCAGGCTCGGTGGTTGAGAGACACCCACCTCCATGATATCAGCTAGGGCTTGTGGATGTTGTTCTGCAGGTATCCCCAGGTTGGCCAGTAGCTCCTCGGTACATGTGAGTGGGGGCTGGGTTGGTGTCCCACCACCTGTTGCATCTTGTTCCCTGGTGAATGCATTTGCATGCTGTTTCACCCATCATCTAATAAGGTCTGTACAGTGACTGCACACTTGCTGGTATGTGCGGTTGTGGCCACCCACATCATTAACCCTCCTGTGAAGTTCCTGCCACAGGGCATCCCGCTGCTGTGCATCCTGTGGCACATGGCTGAACAGTACATGATGATTATCATGTAGGTATGGGATGTGGGCCACGTCCTCCAAGCAGGTATAAGGTGGTAGCCTTGCATGTGGCATACCTGGAAGACATAATGATGGAGACAGGTCACAGTAACTCACAGAGACGTACAGAGCTACAGCTGAACATACATGTGTATCACATTTATTACAATTAAATAGTTGTTTTTGCAAATCTACATGACACTGACACCACTAACATGTTTGTGTCACACACATTTGACACTCAATGGTGACTGGATATTATCACCATATATGTGTGTCTGTCACCTGATTACATTACTCATACTCCATGTGGATGCTGTCTTGATGTGGGCATGTCTGTTTGTCTGTACTGGTGTTCTTACCTATCAGCACATGCCTGGATGTGTCCACATTAATGCAGTCGACCTTGATGCTGCGTATATGTCACATATAAAGACTTACACTGCCTTAACAGACATGACCTGTGACCCTGCAGACTTGGTCATGGAAAGTTTTACATGTATTTGTCTTGCCATGTACATAAACATGGCACTGTACAGCAGTTCACATCCTGCCATGTATCACCTGTGTTGCACATGTGATACACATGGGACACTGGCTAGCCTGATGGTATTTGCAGGGATGGATATCAACTATAGCATGTACGGTCAAAGTCAACTAGTAGGCTATATGCTCTGGGCCATGTATGAGCCTAGGATGAAAGGTTACCTAGCTGTAGCTGACAGGCGGGTTCTGGGGCCAGGTCAAGCAGTGCCACATAACTGATCCACAGGGTTAATGATATATTTACCATGCAGTCATCACACCATGTCTGAAAGAGGGGCAATGTGCAGCTTTGCTGGACAGGGATGCATAGTATTTCAGGAGTATGTAAAGTGTATGGGACAAGGATCTGTCCAGCATGTGGTGATCCTTGTACTAGGAAGGTGGATGTCCATGAAGTATGTGTTTGAGATCAGGATGTGTAAGTGTAGCATGTCCAGCATCACTGGGTTGGATATGGCTATATTCAGGCTAGGCATCATGCTACATAGTGGAGATGGGGATTGGGAAGTTTGATGTAGGCCATCTGAACATGGCCAATACCCCTTAAATGAAATATGTGATCTGATATGGGTCACTTGAGTGTTGAGTATGGCTGAACAATGATCTCTATATTCATGGATGGCACCCTGTCATGATTAGGGTTGCCACTTACGACTACCTGACAGGTGTGGTGATGTAACTATCACAAGAAAGACAACTGCCCAGCTGCATCCCTTACGCACAGTGTCCATTATGTTGACCACTGCCTAGGTGGTAGTTCATGAGTACAGGGTTATTAACATAAGGGTGACAATGCAATATGTAGCTGTCAGATTGTGGCCATATGTCAAACACCTCACCCACAAAGCCCCTTCTGTATGTTGTCTGCAACACTCACTGAGTCAGCTATTGCTCCTAGGTCATTGTCATTCGCATACTTCAATAGGCAGATGCCTTCTGTTAGTCTGTGTGGTATAGTCTACAATGGGGGGGAGGGGTACAATGAATTAACCCTGTCTTACTGTAGCTGGCACTGGTTTGATGTGCATGTACTATTCAGACACCTTCTGTAGTGTTGGTTATGCCAGCAGTCCAGTTGCAAAACAGTCCTGTGACATAGGAATGTACATCTAGTATACTGAGTGTACGTGGAACACAGTATAGGTGATGATGTCCTATGACCTGGCAAGGTTATGATATGATGTATGAAATCAACCTTAATGTCATCTAAATCTGCACTGCTGACATCAAATAAGTTGATCAAGGTTCATGGCCTTTCAGACCAGACTCAGCAGGGTAGTAGTGCAGTACTTCCCATTATCAGTGGTGTCTCCCCCTTTGTGGATTTTGATAACTGTTGGTGTGCACCATTCAGTGTGTACACAGCCTGACATGAAGCTATGTTTTACATGATGTGTATGTGGAGAGCAAATTTTTTGCCATATGTGTATGATACAACCTGAGATGTGGACAGGTCACATGCAGCCTGAGTGTAGCTTGTACCTGCATAGCTGTGGTTGCAGGGGCTCTGTAGTGTACATGGATATATGATTGTGTACCTGTTGGGGCAGTGTGTTTATGTTATCCAAGACCCTGTTTGGATTGCTTATTCATGCTCAGCACTTATTTAGAACTTGTAAGCACTAAATAAGCTACTAATTACTATAGCACTTAGTCTTCCTCATTACCTAGAGGTAAACAGTTTTAGTGCATACTTTTCTCACTTACTTAGAAAAAAACAACATTTGTATTCACTTTCCTCACTTATCTAGAGGAAAATAGTTTTTGTATTCAGGCATGTCTAAGGGTCAGCTCCTAATGTTCTCTCCTGTCTATCTGATGAATCTGGGCATCTTGAGGCAATGTAGAAATTACCTCATGTACACAGACAACCCTCTCCTCCTACCACCCAACACGACAACCTGTGAGAGATGCACCTATCTAGCCAAACTGGAGGTAAAGCTCTCTCCAAACAAGACTGAACTTGACAGTCACGTGGAGAAGGTAAACATTTGCACCACACCACACTCATCACATAGTCTCACTAAATCTACACCACCAATATCCACACATAGTAACAAGACCTGGTGGTGGAATGAAGAAGTACAGGAGAGTATACAGAGAAAGAGGTTGGCGAAGAAGAAGTGGGATTGTCAGAGAAATGAAGAAAGTAGACAAGAGTATAAGGAGATGAGGTGCATGGCAAAGAGAGAGGTGGTGAAGGCTAAGGATAAGGCATTTGACGAGTTGCATAAAAGGTTGGACACTAAGGAGGGAGAAAAGGACCTGTACCGATTGGCTAGACAGAGGGACCAAGCTAGTAAAGATGTGCAGCAGGTAAGGGTGATAAAGGATAATGAGGGAAACTTACTCACAAGTGAAGAGAGTGTGTTGAGCAGATGGAAAGAGTACTTTGAGGGGCTGATGAATGAAGAGAATGAGAGAGAGAAGGTTGGATGATGTGCGGATAGCGAATCATGAAGTGCAGTGGATAGCTATGAAGAGGATGAAGAACGGAAAGGCTGTTGGTCCAGATGACATACCTGTGGAAGCATGGAGGTGTTTAGGTGAAATGGCAGTGGAGTTTTTAACTAGATTATTTAATGAAATCTTGGGAAGTGAGAGGATGCCTGAGGAATGGAGAAAAAGTGCTTTGGTACTGATTTTTAAGAATAAGGGTGATGTGCAGAACTGTAGCAACTACAGAGGGATTAAATTGATCAGTCTCAGCATGAAGTTATGGGCAAGAGTAGTGGAAGCTAGGTTAAGAAGGGAGGTGATGATTAGTGATCAGCAGTATGGTTTCATGCCAGGAAAGGGCACTAGAGTTGCGATGTTTGCTTTGAAAGTGTTGATGGAGAAATACAGAGAATGTCAGTAGGAGTTGCATTGTGTCTTTGTGGATTCAGAGAAAGCATATGACAGGGTACCTAGAGAGGAGTTGTGGTATTGTATGAGGAAGTTGGGAGTGTCAGAGAAGTATGTAAGAGTGGCACAGGATATGCACAAGGGTAGTGTGACAGCAGTGAGTTCTGCAGTGGGAGTGATGGATGCATTTAAGGTGGAGGCGGGATTACATCAAGGTTTAGCTCTGACCCCTTTCTTATTTGTAATGGTGATGGACAGGTTGACAGATGAGATCAGACAGGAGTCCCCATGGACTATGATGTTTGCAGATGACAGTGTGATCTGTAGTGAGAGTAGGGAACAGGTGGAGGAGACCCTGGAGAGGTGGAGATATGCTCTAGAGAGAAGAGGAATGAAGGTCAGTAAGACTAAGACAGAATATATGTGTGTGAATGAGAGGGAGGATAGAGGAATAGTGAGGATGCAGGGAGTAGAGGTGGTGAAGGTGGATGAGTTTAAATACTTGGGATCAACAGTTCAGAGTAATGGTGAGTGTGGAAGAGAGGTGAAGAAGAGAGCACAGGCAGGATGGAGTGGGTGGAGAAGAGTGTCAGGAGTGATTTGTGACAGACGAGTACCAGTAAGAGTGAAAGGGAAGGTCTACAAAAGGGTAGTGAGACCAGCTATGTTATATAGGTTGGAGACAGTTAAAGTTATATTATTTAGTTATTATTAATCAATTATTATTTTTAATTTTGAAAGTGTGGGTTATATTAAATTTGACTATATACTAATTGGACTATATATAACATACATATTATATACCATACAATAATAGTAAACAAAGTAATACTTGTCAGCATTATTATTTAAAATATGTTTGGTTCATTTTAATTGTATTTTTGGTATTATGCATTTTATATTATATTATACCATATTATCATACCTTTAGTATACTGTTAAAAATCCATATATATATATATAAAATATATGAGACACAGTCGGATGAGGGATTATATACATAAATCACATAAATTACATATATATATATATATTTTTTTTAATTTTAACATAACATTATATATATTATATATGTTACATAGATAAATGTG
The DNA here is from genome assembly GCF_019279795.1 of Protopterus annectens. Classification (NCBI taxonomy): domain Eukaryota; kingdom Metazoa; phylum Chordata; order Ceratodontiformes; family Protopteridae; genus Protopterus; species Protopterus annectens. Next base: position 1,825,989,557 of record NC_056739.1, read on the forward strand.
TTTTAATATATGTAAGTACAAAGTAAAGTTTAATTTATTATTTTATGAATAGGTATAGTTGATTAAATGTACATTTACATAGTTGTTTTTAATACAAAATACATACATATATATTTTCACTGGAGTACATATATATATACAGTTGGTTCAAGTTTGTAAATATAATGGTTTTTAATGGATATGAAATGTTCTTGAATGAGTCATTTCCCTTTTAAGAATTCATTATTGAAAATCAAGGATACTAATTAAGTAATTATTCAATATACAATACTGTATAAAAATCTTGGGTTGAAACAGTAGTATGTATTCTGAAGAAGTTCGTATGGACGAAACCTAGGTCAATAAAGAAGTTTTTGCTGCAGGAACGTGTGGTGGCTTTTCGTTGGGTTAGTTCCAGTGCTACAAGAATATAACTTCAACATATTTGGGTTTGCTTTTCATCTCCTTATTGGCATCGGCTACATCTTGCTGTTTTACAACAGGTTGCAGTATTTTTTGGTTACTAGTTTTTATGGCGAGCGAGAGTGGTTCGGTGGATGTCGGGAGTATGTTACAGCAAATATGTGAAACCTTAAAAGAACATTCGGTTCTTATACAAAAAATACTTACTAAAGAAGCGGTGGAATTAATACAATCAGGGGAAAGTTTGGGCTTACCCCTCACACAACCCACGCCACCAAATGCAACAACGCAAGGTAATCCTGATATATGTGGTAAAGAAAGAACTGTTAGAGATATAACTTGTTGGAAAACTACTGCTTTCAGTTTTCAAAGTGGTAGCACTCCACAACGTTCAACAGTAGAAGTGATACATGAACCACAACCAATGCAAGAAATGTTAAGAACATTTGAGAAAAAACTGTTTAAATTGAAACGGACACAATTAGAGAACTGTTATCTGACACGTAACATAGAATTGGGAATTATTCCCAAAGGTTTACGGCTTTGGAGATATCCAAATGGCTGTGAACAAAATGTCAGTATGTTAAAAGAACTACATGATTTGTTTGATAATTGTGGTATCCGGCTGATGGAAATAATGGTGAAATACAACAGTATAAAAATTGAAGAATTATTAATTCAATTGGAAGAATTAAATCAGAATATCTCAAAAGACCTTCTCTTTGAACATGCATATGACCAGTACACGCATATTATATCAGATGTTACAAACAGTTGTGATATTTTATTTCAAAAGAAAAGTGTTAAAATCCAATGTGACATACAAAGATATGCGCAACATCAAGCATATCCAAAATCTGGTAGTTCAAAAGGTCAACACCATGGTGATCCACACACAGAGAACTTTTTGGCAGTTGCAGATGACGTCAATCCGCCGTTTGAGGGAGACGACGAGAATACTCGCAATGAGGGCGAAGACAGCATGGAAGAAGGTGTTAGGCGTTCCAATCGGCTGAGGAACCAACACGAGTTTAATAACGAACATGATTTTGATAAAAAAGGTGCCAGACCAAAACAGACTTTTTTGGGACTTACAGCAGGCAGGAAACGGAAAATGTAACCACAGATGTTGTGGTACAGGCGGGTATCAATACAGCGGCACACAGTCTTTTTGGACTTTTTGACATTCAACAACCGCAAAAGTTGGACAATAACATCATTAACGTGAGTACGCCATGCCTAGATTTAAATATTGGTTCCGTTGAACATGTAGAACTCTGTACAACACTGGCGTCTTCTTCTAGCATTTCTAACCCTGTAGTGGATGTAACATTTGTTTATAATAATATATGTGAATTGCATAACAGTAATAATTTAATATCCAAAGGGAAGCAGGACGGTTATGATAACATGAATGATGATGCATTACTAGAATTAAGTATATACCAATACAATGAAAGTGAGTTTAGTAGTGGAACAAACAATGTGGGAATTGTAAGTGCTGACAAGTTAGTATATGAAAATGAAGAATGTTATAGCAATGAAGTCAATTTTTATATAGATTGTAATCCAGACCATTACTTGGTCAACAACGACAATTGTATACGATCACAAATTACAAGTATAGATATGTATTCTAATGTAGATATAGTACCTGATGTTAATGATTATGTTTTTTTAAGTAATCCAAACATAGTAATGAACACAAAACATGATTTTAAAGTGTATAATTATTCTTCAAAGAACATAACAGTGCAACACGCTGATTTATTTTCCAAAGGGTTTAATTATGTTCCCTGCAAAAAAGGCAATATAGTGGAATCTATATTGGATCTAAAGTTGTTTTCACGCAAATTGAACTTAAAAGCATATTTTAATAATAAAATTGATGATCAAAGCAAACAACAAAAGATTTTTACAAAATCTAGTTTATTCAATCCACCCATGAACGATGAGATAGCGAACTTTGAAAAGAGAAGTGAATATGATATAAGAACGTTTTACAAAAAATATAAGCATAATAGACATTTTAATATGACTAAAACAGAAGAAATATTACTTAAAGATATCAATAATGACTTACAATTAAGAATTATGAGGCCAGATAAGGGTAATGGTATAGTCATATTAGATTATAGCGATTATAGTTCCTATATGACCAATATGTTACTAAGTGACACATATGTTGAAATAAGTAAAAATCAAGTAAACATAGCTTTTAGAAGAATAGAAGGAATGTTAGATGATATGTTATACCAAGGGGAAATCACTGAGTATGAACATGAATATTTACAGAATGAGTACCCAGTAATTAGTGGTATCTTCGGAATACCAAAAATACACAAAGGCCTCAACAATTTGGAATTTCGACCTATTGTAGATGGGAATAGAAGTATAACATGTAACATAAGTCAATATTTGGATTATTTCTTCAAGGAGAGTATGAAATGTTTTAGTTATATAACAAAAGACTCATGGGACTTTTTGAGTAAACTAAAAGAAATAGATATGAAAAATGAATATACTTTTGTAACAATTGATGTTGTAAACCTATTTACAACAATTCCTCATGATATTGGCCTTATATGGCTAGAAGAACAATTGTTTGAGACACATTTATATGAACAAGAACAAATCAATACTTTTATAAATTTGATGGAAATTGTCCTAAATAACAATTATATATATTTTGAAGGAAGTTATTACCAGCAAGTAAATAGGGTAGCCATGGGGGCACCATGTGCCCCCATGTATGCAAACCTAATAATGAGCTATTGGGAACATAATTATTTGTTTCAATCAGATTTCCGTAAACATCTTGTAATGTATACTAGATATTTAGATGATATATTTATCATCTGGGACCAAGATAAAGATATGTTAAAAACTTTTTTAGAGTATATAAATACTACAGTAAAATTTCTAAGATTCACACATCATGTTCATGATGAAAAAATTAATTATTTGGACGTAGATATAATATACAACAAAGAAACAAATATTTTAAAAACACAAATACATAGAAAGCCCACTTTTTCTAATGCATACTTGCATTTTAATAGCTGGCACCCTGACCATCAGAAAAAAGCTATTATTAAAGGGCAGATGGTCAGGGCAGCCAGAATGGTAAGTGAAGAGCAGGATTTCATAGAAGAATTAAAATATATTATGCAACTATTTATGAATAGAGGATATCCAGAACAGTTTTGTGTTAAAATATACAATGAAGTAAAAAATAAAAGACAAAATGGAATATATACCGCAATATTAAAAACTGGTTCCTTAAATAAATTAACATTGGGTAGCAAAGGAATATTAGAGAAAGATTATTATAATAACGTTCCATTGTATATTATTAATTATAATGATTGTTTTAGAGAGATAGAGAGCATAATAAAGAAAAATTGGGATTTCTTTGTGAATGATACAATTGGGAGACAACTTTTTCAAGGTCCAATAAAATTTGTATACAAAAAGAGTCATCTTTCAAAAATATATTAGAAAATAAAGGAAAGACTGACAAATATAACAACAGAAGTAAAGGTAACTTTAAATGTGGAACATGTAGCACATGTAGTCACATATATTGTTCAGGTACAGAAACAATGATCAATGGCTGTAAAATTAGAATATATGGGCATTACAATTGTTTAACAACAAATGTAGTATATATAGCTTTGTGTCAACAATGTAAAGCCTTCTATGTTGGGAAAACAAAAAGGCAATTTAGAGAGCGGATTAAAGAACACCTTTTGGATATACAACATCATAAGAGTACTAATGCTTTAGCGAGACATATCATTGAAAATAATGACCACAAATTTAAATTTATGGTCATTAATCAAATTAAATATGACCCACAAGGAAAGATAACTATGTATCATTTGGACATGGAGGAATTAAAATGGCAGATAAGTCTGAATTCATGTATTCCACCGGGCATAAATGAATACATGACTATCATGCCATTATTGAAATTGAATAGAGTTTATGGCAAATAGATGATGTATACAAATAATAACAAAAGAATATACATATATATATACATCCATCATATATTTATTATTTTTATAAATTAGTTCCATATACAAAATTGATTAAAGTTATATTATTTAGTTATTATTAATCAATTATTATTTTTAATTTTGAAAGTGTGGGTTATATTAAATTTGACTATATACTAATTGGACTATATATAACATACATATTATATACCATACAATAATAGTAAACAAAGTAATACTTGTCAGCATTATTATTTAAAATATGTTTGGTTCATTTTAATTGTATTTTTGGTATTATGCATTTTATATTATATTATACCATATTATCATACCTTTAGTATACTGTTAAAAATCCATATATATATATAAAATATAAATATATGAGACACAGTCGGATGAGGGATTATATACATAAATCACATAAATTACATATATATATATTTTTTTTTAATTTTAACATAACATTATATATATTATATATGTTACATAGATAAATGTGTTTTAATATATGTAAGTACAAAGTAAAGTTTAATTTATTATTTTATGAATAGGCATAGTTGATTAAATGTACATTTACATAGTTGTTTTTAATACAAAATACATACATATATATTTTCACTGGAGTACATATATATATATATATATATATACAGTTGGTTCAAGTTTGTAAATATAATGGTTTTTAATGGATATGAAATGTTCTTGAATGAGTCATTTCCCTTTTAAAAATTCATTATTGAAAATCAAGGATACTAATTAAGTAATTATTCAATATGCAATATTGTATAAAAATCTTGGGTTGAAACAGTAGTATGTATTCTGAAGAAGTTCGTATGGACGAAACCTAGGTCAATAAAGAAGTTTTTTGCTGCAGGAACGTGTGGTGGCTTTTCGTTGGGTTAGTTCCAGTGCTACAAGAATATAACTTCAACATATTTGGGTTTGCTTTTCATCTCCTTATTGGCATCGGCTACATCTTGCTGTTTTACATACTTTTCTCACTTACTTAGAAAAAAACAACTTTTGTATTCACTTTCCTCACTTATCTAGAGGAAAATAGTTTTTGTATTCAGGCATGTCCAAGGGTCAGCTCCTAATGTTCTCTCCTGTGTATCTGATGAATCTGGGCATCTTGAGGCAATGTAGAAATTACCTCATGTACACAGACAACCCTCTCCTCCTACCACCCAACACTACAACCTGTGAGAGATGCACCTATCTAGCCAAACTGGAGGTAAAGCTCTCTCCAACCAAGACTGAACTTGACAGTCACATGGAGAAGGTAAACATTTGCACCACACCACACTCATCACATAGTCTCACTAAATCTACACCACCAATATCCACACATAGTAACAAGACCTGGTGGTGGAATGAAGAAGTACAGGAGAGTATACAGAGAAAGAGGTTGGCGAAGAAGAAGTGGGATTGTCAGAGAAATGAAGAAAGTAGACAAGAGTATAAGGAGATGAGGTGCATGGCAAAGAGAGAGGTGGTGAAGGCTAAGGATAAGGCGTTTGACGAGTTGCATAAAAGGTTGGACACTAAAGAGGGAGAAAAGGACCTGTACCGATAGGCTAGACAGAGGGACCAAGCTAGTAAAGATGTGCAGCAGGTAAGGGTGATAAAGGATAATGAGGGAAACTTACTCACAAGTGAAGAGAGTGTGTTGAGCAGATGGAAAGAGTACTTTGAGGGGCTGATGAATGAAGAGAATGAGAGAGAGAAGGTTGGATGATGTGCGGATAGCGAATCATGAAGTGCAGTGGATAGCTATGAAGAGGATGAAGAACGGAAAGGCTGTTGGTCCAGATGACATACCTGTGGAAGCATGGAGGTGTTTAGGTGAAATGGCAGTGGAGTTTTTAACTAGATTATTTAATGAAATCTTGGGAAGTGAGAGGATGCCTGAGGAATGGAGAAAAAGTGCTTTGGTACTGATTTTTAAGAATAAGGGTGATGTGCAGAACTGTAGCAACTACAGAGGGATTAAATGGATCAGTCTCAGCATGAAGTTATGGTCAAGAGTAGTGGAAGCTAGGTTAAGAAGGGAGGTGATGATTAGTGATCAGCAGTATGGTTTCATGCCAGGAAAGGGCACTAGAATTGCGATGTTTGCTTTGAAAGTGTTGATGGAGAAGTACAGAGAATGTCAGAAGGAGTTGCATTGTGTCTTTGTGGATTCAGAGAAAGCATATGACACGGTACCTAGAGAGGAGTTGTGGTATTGTATGAGGAAGTTGGGAGTGTCAGAGAAGTATGTAAGAGTGGCATAGGATATGCACAAGGGTAGTGTGACAGCAGTGAGTTCTGCAGTGGGAGTGATGGATGCATTTAAGGTGGAGGCGGGATTACATCAAGGTTTAGCTCTGACCCCTTTCTTATTTGTAATGGTGATGGACAGGTTGACAGATGAGATCAGACAGGAGTCCCCGTGGACTATGATGTTTGCAGATGACAGTGTGATCTGTAGTGAGAGTAGGGAACAGGTGGAGGAGACCCTGGAGAGGTGGAGATATGCTCAAGAGAGAAGAGGAATGAAGGTCAGTTAGACTAAGACAGAATATATGTGTGTGAATGAGAGGGAGGATAGAGGAATAGTGAGGATGCAGGGAGTAGAGGTGGCGAAGGTGGATGAGTTTAAATACTTGGGATCAACAGTTCAGAGTAATGGTGAGTGTGGAAGAGAGGTGAAGAAGAGAGCACAGGCAGGATGGAGTGGGTGGAGAAGAGTGTCAGGAGTGATTTGTGACAGACGAGTACCAGTAAGAGTGAAAGGGAAGGTCTACAAAAGGGTAGTGAGACCAGCTATGTTATATAGGTTGGAGACAGTGGCATTGACAAAAAGGCAGGAGTCAGAGCTTGATGTGGCAGAGATGAAGATGTTAAGATTTGCACTAGGTGTGATGAGAATGGACAGGATTAGGAATAAGTATATTAGAGGGTCATCCCAGGTTGGAAGGTTTGGAGACAAAGCCAGAGAGGCAAGATTGCATTGGTTCAGACATGTGCTGAGGAGGGATGCAGAGTATATTGGGAAAAAAGATGCTAAGGATGAAGCTGCCAGATAACAGGAAAAGAGGAAGGCCTAAGATAAGGTTTATGGATGTGGTGAGAGAGGACATGCAGGTGGTTGGTGTGACAGAGCAAGATGCAGAGGACATGAAGACATGGAAACAGTTGATCTGCTGTGGCAACCCCTGTGGGAGCAGCCAAAAGAAGAAGAAGTAACACAGAAACATTCACGGAGGCTCTCAATAATAATCTGTCTAAGCAATAGAGACCTCCAAAGCAGAAACGCAAGCAGCCTCCATCCCTTAACACAACCCAAATGACACATAGCCCACAGACTCAGTGTGCCACTCAACCACAGCCAATACGGCAAAACAATGTACCCAACACACTAGTCATAAGTTACTCTATAGTCAGGCACACTGATGTCCCACTCACCATGCTAAACAAGGAGAAAGTTACTGTCAGCTGCCTGTTGGGTGCAAGGATCTGCCACATAATCTACGCACTCAGGGCACTCCACAACAAGTACAAATATGACTTTGTCATTGTCCATGTTGGTGTGAATGACCTGAGACGTACCTCCCTGGACTACATGAAAAGAGACATGGAAGAGCTCTCTGATCTTGTAGCCCAGGCAGGTATTACCCTCGCCCTGAGTAGCATTCTGACATCGCCCAGAAGGATATCGCAGTTCATGGACAAAATGACTTCAACAATTGGCTCAGTTTCTGGGGTCATTCTAAGGGGATTCAGTATCTGTCTGCTTGGGATGACATGGTCGACAGACCATGATGCTTTGCTACAGATGGCCTGCACCTGTCGCCCGTGGGATTCGGGATACTGGTTAAGGCTCTTGCTGCCCCTATAGTGCCTTTTTTAGGCAAGGTTCAAATAACAAATTCACCACCATAACAGGAAGAGGCAAGCAAGAACTGAGGGTAATGCTACTCAATGCTAGAAGTCTAAATCTCAAAATGCACTCACTCGAGGCACTCCTTAAAATGGAGAACATCGATATCTGTGCAGTGACTGAGACCTGGTTCAAGACTTCAGAGAGCACCCCTGCACTACCAGGCTATAACTCATACCACACTTTTTGGCCATGTAAACTGGACCGAAACACCAAAGGTGGAGGTGTGTTCATATTCATTAAGGATATCTACACCTCCAGGCTAGTTGCTTAGCACAATGCATCCGAAATTATCCAAGTGCAACTACCTCTGGGCAAAACTGCAATACAAATTGCAGCATGCTATGTATACCCCACCATGCCTCAGGGTTCCCACTCCTCTTTTCTTGATGTACTGGAAAATATTAGGGTACAACCAAACACCCTAATAATGGCCGACTTCAACTACTCCACCATTTACTGGGAAACTACTTGTGTACCAACTCATTAGCTCAACACTTTCTGGAATTCATAAACTCCAATGCCCTGGATCAACTTATCCACACCCCCACCAGGGGAAACAATATCCTAGACCTAGTCATTACCACCATGAGTGATCAGTTCCACACCTGAAGTCAACTCCTCATTGCTCCGATCTGACCATAAGCTAATCACCCTTGATATCCACATCCCGCCCCCCACCCCCATTAAGGGAACCACAGTAAAATATTTCTCCAAATCCAACTTCATGCTTCTTAAGACAGAAGTGGTGAACTTCATGACACCCATGCAGATGGACAATACAGTTACAACTGCTGAATCCTACACAAATGCACTCTATAAGCACTTACACGAGTGCATGGATCATGCTATCCCAAACAGAACCAAGACACTATCCTCCAAAAAAAGTAAGCCAATCTGGTGGTCCCCTGCCATAAAAAAACTGTACAACAGAAGGATGAAACTGTTGCAAAAGAGAGTACAATCCCATGAGTGAAGGAGCTCCCTGGTCAGCCTCAGCAAGAAGCTGAGATCCCTTATAAGATCCTCCAAAGCTAGCTACGAAATCAAATTCTCCACTAATTCTAAGGACAACCACAAAGCATTCTATAGCTATGTCAAGAATCTCGATGGCAACACCCAGATCTTCTCTGAGTTACAGCACAAAGGACCAAAAATTACAGAACCAATTGATATTGCCAACATCCTGGCAGATAGGTTCCATACTAACCTTACCCCCTCTCACCTCCTAAAGGGCCCATATCTATACAGAAAGAATGCAGAGTCCCTGTAATCACAACTACACAGGTAAAAGCAGCACTCTCTAAGGCCAAAAGCACAGCATCCATGGGACCGGACAACATCCCAGGTTGCATTTTACACGAACTTCAGAATGAACGGGCTCCCCACTTAAGCACCATGTTCAGTAATAGCCTCACATCAGGCTTTGTGCCCCCTGAATGGTGCACAGCAACAGTTATACCACTCCACAAAGGTGGTGGCACAAAGGACCATGGGAACTATTGCTCTATAAGCCTGACTAGCCTGGTCTGCAAGGCTATGGATCACATCATCATGGATCTCATTCACAGAGACATTGGGTACCTCCAAACCTTTAACCTCACCCAGTTTGGCTTTGTTAAGGGCAGACCCTGCCTCCTAAACCTGGTGGACTTCTTTGAGACAGTTACCAAGGCATTAGATGAGGGTAAGGAGGTCCACACAGCCTACCTTGACCTCTCAAAGGCTTTCAACACCATTCCCCATTCTGGTATTATCGACATACCCATCCACCTGAACATTAACCCCTACGTCATGAGATGGTTTGCAAAGTGGCTCATGGACAGAACCTACACAGTGAGAGTTGCATACCCTAGGTCCGACTGTAAACCAGTTACAAGTGGCATCCACCAGGGTTCAGTCCTAGGACCCCTAATGTTTGGTATATACTTCTCTGAGGTACAGGCAAGCAAAGGAGGACTTTGGCTGAAATTGTTTGCAGACTACAGTAAACTAGGGGCCATAATTGGTTCCCAGGCTGATACAAACACCCTCCAGAATGGTCTCACTGAGACGGACACCTGGTGTCAATATCATGGCCTCAAGCTGAATGCCAAAAAGTGCATAGTCATCCCCTTTGGATAAAACTAATTACCCATGAACTACCACATAGGTGGTAGTCCCCTACATACAGAAAAAGTAATAAGGGATCTGGGAACCCAAGTAGATACCTATCTCTCCTTTGATAACCATATTGCCAAGGTGGTTAGAATATCCTTCTATGTGGCCCCCTTAATCTCAAAAGGGTTCGCATCTAGAACAAAGGAGGCCATTGTGCCTCTCTATTCATGACTTATTAGATGAATTAAATAATACAACACCCCATTTGGGATGTACCTTACAAGACAACTGCAACAAGACCACAAAAGTACCACACCAAGAGGATTACTGACCTCAAACAGATGACCTATGCAGCCCAACTAAAGAAACTCCAGCTGTACTCGGTTGCATACCGTGTACTCAGAGGTGATCTCTGCTTGACATACAAGGCCCATGTCCAACCCAGTATTGATGGATATGCTCCACCTAAACAAAAAGCCCCTGAGAGCCACATGCTCTAAGGATATAAACCTAACTACAACGATAACTCGGATGTGCTGGAGGGATAGACTCCTGACCCGGAGACTCCCCATGCTTTGGAACATGATTCCAATGTACATCAGGCAGGGCCCCTCACTAGCACTCTTCAAGGGAAACCTTGACGGGTGGATGGGAGACAGACATGTACCACAAGGATCACTGCAGTGGTTCTGCAGGACAGAGGTGCAGGGAATTAATGGCTCTGCTGTTCAGAGGCACAGGGAACTAACCTAAGGGGGTGGCAGAAGCCAACACACTCTAGCTAGGCTTATAAATGCCCTTGGGCAGACAGCCTAGTACCTACCTACCTATGAAACTATGAACCTATGAATCTATTACATGTCTTATGTGCATGGATAGTTAACTAGCTCTTCCATTTTACTTTGCTATCATGCTTATAAACTGTCAGGTGACTACAAGTCATACGTATCCTGTTATTGTGTATTGTAAATGCCATTAGACATAACTAACGTTTGTCTAACATAACAGTAATGCTATGTAAAATGTAATACATATCTGCCTACAATACTGTACATTACACAGTTATTGGCACAATATCCCACAATGCAAATCATAATTGCACAGTAGGCCCACCTTCGACATGTTATTCTCAGTAATACACCCATACATATGCCTACTGTTAAAATATATCAACATATACTATCCCCTGTTATAGCATGCACTTGTTGGACTAGCCCTGCCACTGACAGCGGCTGGAGAGGAATTGTTAGGTTCAAAGCCCTTATGTAGCATCCCTTGTGGTGTATGAGGTGTTTGCCTTGTGACCTACAGCAGTACACACATAAATACTACAAGCATTACTATGCTCAACAATACATCATTACAAGATAACTGTTTCCACTATATACATTGCGTACACTTTAATTATTACAGAACACATACTACATTCACAGACATACTGAGTGTTCTACATACCTTATTAGTAACCCGAAGTGTTGTTGACTGTTATTTCAATCTTTTTCAGTTTGTGTATCAATCTTCTTTGTAATGTTCTGTTGGTATATTCAGATGGTTTGAATGTGTGACAAGCCATCCTTTTATAGTTAAATGTCGGTAACATGAGCTATGCTGACCACCAATTGGTGTTCCAAAGTAGTTAATTACATGCACATAGGTTCATAGGTTCATACAAGGCTATCTGCCCTAGGGCATTTATAAGCCTAGCCAGAGTGCGTTTGGCTTTCGCCACCCATTTTAAATTAATTTTGCTATGCCCTTTTTCGAGGTTAGTATACTGTGCCACTGTCTAACAGTGACACAGAAGTGATACCCGGGGTAAACCTACGATCTCCCATCCACTCATCAAGATTCCTCTTGAAGAGAGTCAATGAGGGACTCTGCCTAACCTGGACTGGGAATTTATTACAGAGTGAAGGGAGCCTCTGGGTTATGAATCTGTCCCTCCAGCATGTCCTATTTATTTCAGTGCTGAGGTTCAAGTCTCTCGAGTGCGTAGCTCGATGGGATTTGGATTTTCTGAGGTGCAGCATGTCCATTAATTCCGGGTTGGACATGGCTTTATACGTCAGGCACAGATCGCCTCTGAGCAGATGGTATGCCACTGAGTAGAGCTGGAGTTTCTTTAACCGGGCAGCATATGGCATCTGTTTGAGCCCTTTAATCCTCTTGGTGAGGTACTTTTGGGGTCTTTCCAGTTGCTGCAGGTGTCTGGTAAGGTACATCCCAAAAGGGACATTGTACTCAATTATGTGCCTGATGAGGGATGAGTAAAGAGGCATGATGACCTCCCCTGATCTAGATGTGAATCCCTTCATGATTAGGTGGGCTATATAAAAGGTTTTTCTAACCACTTTGGCCACGTGGTTGTCAAATGAGAGATTGCTATCAACTTGGGTCCCCAGGTCCCTAATTACTTCTTCTGTACTTAATGGATTACCACCTATGTGGTAATTTGTGAGCACTTTGTTTTTGCCAGAGGGGATGACTATACACTTTTTGGTGCTTAGCTTGAGGCCATGGCTCTGGCACCAGTTGTCTGTTTCTATGAGGCCCTTTTGGAGGATGCTTGTGTCAGCTGGAGAGTTGATTATGGCACCCAGTTTGCAGTCATCTGCAAACTTGGTCAGCCACAGTCCTAACGTGTTGGCCTGTACCTCCGCGAAATATATACCGAACAAGAGAGGTCCCAGGACTGAGCCTTGTGGGGTGCCACTTGTAACTGGTTTGGAGTCTGACATGGCTCCAGCAATTCTAACCATGCCAGTTTGCAACCCATTTAGAGACATAGTGGTTTATATTTAAGCTGGTGAGCTTATCTCTAATGCCTGAGTGGGGTATTGTATCGAAGGCTTTTGCGAGGTCCAGGTAGGCTGTGTGGACCACCTTCCCCTCGTCAATGGCCTGGGTGACTGTTTCAAAGAAATTGACCAGGTTTAAGAGGCAGGATCTGCCCTTAACAAAGCCAAACTGGGTAGGATCCAGTGTCTGTAGTTCCCCAATATCTTTATTTATGAGGTCCATGATGATCCTTTCCATAGCTTTGCAGACCAAGCTAGTCAGGCTTATGGGGCGATAGTTTCCAGGATACGTTGAGGCACCACCTTTGTGGAGAGGGACCACTGTTGCTGTATGCCACTCTTTGGGTACATATCCTGTAGTAAGGCTGAGATTGAACAGTAGTTTTATGTTTGGGTTTAGCTCTTCTTGGAGTTCATGTAGGACACAGCCCAGGACACCGTCTGGTCCCATTGATGCTGTGTTTTTTGCTTTGGAGAGGGCAGCTCTTACCTGAGCATCTGAGATGTCAGGGGGGCAGCACTCTGCTGGGATACATATTTGCCCTTTTGGTGGGGAGGGGGGGGTTTGCGCTGAACCTGTCAGCTAGGATGTTGGCAATGTCTGTGGGTTCGGTGTATTTTTTGTCATTTTGGACTAATTCTGAGCATATCTGGGAATTCCCACCCAGGTTCCTAACATAACTAAAGAAAGCCTTGTGATTATCCTTAGTGTCCTGTGCAATTTTTCTCTCGAAGCTGGCCTTAGACTATTTTATTAGTGCCTGTAGTTTTTTGCCAATACTGATCAGAGATGCCTTCCCTTTTTGGGATTTTGCTCTATCATGTAGTAGCTTCCTCCTTCTATTGTATAGTTTGTTTATGGCTGGGGTCCACCAGACAGGACGTCTGCCTTTGGAGGATTGGGTACTGGTTTTATTTGGATTGCATGATCCATGCATTCCTGAAGGTGTTCATAGAATGTGTTTATAAAGGATTCTGCGGTCTGGGCCGTATTTTCCACAGGCCCAGGGGATTTGAAGGATTCCACCTCGGTTTTGAGGAGTGTGAAATTTGCTTTAGAGAAGTTTTTCACTGTGGTTTTCTGGGCAGGGGGTGGGGTCGGGATGTGAATATCCAGTGAGATTAGTTTATGGTCTGATCTTACCAGTGAGGGATACACTTCTGGTCTGGAGCATAGAGTCCCCATGTTGGTGATGATCAGGTCCAGTATGTTTTCCCCTCTTGTGGGAGTGGCAACAAGTTGTTCCATAGCATTTGAGTTTATAAATTCTAGGAACCTTTGGGCTAGGGTGTTGGAGCTAGAGTAATGCTCCCAGTCTATGTTTGGGTAGTTGAAGTCGCCCAATATAATGGTATTTGGAGAGACCTTCATATTTTCCAGTGTTCTCAGGAAGGCTGAGTGGGGTTCCTGGATTTGGGAGGGTGGTCTGTAGCAGGCTATAAACTGGAAGGCAGTTTTACCCACTGCTAGTTGCACATGGATAGTGTCTGATGCTTCGTGCTGTGCCACCAACCTGGAGGTGTGGGCATATTTGACAAATATTGATACTCCCCCTCCTTTTGTGGTTCGGTCCAAGTTTTGGGGCCAAAAAGCATGGTATGAGGTATAACCTGGTAGTGCTGGGGTGCTCTCGGGAGCCTTGAACCAGGTTTCTGTTACTGCACAGATATCGATGTTCTCCATGCTAAGGAGAGTTTCGAGTGCATGCATCTTGAGGTTTAGACTTCTGGCGTTGAGTAGCATTACTCTTAGTTTATTATCCCTTGTGATACCTATGGAGGTGGGTTTGTCTTTTGAGCCTTGCCTAAAAAAGGCACTATGGGGGTAGCAAGAGCCTTTGCCAATATCCGAAAGCCCAGGGGTGATAGGTGCAAGCTGTGCCTAGCGAAGCATCGTGGCTTGTCGAGCATGTCATCCCAGGCTGACAGGCATTGGATCCCATTTGAATGACACCAATACTTAAACCAATTGTTGAAATTGATCATCTTGTCTTCATATTGTGGCATCATTCTTGGTGAGGGTAAGATGCTACTCAAGGTCAGGGTCATACCTGCCTGGGCTATATGCTCAGAGACCTCCTCTATGTCTCTTTTCATGTAGTCCAGGGAGGTACGTCTCAGGTTATTCACACCAGCATGGACAATGACTGAGTCATATTTGTACTTGCCTTGGAGTGACCTGAGTGCTTGTGTTATGTGACGGATCCTAGAGCCCGACAGGCAGCTCACCGTGACGTTCTCCTTGTTCAGCCTGGTGATCGGGACGTCAGTGTGCCTGACGATAGAGTCACCTATTACAAGTGTATCAGGTGTGTTGTTTAGCCTTAAGGGCTGTGACTGTTCGGCACACTGGCTTTGTGAGCTATGTGTTGCACGTGTTTTGCTTTGGGGTAGCGGTTGCTTGGGTGTCTGCTTTGGAGGTCTCTGCTGCTTAGGCAGATTTTTATTTAGAGCCTCCGCGTATGTTTTTGTGTGAGTTTGGTTTGCTGTTGTGGTAGGTCTATGTGAGACTGGAATTGTAGTGAGTGTGGTTTCCTTCTCCTCCTGACTGGTTACGCCAGTACTGAGTTGAGAGAGCTTAGCCTCCAGTTTGGCTATACGGTTGCATCTCTCACATGTGTTGGAATTTGTTGGGAGGAGGAGAGGGTTGTCTGTGTACATGAGGCAGTTGTAACATTGCCTCAAGATTCCCAGATTCACCAGCTGGACCGGAGAGGAGATTGACATCAGCTGTGCAGCTACTCCATTAGCCAATACCATGGCAACAGTGGTGTATAATTGAGTACTCCACTTGGGTAATGTCCCTTTGCCTTACTTTCGAGGAAGACGACCTGGATGTGTTGTTTGTGATATATTGCCACAGCTATATGGAGACACACAGAGCTATATTAGCTTCATGACTCCCGTGGATTGTGTGCAATGCCTAGAAGATGTTGTTCTACATGTGAGTACAGCTGTTATATTTCAGAACATTGCTACTTATGCAGAGTTTGTTTGTATCTGATACTTCTGCAGATGTTTCAGTCTGTCAAGGATGTTTGAGCAGCTCAAGGCTGTATGGCTATGCATATAATGTTAGGTGGTTTACAGTGAGATCACCAGACATCTTTGGTTTGGTGTAAATGTGTATCATACTGTGCTGTTAATCAGTAATCTGTAACACTTCCTGGTGTACACACAACCCTCTGAAATGGGGTTAGTGCAAAGAAACCCTGTAACATCAGCAGCTGTTCCATTGTATAACAGCAACTATTTCACATAGGGCCATGTTAGTGCGTCTCTGACAAGGAATGTTAAGGCTTCTGCAGATGTCGTACAGTGAGTGAATGATTTGTGATGTTATTACAGTATGTATTGTAATTGGTTTGGGTGTGGGGGAGATGGTGGGTGTACATAGCAGATGCAGGTGTGTAGGAACTGCTTTTATACATATTTGATATGTGTGTGAGGGTTCCTTCCCTATTTGAACACCTATCCTTTAGTGGACTAATACTATAGTAATTGCAGGCTGATTCATTAAGGCATTGTTAATTGGTTCCTGTATAGCATGCAGGTAATGTTAGTCCTTGAATCCTTCTGGCAATACATCAGAATGTAATAAAGTGTTGCTACATGAAAGCTGTTTGTGTATTTCTGTCATAGGTATTTGCAGTCATTGGAGTTGTGTTGGTGACTGACCCTCTTTGGCTAGGGTTGCCACCTTTTCAAATGGCCATAGTGGGACATTTTCGGGACACACATCAGAATTTACAGGCCGACACATACCCATGGTTAGTACAAAGGATAGAACTTTACTTTTTTGCCTAAATAGAAGCTTATTCTTGTAGCAGTTTAGTTGCTTATCCTGTTTCTTGTAACATTTAGGTATTTTAGATACAGAAATAACTATTTTATGCAACTATAACATAAAATATGGGACATAATTATGTCCTACAATCTCAGGATATTTGCCATTTTTAATATTTTTGGTCAGGACACAACCAGCCAAAGAGGGACTGTTCCTCGCAAAGTGGGACAGGTAGTAACCCTATCTTTGGCTCATGTCCATAGCACATATTTGTAATAGTGTATAGGCATATACTCTTCATATCCTTTGTTCATATATTTTGGTCATGGCATAATGTGTGATAGCTATGCTCCATGTTATACTCATATATGAACACATCAACCGCTTTATACGAGATACCTATGAAATCCCGAACGCACACAATTCCGATGCCCACAGTACTGGGCCCAGACTCCCAAACTCCACATTACTGAATATTCAAACTCGCAACAGTCAAACTCGCAAAAGTAACACAAACACAGAACACACACACACGCACACACAGACACATTGCTACCCACCACATCCAGACAAACCATCCTACACTACTTTTGAGCTAGTAGGCAAGCCCCCCTGCACCCCCCCATGTGGGTGGCTGCACCCGCCACACCCCCCTACTTTAATATTCTACCTCCAAGATCGCACAGACACACAAAGCAAACCCACAACCACACATTACAGTCCCCCAGAAGCACACAACACACTCAGAACACACACTTACACATACTACAGCCCTCAGAAACACACTTACACACAGTAACCTACCTGAACCGCAACACCAGAAGCACTAACTAAAAGTCCCTTAACATCGGGATTTTAAAACTCTACTTCTGGCGTTTCGGTACTGTGGTCTTTCGGTTTTTAAGCCTCGTGATTACGCGCATCAGTATGTCAAGTATTCGGTATTTGGTAATGGTTGAAGAGAGATTTGAAATCAAAGTGGGAAATTTGGGTTTATGCCAATTTTTGAAAAAACTGAAACTGTAATAAAACCACAAACTAATAAAAGGCAGAGGACATCAAAACAAATAAGTGAATAAATGGTATTCTTCCATCCCAATCACTGTGCCTATATGCCTTCTAGGGAAGTCAAACTGAGATGAAATCCCAAAGTCATTTAAATATATTTCATCATATTCAATAAAACAGTTAAATGATACTCATTAAATACTTAAATATATGAAGTGACAGAGCATATTTCTAATCAAATTAAGTGTTGCCAAATAATTTATTTGATGTAAGTGGTGTCAAAGTTTGAAATCTTTGTGAATCTAAAATATTCAGTGCATTAATAGTGCCACCTCTTCTAAGTAAAGTAATTTCAACAAAGAAAGTATAACCAAAATCATTCACATTTCTGTTATGACACTCAACTGCATTGGAAGTAATAGAGTTATGCCAATATTAAGAAGGTGTTGTAGGAAGATGATGCAACTGATGAGAGTGAATACTTTGAAAAGATGAATAAAGATTGCATCAGTAAGCTGCTCTTTATCTGTATTTCGAAGGATTTAATCTGTTAGGATCCATAGTAGTCTTAATATGCAGCATCCTGACTGGTAGCCATATTGGTTGTGAGAAAGGAGGTCGTATTGGAACTGCTGAGTAAGGATTATTTTTCAAGAATTTTGCTTAGTTTGGAGAGGATTGAGATTTGTCTGTATATGAATTTTTTGATAGGGTTAGCTTTCTTAAGAACTGAGTTAACAATGGCTACTTTCCCAATGTTTGGTTTTATATTTTGAGCAATTCATAGATTGTACATGTGTTGCACTGCAGTTGTAAGGTAGTACTCACAGTGGTATACAAACCACAGATATTATCCACCTATGCCTGGGAAACTGTCATTTTTTATTATATGAAACAGGATTTCTAATTCCTTTGATTTGTAGGTGTTAAGAAGACTAGAGGAATATGGAGAGGTGGTTCTGATATAGTGGTGTATCTAGTTACAGTGGTCAGGCTGATGGGGAGATTGTTAAATTCTGGGGATTGCACATATGGTATGCATATAACTTATGCCAATGATTTCAGTGAGGGACTTCACACAGTGTTACCAGATTGGTAGTTGCACAGTCACATAGAATGGTCCAAATATGCAGGCAGCATGCTTGCTGTGAGGATGCCACATATAATGCTGGGTTTACTTTCATTAGGTCGCAAATGAAATACGGACTGGTCAAATAACTGACTCACAGTGTCAGAAACTGCACTTTCAACTGCAGAAAACATAACTGACACACAATGTCAGAAACTGCACTTTCAACTGCTGAAAACTGCAAAAGTGCAACACAATGAAATCAACTATCTGGAAATGTTGAAATTTTTCGAAACACCCAACATTTCCAGATATCTCCAAAGACCATTATGCAGGGGGGCAAGCGCCCCTGCACCCACTATGTGGTTGCTGTGCCCCCCACCCTTCCTGCTAATTTAATATACTAACTTGGAGATCACTCTACAGTGAAGGAAAAGGTACAAGTCCCGATCCCCACTGTAGTGCAATTTGCACCCGGAATGCCGAATTGAAATGAGCAAATGCACACTGGCATTCGCTCATTTGAATACACAACTATGTGATTCAACATTCCCAGATCTTTCCATTGTACTTTCACACTTTAGTGCATCATACAATGTACTCCCGACCTAATGAAGGTAAACCATAATGCTGTCTTGTTTGTTGCAGGTGATCCCACATATATCTGAGCCATGGATGATTTCCCTAATAAGAAACCCAAAGACAATGATAGAAATGATATGCAACACAGCCCATTCAAAAACAAAGAATGCAGTGGAATCAGTCTTTGGAATACTGAAAGGTACATTGTGCTGCATTGCACTGTTCAGACACCTTCACTGGTGCCCTACAATACAGCCTGGAGTATGCAGCAAAATAATTGTCTGCCTCATGCTACACAACATGATCATGCCTAAACAGGAAGTGTGGGCTGGGAACACAAATCAAAGACAGGCCACAACTGCTGCAGCAGTCATAGCTGGGCAGGAAGGAGACAGGAAAAGATAATGAAAGAGTAGTGCCACAGATGCGGCAGTTATGGGGGTATAATATTGCAGCACTTGCAAAGTTGTGGCATCTGGTGTAGTGAGCTGTAACATTCACACTATACACAGTAGTCCATTTTCTAGCCACAATGGGCATTAGACAGTACAACACCTATACATGATAGCGGGTTGGCAGAGTATGGTCATAATTTTTTATGTCCATTCAGGTATCATTTTTACTGGACAGTAACCAATGTTTACACCAGGTCTACTAGCTACCCCCCCCCCCCAATGCATTTGCTCCATTTTTGCTTTGGCAGTCATGGATCCTGAGTGTTTCCTCCAGGCTAGGCTCATCTGTGTTTTCATCTGGGGGGGTTGCCTACTCAATCACTTTCCCCACCCCCCAAGCTCATTGATTACATCTGAGGGCAACTCCCTTCTTTGGACTATGCCTCTCCTTATGGAGCATATCAGTGAGGACCCTCCCTCCTTGGATGGGCTCACCCATCAATTGCCTGTTTTGTTATCAGTCTCTCAAGCCTCTATATGAACCCGCGTTGGCTAGGCCACATTCAGGGCTTTATGTCACAGGACTGGCCTAGTGCATGGTCAGCATTATTTGCACATGTATGAAGTAACAGTAACAGTTACGTGCAACATTACAATGTGGGGTGAGGTCAATTGAGGTAAATGCAGTAACCAGATACTCGATGAGATTGCTGGGAATAAAGGATCACAACTTCCAGTGATCAAGTTGGGGGTTCACTGTGGAATATTGGTAATGTACACTATGCTAGCTAGTCATATTGGGGCTGGATCCATATCCTAGCAGTGATGAGATTGAACCATGGGACCTTATGAGGCTACCATAATGACAAATCCCGTAGCTGTAGCCACACAAAAATATCTAAGCACATACAGGTGTCAGGTCATGAGCCAGTATGTCAGAATAATACTGTGGCAGGAACAGTCTATGTCCTCTCATGCACACTTCTACTTTGTGTTCAGACCCTTCAGTGGCCAGAGATACTGCAACCAGTGGAGGTAGTTTGGAGGGCAGTCATAATTAGTCATACAGAAGTTACTAATGAGAAAATATTTTCCACCACTGACCTCAAAAACAGTATCATCTTACTGTATCAAGACCCCAGGGCATGGTGGAGATGTGGCATATCTCTCTACAGCTCACGGATTTCCAGCTTCACAATGCTGGATTTAACTGCTATTTGTGTTGGATTTACCTACCTGCACATTTACTGGTAGATTTCAAATGCTGCATACACTGTGAGGACAGTACAGAAATCATGGTGATGTCATACTCACCTGAATTTTTCACCTGTCATATTTATGTCCACATTAGGGCCAGTGCACAAACCAGATGACATATCTGTTGAAGATGCAGAAGGCACCTTTGTGGGAGTGCCTCCTACAGGTGGGATTTCATGTTCTATTCAGACTTTATGCCTAGCAACAACTTCCACAGAGGCCTCTGTACCCATGGATGTAGGTTTTCCTTTCACCAGGAGTGTTAAAGATAGCTCCAATGTGCCATTAGGGAATGCTATGTGCAATGTCTTCAAAATAGTTAGCCATCACACAGCAGCATTGTTGACATCAGCCTTCCATTGTGTCATCATAGTGACCCACCACCACTAATGGCATCTGTGAATCCATGAGACATATGACACCTGTATGGTCTCAATGATTTTTGGCAGCATTAGCCTTCTGTGCCATGTGTACTGTAAAACATGGCAAATGCCAATACACAATATTCTGTACTACACACCTTTTTGGTTAACACACATTGTGTTTTCTTACCAGAGGTTCCTACATGGCAGGTGTGTAACTTTCCAACAGTATTATCCATTTAACTATGCTCTGTAACTTCTAGTCCCTGATCCCCCCACCTTCATCCAGTAAGCACATGCTGTGCATGTGGAGTGTATTCTGTAACACATTATTCTACTGGTTTGTTATATTCTCCAAACATTGCCTACTTGAGTGACCTTATCTGTGCCCGTACAATTGTGGACAAAGCATGTAAGTTAATGAGTGTATGTTCTTGCAAATTACACTGTCTCCTCTCACTGTATTGACCTGGATAGCAACTGTAGCAGCCATGTTTTGGTCCCCATATATAGTACTGTACCCTACAGGTATGGATGGTTGTTTAAATCCCCCACCCTATATATGCCATAATATCTATATCCCCTCAAGAAATATACACAACATGCTGTATTGGTGAGTAGTGTCCTTTCATGCAGCAGGTGTGGTGCCTGTTTTTCTCAGCTTTTACATAACTGTGATCTGTGTTACCACAAGTACTTATAAAATATTTCAGGAAGACTACCCATATGTTGGCTTCTGTTGAATACTCAAACCTCAAAGATCCCCACCATCAACCTGATATGAATCACAGGTATTATAGAAGTCCTTGTAATGCTGCCATTGATAGCCCTTTCCAATAAATCCAATAAATTCTGATCCTGTGTTTCAATGTGGTCATATACAAAATAGTAAGGTCAGATAGGAAGCCAGAACTGCTAATGAGACCAGGTAGTGTTGATGTGTGTGAATTGCTAAGTCTATGCACTGAGCTATTTATACTTAGTACTAGAAATTCTGTACCTATTGTGCAGCATAATGCTTGTGCCATGTATACATATACCCTAGGTTATACTGCACCCTTAGCAGTACCTCATGCTGCAGTACTACATTGTGCAGCACTCGATCCATATGGGCAGGTCTAACACATTGAAGGAACTATAGGTGTTGCAATTACATTAGACATCACTTGCAGGAAACTACACGTTCGTAATTGCAAAATGTAGAACATCACTAAGAACACAATTTCTCCTGCATGTTGTGCCAGGGAAAGCAAAATTTTCAGGTTCTACCTACACATGGCTTTAAGAAACACTTCTTAAGGCATTATAATAACCCCTGTCACAGGTGTTGTCAGCTGTCATGTGTATCAGCCATAAACACAAACTGTATAGATATCACTATGATGACCAGAGGTGGTAACACCCTGAAATGCTTAACCAGTGGGAAGCAAAGTCCCAGAAGATGTGGACAGGTATATTCTTATACATATGGTTTACTATCATTTACTTGACACACAGTTGACCAAATTCTCAAATGCTGGCAACCATTTTGCGAAAGTCGGAATGCTGAATTCCAGTATACTTGACATGGGTCAAGAAGGGGACAAGGTTGGAAAGTCAGTGATGCTCATTTTCAACATTACAAAGATTGCAATGCAGGACTCATGCAGAAGGACTTGACTGCCTCTGTGTTGAGTACATGATAGTAAACCTAATATATGTGCCCCCCACACCCCCCCCACTTTTATATTCTCACTCCGAGATTGCGCTACAGTGGGGAAAAGGGAATATTCCCTTATCCACACTGTGCCACAATCTCACTAACAAAAGTTTCCTCAGGTTTTTTTTTTTCTTTTTTTTTTAATGCAGTTTCACGAAAGTACTTTTTTCGGTGAAAAAGCACTTTTGCGGAACTGTGCTCGGCTGTTTCCAATTTGTGGAAGCATGTCATTGAGCATTAGTCCTAGACCTATATATATATATATATATATATATATATATATATATATATATAAATGTATATCTAGAGAGAGAGAGAGAGAGATAAGATATACCTAGATAGATATATATCGACAGATGGATATGGATATATTTTCATATCTATCTATATGTCTATATATATATATATATATATATATATATATATATATATATATATATATATATATATATATATAGGTCTACTTCAGCTGATCAATGTTTCAAAACTTCAAACTTTATATGGCCGAGGACCATATGATCGAAGTTTTGAAACAACTTCAAACATCTAATTAAAAAAAAAAGTAAAGAAAGTTTTTGTTACATTTTTGCAGGGCTGCAAGCCCACATACACCCCCACACCCCCTGCTAATTAAATAAACAACTCCAAGATCACACTACAGTGAGGAAACTGGCAAATGTCCTATTCTGTGTTGTATGGTGATCTCCATTTAGAAGGTTCAAACTTTCAAAACATCGATCATATGGTCCTCGGCCATATGATGTTCGAAGTTCTGAAACTTCGATTATCTGAAGGGGTCCCATGTATACATATATATATACATATATATATAAATATATATAGAGAGAGAGAGAGAGAGAGATAAAACTAAATCTATATATATATATATATATATATATATATATATATATATAGAGAGAGAGAGAGAGAGAGAGATAAAACTAAATATATATATATATATATATATATATATATATATATATATATATATATATATATACACACACACATAGATATATAGATATACACATGCATATCCACAAATGCGGAGAAAGAGGAGAAAGTGGATATCTCATGAAATTATATTACAATCGAACTGATGTAGTGTTATAATATAATTCGACCACTGCAACCACTGCCAAAAGTTACTACAAACTGCATCAGAAAAAATGCATAACACAAATCAGCTGTGGCTATAAGTATCTATATGTCTATATGTCTATATGTCCATATCCCTAAATCTATCTATATATACATATATTATATCTATCTATCTATCTATCTATCTATCTATCTATCTATCTATCTATGCATACATTCAGAGTTAGAAGACTTGTCATTCAATAAAAAGGTCCATATGTTCAGTGAGACAAAGTTGGAATATACTTTATATAATGAGAAAGCCTGCAAGTACTTTTCTTACAGAGGAAAATGAAAATGCAGACAGAAAAGTCAATTGCCATTCACTGCAGAGGGGCTGCAGTGGACCATAGTTGGGGGCTGGTCCACAGCAGCTTTGCAGCTGGGAGCCTGATAGCCAGTTAAAAACTTGTCCAAAAAACATTGTACATGTAGAAGCCTGATACTCTGGCAAAGGCACGTCAATTAAAGGAACTTCACAGATTTAGACAGAGAGAAGAATCACCCCACCATGTGACTCAAGCATCAGTCAGGCCAGGGCCCTAAATTATGATTGTTTGAATTAAGGGCTGATTCACAGGCACAGAAGACTTACATGTTTGGTAAAAAATGACATTGGAAATAAGTTTGAAAAGAGTTATCAGTTACTGAACTTTAGTGAGAGATTTAAGTTTTTAAGTCATTTAAGTTTGTGAATTTATCTGTAAACATTACAAAAATGTGTCACGTGTGTATTGATGTGGCATGTTTATTTCAGTAAAGGCAAGATTTAATTTATAAATGCAGCCTATGTGTATTCTGTGAAAGTCAAAAATGTGTAATACATGTTGTTCACACGCACGACTAAGAAAGTGATGAAAGACAGAAAATGCATGCTTTGGGAGTAAAATTCCCAAAGTGTGGCTTGAGTGGGACATGAGTCACCACAGTGGTGTTCCAATGTGAGCATAATTCTATTCTGTGAAAGTAAGCCTGTGAGATTCAGTGAGTTTAAACTGCAGTGTGTAAATTAAGTGAAAAATATATGCCATAGAAAGAGAGAAGTGGAAAGTTGTTGCTTCCAGGAGTTGCTGAAGTGTTAAAACGTTGAAGAGCGTAGCAGTCACAACCAGAGGGAAAGGTTGCTTTGTTGGATGCCAGTAATGATCATTTATTTTATTTTTTATGTAGCAATTTGTTAACAGGGTGAGTGAACTGGTCAGCTCACATTTTTTACTTATGACCCAGATACTTACGGCAGTGAAGTACTATACACAATAACTAGACTGAATGTGACATGCAGCTCAAGTTATCTGAGTGATGCCTACAAGTGCATCTGCAGTTAACTCCTTCTGATGCCTCTAGACATCAAATATTGCTTGTTCATATTTGCATCAATAATTCAAAAAACATGATGTGTACAAGGTTTTAAAATATTTCATTTTAAAGCTTGCACAATGGCAAACTCAACTGCATCAATATTTGACCTCTGTCTTGTGCAGGTAAGTAGATATTAACTGTGTTTTTATGTTATTAATTTATATAGATATTTCACATTTTTCTAAATATCCCAATGACCAAGTAACACACATAGAACTCCTTAGCCTTATATGAAAGCTCTCAGGCTGATGATTAAAATGCTGAAAGTATGCATATAACTTGAGGGGTTGCTGAGGTTTTGTAAGTTGTTTACAAAATATTACAAATGTAATAGTAACTGTGTTTACTGTGACTTATAAAATTTGGTTTAAGACCTAGAACCTAAAGAATACTACTACTGTAAAAATAACTTGTGCTGAAGAGTTTGCCATTTATACTTATTTCATAACCCCTATGGTTTCAGAAATATGTACATCTGTTTGAAATGCAAGGACGTATTTCTGTCAAAAGGCTTAGGCTTGGCCATTGGAGGTAACATTGCAAACTTCCTGAGCTCCATTGGAGTGAATGAGGTATGAATGCACAGGAATAGTATAACAAGCAAATTATGACAAATGTGTAGCATTTATATACAATATAGGTTTTAGGGTATAAAATATTATTTATCTATTTCTATATAGATATATATATATATATATATATATATATATATATATATATATATATACACACACACACACACACACACACACACACACACACACACACACACACACACACACACACACACACACACACACACGAGGCGGTGCTGAAAAGTTCTACGCCTGACCAACTTTCTAAATTCTAAGTGTTATTTTCCCTCTGTAGCTGAAATGAGGGTTATTTCATCTCATAAAGTGCCATTTTGCAGAATTGCAACCCTATGTTTTGACATTGTTTCAGATCATTGATTGAACCATGTCAAAGAAAAGTGTGAAATTTTCAAGTGTGGAACTCCAAGCCATCATGAAGTTCCTATTCCTGCAGAAGAAACCTCTAAAGGAAATCCAAAAATGGATGATGCAAATATTGAGTGACTAGTGCCCTTCTTACTCAACTATGAAGAAGTGGTGTGCAAACTTTCAATAGGGAGATTTTGAGACCAAAGATGCAGCAAGGTCTGGGAGGCCTCAAACACTGTCAACTCTTGACAGTGTTGACCTTGTCCATGACCTGATTTTGGCAGATGGCAAATATTGGCTAAAACAGTTGTTGAGACCCTACAGATATCCAGGGAATGTACTCGGTTTATAATCCATGAGCAGCTGGTTAAGCAGAAGCTGTTAGCCAAGTGGGAGCCCAAATGTTTGAATGCCAATGAGAAAAGACGTTGAGTAGACACTTCCAAGTTGATTTTGCAGCATTTTTGTTAAGCTGGTGCCAACTTTTTGGAATGTCTATTTACTGTCTATTTACTGCTGATGAAACATGGTTACATCAGTATGGTCCAGAGACAAAACAATGGCCCATGCAATGGCGGCACTCAGGTTCACCAAGGCCAAAGAAGATCAAGACCCAAAATTCAGCAAGAAAGCTCTTGGCCACAGGGTTTTAGGATCAGTAAGGTGTTGTAATGACTGACTATCTTCCAAGGGGCCTAACAGTTAATGTAGAATACTACTGTAACTTGCTGTGCCTATTAAAAGAGGCAATGAAAGAAAAAATGAGAAGGAAGCTATGGAAAAGAGCTCTGTTTTTTCCAAGACGATGCACCTGTTAACAAGTCTGGCAAAATGCTGGATGTTTTGACGAAACTGGAGTTTGAGTGCATAGGCCATCCGCCCTACTCACCAGATCTTGCTCTACCTAACTATTTCCTGTTTCCAAACCTTAAAAAGAGTTTGAAAGGGCAGCAATTTTCAAGTGATTCGGAGGTGATTACAGTAGTGGAGCAGTATTTTAGTGACCAGACTTCAGTCTTTTTTTTTTTTTTTTTTTTGTAGGGTTACAGAAACTTTATATATGATGTGCCAAGTGTGTTGAATATACTATATTATTGCATATCATTCATTATACTGACATTTGTGCTTACAAGTTCACCTTCTGTTAAGGAATGCTTTTGCATGCTATAGTGTAAAGAATGTGCTTTTTATTTGCTTGATTAACAAGATGTCACTGATGTTTAGCCCTGAACTATTTGAAACTGTAACTGTGATAACTGGAATAACAGTGATTGCACTGTAGCTGCACTTGAATGGAAAATGCATTGGAATGGGAGTTGGCAACCCTCTCAAAGAAGTATTGCTGAGTAAAGTTCTAACTGAATGCTAGTGCAGTGGTGATCCAGCCATTTTAGTCTATTTATTTAGTTTTTTAGCATATTGGTATTGTGTCTAAGAATATTGTACTTTATAAGAAATATGATGTCACCAGCATATTTCATTATAGTAAGTAATAGATCTTGGGTCAGTTTGACTATGCTCTGCAACCTGAGAACAATCCCTTTAATTACTTGTCTCCAGAACCAATGAATTATTTGTAATGTTACTTGTTCATATTTCATGTCTTCTTTTAGCAAGCCTTTCCTGAAGCCAGGGTGCTGTTTGTTTATGATTAAATATATAATTTTATAATATAATTTTATCATTTTAACAAGCTCTAACTTGTTGAGTGCTTTACCGAAATTGATATATTGAGCATAAAACAAGATTACTAGATTCTTTGGGTGGCATTTCTGAGACAAACTTGTAAATTACACAGTATCTCTGCAAAATGAGAAAATAGACATCATTGAAACAGTCTGGAAATCATAACAAAAAACCTCATAAAGATAGATTTTAGAAAACTACATATCACCTTTGTCTTTACACATTGGTGCCATATTCACTTCTCTCTAAGTGCCTGTTGCTCAGGAGTATTGCAGGCATCCAGTAAACATGGCACAATGTACTCAGAAAGATATAACTAGATTGGTTGCAGTTTTATTAGAAATCATACAGCACTAAGTAATGCTTTTGGTGTTATTTTTACTAGTGTCGTATATTACGATTGCAGGAATATGTTTGCACTTAATTTGACATAAACATAAGGAGTGTCTCCACATACATATTAAAAAATTCTACTAATGCTTTAGGATCTTCTTCATTTCTCAACCTTAATAACACTGTATATACTAATGGATTACATTTATGATAATAAAATCCCACCTCAAACCCTATTAACATATTTAAAGAAAGTTTCTTTGCCATTTTTGACATATTGTGCTATAATTCGGATTACTTTCCTTTGCAACTTGAATACCTACTAGCTATAAACTAAAACAGAAATTGCAAATAGACACAGCCAAATGCTAAAGCAAATCTTTTCAATCAGAAAATAGCAGTTAAGTTTTAAATATATATTTTTTCAAATTGTGTCTCACAGTATTTCACTCTACTTAAACATGCATCTAATTTGTGGTAAAAGATAGAGAGAGAGGATGTTAGATATGCCAGCCATGATGACTGCCTAAGGCCAAAACTCTGAACAGGGCCTGCAGAAATTTGGATAAAAATAGTACTCCCTGGAGGAAAAGCAACAAGCCAGAAGGACAGATATGCATGTCAGTCAGTGAAGAAGGTGAAGTATAAGACCTCTTAACTAAGCTACTTCCTAGGGTAGAGGGTTTGAGTCCCTCAGGCTTCATTTACCTATTGTGTGACCGTAAGCAAATATCTTAACTAGGCAGTACTTAGGGGGAATTGGAAAATTGCCCTGATCCCCTCACTGATCTCCTAGACTGCATGCATAGTAATTACCTATGAATTTGGAGAAACAACGTGCTTTTAAAACAACAAATAAGTAGGAGGAATTGTGCATTTTGTTTAAGTTAGTTGCATTTGTCCAGAATGTGAGCTCCTTGAAACAAACACTAGAGCAACAATAAAAGTTGAAAGCCATAAACGAAAGCTGCAAGACTGGGTGGAAGATAAAACAGCAATTAAAGCTGAGCTGCAGGAACAGATTCACAGAATATAGTAGCTAGTAGACATAATGAAATAGATGGAGAGAAGAGCAACAGTGAACTGGAGCAATTTGTAATGCGTCTATTAAATGAGACATTTGTTATAACCAGGAAATCAAGAAACACTAACAGAGAGGATACAGAGTGTGAAGGGGACAAACAGGATGAAAAAGTAGAACCAAACATGTTTTGGCATGTTTCCATTCCTTTACTGTAAAAAATGAAATAATAAGGTGAGCAAAAAGACTTAAAGCTATCTTATTTACAGAGATGCTCATAATCTTGTCAGGATTACTTGGAAACAATCTGTGGGACAAGGAAAGCTATTCTGGCAGGAGTAATTAAACTAAGAATGACTAGAACAGCTGCATGGTTGAAACATCCTGCAATTCTGGAAGCACAGCAGAAAGAAGAACAGTTCAGGCTACACAATAAGGAGGATGTTCAAATGTTCGAACAAAGGCATCACACACAGCTAAACAACTCAAGAAGTAAAAAGGTGACTCACCTGCAAAACCTGAACTGGAAAAGTAGTTACATATTTAGGAGAAGTGACACAGATGCTGAGAGTTAGTGCATTGTCTGATGTCTGAAATCTCCACAGGGAAGAAGTCAAAACCAGGAAGTACAGGGATGTTGTATACCAGCAAAAGAGATGAGTGGGAAATAAGTCACAAAAGCAACCTCAAGGAGATGAGAATAGAGATGAGATGCTGGAGGGTAAACAAGTAAAAGAGTTAAAGAGAAAGAAGAATGAGAAGCCTCTTCCAATGGAGAATTAAGCACAAAAACAGGGAAAGAAGCAGGAGCAGAGACAGACAACAGAGAACTCTAAGGAGATGGGAATGCAACAGATGTTCTGGGTGACTCAGCAGTGAGACACTGGACAAAGAAGGGAATAGTCAAGATGGAAAGAAGCATTTATGATGGATGGTAGAGTTGAAGAGGTAGAAAACAGAGTTACAGAAGGACTAAAAATGACCACAGAAAGACAATAAATAAGTGGAAGTAATGGACTCTGAAAGGCAGGTGACTGTGTACAGGTCAGGAATGATGAGATAAATAAAACAGATAATTACCTTGTGAAACATGCCCCTGGGAACACAGCTTCAAAACTTTAAAGAAAGTGGGAGGAAGTGAATTAATTCCCAGCCAATGCTAGTCAAATCAGTCAATGGAGATATAGGAGCAAGCCCCCAAGTAAGTGATATATTTTGATAAGTACTTAATGGTATACAATAAACTGCAGCAAATGTAAGTTTAATGACCAACTCAAAATCAGTAATAATTGCTGATGTAATAAATGGGTTTACAATTAAAATGAATGTACAGTGGTGGGCATGGGGAAGAACAACCTACAAACAAATAAAGAATAAAGCAATATATGTATATAAGTTGAATAGTAAAGAGCTGTATGTTTCAGATAAAAAACAAAAGTAAAAATGTTGGAATATGACACGTGATGTTAGTGCACCAGGCTGGTAATCAGCAAGGGGGGGTGGGATTATAAAAATGATAATTCTGTAATCTAAAAAGATTGTAACATCAGTACTGGGTAGGCATGCAATGTATTAGTCTAAGTGATACTGGAATGGAACAATAGAATGTCTTAAAAAGGCCCATATCCAGGGTTTACTCATGTATGTGCAAGAGCCAAAAGGCAGGGATCCAGAGTCTGGGGATGGTAAAGAGGGGTACAAACTTAGGTAGCTGCCAATGAATGTAATGTTTAGTTCAGAGCATCATCCTAGAGGAAGATTTATACTGGATGACAGCTAATAGGAAAGCAGGGAGGAGTGGGTAGGGACAACAAGGAAATACAGTTAATTATATGGAGCACTAAAAGTGCATTAAATCCTCTCAGAAGAAGGAGAATATAGGACAAGTTAAAGAGGATGGGGAGAGACATTGACTATTACTAGAAACAACACTTTAAATCAGAGATGGGCAGAAGATACTGTGTTATGACTAACTAAAGAGGGAAATGGACAACAAAGCAGGGGGCTGGAAAGAGAGGAGTACCAACTGTAATTTCTAGATGAAACAAAAAAAGTGATAAAAAGGGAGTTAAGACAGATGGATCCTCTGTCAAGGAAGGGTGGAATCTACATACTGGTCAACAGGAAAAATATATGCAATAAACTGGAATGAATATGGATTCTTCAAGAGCTTTTTTGCTTACTATGCATGGGCAAGAAGAGATAGAATAAAAATAATGGAATGGACTACAATGTCACAACAGAATCGAAGAAATACAGGTTGTATAGAAGGAGGGAATTTAAAAGATGAGACAAGAATGAGCCATGGAGTGAAAAACAGATGGTGGCCAGATATATGGATGGAAAGATACCCATCCGAGAGGGAGTAACAATTTGGTAGAGACAAGCAGGACAGACAAACTCTTAGGTAAGAAATAATGGAAGGGGTACAAATAAAGGAGAAACCCAGACTAGATCATGCATCAGTGAGACTTAAGCTGAATACAATGAGAAGGGCTAGAGGTGGGCTAGTTATAAATGGAAGGAAACAGAGGATAAGAAAACACTGCAAGGACTAATAAATAAGTCAATACAAGACAATATGAAGACAGAGATAAACCAGAAGATCATTGGTTGGATGAAATTAAAGTCATTGCCAGGGAGAAAACTGATGAGCACAGATGGAAAGAAGAGAAGAAAAGAAGGAAGGGTGACTGAGGAGCTGAAGACAGAGTGAGAGATGGTACAGGATGAAAGTGGAAGAGATGAAAGTAGAAGGTATATGCTGCAGAAAAGATAGAAAAAGCAGTAACAATGGAATTAGAAAGAAATTATTACAGAGCAAGAAATTCATCAGTGTTACTGGAGGGACAACTGGAGTACAGCAGGTGAGGGACAAGGGAAACAGCTAGCCAAAATATATAAGATACAGGCAGAGAGAGAGGGTACAGATGTTAATGGAATGAGATGGAGAGTATTTGGAAGAGGATAAGCTAATCAGGGAAGGGGGATTTAAGGAGTACTATAGAGTGGTTTGCAAACAACAGGAAGGGACATAAGTCTCAGAATGGAAGTATGGGAAGAATACAGACAGCTGCATACTGGAGGAACAACAAAGAAACAAGTTGAATTCAGAGGTAAAAAGGAATGAGATAAAGAAAGTCATATAAAAGACAAAGGAGACAGAAACTGGAGGACTAGCTTGATTCCCCTTAGAGTTCTACTGATGGTTAGGGAAGGGAACATGGAAGGTTCTACAGGAGGAATACAAGAGAATATATGACTTGGCAAAATATGTAAAAGAATGAGTAGGAGCAGAAAAATCATGATTCCTAAATGGAAGTAGGAGGGCTAAAATTAGACATGATAGGCCTATATGTTTGATTAATGAAGCTATCAAGATCTTGGCAAAGGTATTTGTAGGAAGGCTGGATGAAACATTGTCAAAAACAATATAAGCAGGGAAAATGGCTTTAAGAAGGGGAGGAAGCCAGAAAAAAAAATAAAATAAATAACTGGTGGGATCTGCTAGAATTTATGCACATGAAGGAATAGAAGCAGAGAGGGAAAGATGAGCTTATGCTTTTGACTTGCAGAAGGCCTATGATATGGAGAGTTGGGAATTCCTATATCAGACATGGCAGCAAAGGCAGGTAGGTGAAACATTCATGCACTGGGTACAGGACATACACCAGGACTCAGAAATGAAAATACTTGTAAATGAAGGAGTATCTGAAGACACAACTATTGAGGAGGACCAGACAGGGGTATCCAATATCCCCAGGCCTGTTCATGCTTGCGATTGAGGATCTGGCAATGGAAGTCATATATAATTTAGCAATGGCGAAGAAATGGAGCCATTGCAACCCTAATTTGTGTTATATGTGAATGACTTGATATTAATAACAGGGGATGTGGCTGCAGCAAAGGGAAGTATAAGAGAGGCATTCAAAAAGTTTAGGGAAATAATTGGAATGGGTGCAACAACAAAAAGACAGTGAAAGTAAGATTAGGAAAGGGAAGGGGATAGTAGGAGTATGTGAGATAAAAGAGATGAATTTCCAAAGTACCTGTACCTAAGGCTTAATATTAAAAACAATGTTAGAGATACAATAGAGAAAAACCTAGATAAAGATAGGAAAAAGGTAAGAGATACTCTCCATGTGGGATGGGGACCTAACTGCTTGGGAGAAGTAATGTAGTGAGAATGATTCTGCCTCACATCTAAGCTATATTAAAAAAGTTGTATCGTTTGTATATGTCATAAATAACACCGATGTGTATGAAATTCTAAATAATGTATATCATCTGCAGGTGCATACATTCCTTGTAAGTACCTTCAATTATGATTATAGTGCCTGCAATTAATTGTTATATTATTAGTTATTCTCAGTTCTCTTGTCTTCTATATGTCCTCCACATTTTACATTGTTGTTTTAATTGTGTTAATCACTCTATTTATATAGTCAGGTTCATCAGTGAAAAGGGTCAGCAGACCAGCTCACTCATCTGGTTAACAAATTCCAAATCAATCAATAACTAACTAAATAAATAAATAAATACTACCAAAAATCCACCACTTACTCTGCACCATACACTAGACCCTATGGATAAAAGGCTGCAACAAATGCAAAAAGGCATAGAAAATTGGGTCAGTAAAGACAAGGGGAACAAAGTGAGCATGGCCGAAATGAGAATGAATAGGAAAGGGGGGGCAGAGCTCCCACATATCATGATGCATATTGACCTGCAACATCATTCACTGGATAGAAGCAGCAGAGAAGTAGGATAAGCAAACTAGATTAAGGGAGAGGGAGACATGGAGAAGCTTACTAAAAGACATGAATGAGATAGCACAAAAGGCACTGGGATGCATGAAATGCAGTGAAGAGAATCTCAAAAAGACAAAATGGCGGGATAATAAAGTGGGAATAGCTCAAGAGGAAGATTTGTTATGCAGATAAAAGGATGGCATTGAAAGATTAAAAACAATTGAGGAGTTAATATAGAAACATAGAATACCACATGCCTTATGGTGGAACTCAGGGAGACCTAGAAGACAACAGGAGAAAAGAACAAGCGGGGGGGGGGGGGCAAAAAGAAAGAGTGTGGAATCATGAAGGAAATCAAAGAGATTAGGATTCCAAAGGACTAAACAAGTCTAGGAAGCATGAAAGCAAAGAAAGGGACAAGCCTTCAAAGAAGAATGAATGAAAAAAATAAGAAAAAATAGGAAAAGGGAGGGATGATTGAATAGAGTTGCAAGATACTGGCAGAAGAAAATTCAGACAGTGAGGCACTGAGAAAGTACATGAAGCAACAGAACAATGAACAAAACTGTAGACTGTATCTAACCCCCAAGAGAATGGTAAATGAAGGCAGAAAAAAAGGACAGTCGATGCAAGAAATATCAGGAGGAAGAGGCAGAAATGTTGCACATGTTCTGGGACATTGGATAGGCAGAACTGGAAACAGGCACTGAACTTTTGAGGTAGCATATTTCTAAAGGATGCAGAGCACTTATGGGAATTCTGTATATGGGGAATAAAAATCGGACAGTATCTGGAAAGAAAGAAAGAAGGAAGGAAAGAAAGAAAGAAAAAGAAAGAAAGAAAAATAAATCAACATTATCAGACTGCTGAGTAATTTTAAAATATCACTGCTGAAAACTGGAATGGTGCTAACATAGTATGGTTTATAGGTTAATATGCTAACAATCACCAGGACCTTTAAAAGCCATGCCATGTAATCCAAACCAAGTGTGCCCCTATGTATCATGGGCATTTATTAGGAGGGGTTATGTTAGTTAAGAAGTTTCTAAAGGTTATGTATGGAGAGGTGTGTTTATTTTAGGCAATAATGTCTGATTCTGTCTATTAGAGACATGGGGGCCAGACCCAGGCTGAATTTTTCATTTTCTACCCATTTGTCAAGGTTACATTTAAATAGGGCGAGGGATGGATTCTTCTTCATATGGATGGGGAGCCTATTCCAGAGGACAGGAATACGCTGAGACACACATTTGTCTTGCCAACATGTCTTATTTA
This sequence comes from Protopterus annectens, assembly GCF_019279795.1. Lineage (NCBI taxonomy): Eukaryota > Metazoa > Chordata > Ceratodontiformes > Protopteridae > Protopterus > Protopterus annectens. The sequence goes on from NC_056739.1 coordinate 1,826,025,454, forward strand.
TGTCACAAGTAACAATTGGACCATGTGGTTCTGATTCTGTTCCTTTTGCCAATGTGCAAAAGGTTCCATAGAGCTAGATCCTAAGATGTCGTGTATGCCAGGCATAGATCACCCCTCAGTAACCTATAGGAAACAGAGTATAGAGATAGGGCTTTAAGACAACACATATTGGACAATGTGTCTATTTCCTGGATTCTCATGGTAAGGAACCTTTGTGGGTGTTCCAACTGTTGCATATGTCTGGTAGCTACATGCTAAAGTGGACATTATATTCAATGATGGGTCTAATAAGGGCCAAATAAAGTGGCACTGTGACTTTCTTGGATCTGGATGCTATGCTCTTACTTATAAGTTGGACAACATAGAATAATTTTCTTACTACCTTGGCCATATGTTAGTAAAAGGCCAGATTACTCTTGACATATCTTCCCAGATCCCTGACTCATGGGAACATGAATTATACAAGAGGTTCCTGGACATGGGGAGAAGATGTCAGACACTTATTAGAATGAGGAAAGGAGGGGAGGGAAAAAACTAATAAGAGAAGTATTACATACTTCAAGAGCAAAAACAATACAAGGAAGAAGGAGAGTGTGAGTCCAAAGGTAAAGAAAGGGAGTGGAAGTATAGGGATAGGCATATGGTAGGAAATAAAGCAACAAAACACTGGTTCTCCATGCATGAGGATGCAATGCAAGTGAATATACTATACTGTATAGAATTAACGAAGTTTAAAAAAGCCACATTACAGTCAATTAAATGTACCACTAATGTCAATAGAAAAATAGAATTAATGATATTTAAATTAAATCATTTTTAAAACTAAGAAAAAAAATCAAAGCTTTGTAGGTATACCAGCACTTCATGAAGTATGTGCGTTTATTTTAGGTTAGAATAATTTTTATAAAAATACTTATATGGATTTGCATATAGTTGCATTTATTTTATTTATGTTTTCATGACATTTAATTTTCATGTGACTTTTTAGCACCGATTGTATGTCCATTTAATCAGAGTGAATTAATGTGTGGAGATGTCTGAAAATATAAATATTTTTTTTCTCATTAAAGTATCTTATTTAGTTTATGGTCATGCTTATTTGAAAACTAGTATTATAGCTTGGTTTCCTTACAGTCGCTCACTGAAAAATTGCTCGGTCATCAGCAGCACGTAGAAAAAACAAGATAAAAGGCATAACCACAAACATCGTTTCTCACAGGAAATCATTTGCCAGTGCGGTTTCCAAGTGTGTGCCAGAGAACTTTCTAAGTGTCTGCTGGCAATGCTTTACTTATTTTGGTGGCTTACCCACCATCAAGGGGTGCAGGGTGCCAAAAAAACAACACTTAAAATTTATCTTTTTCACCATTCTGCATTCTGGTTATTTTTTATTTTTTTTTTTTTGTCATTTTCTGTTATCAGCTTTAAGAAAGTTGGTGTTTCATAGTAAAACCTTATAGCTTACATATCTGCTTTTATTGCTTTGTATTAAAAGCTTGATTAGTTATTTATTAAGAATCTTAAATTCATGTCTCTTACTTTTGTAAGCAATGCTATGTGGCTGTTATGCAATCTTCTGGTTATCATTATTATTTTTCTTTATTTGGTTTTAAATATATTGATACAATGTATTTTTCCCTTTTGTACCAACTAACATCCTCTACATAGCATGCTTTTAGTGTCGTTTATAGTTATGGCATGCCTTACTAGTTTGAAATTTGTATAACGGCTTGGCTTTTTGGCTAAGATCAAGTGTAGTAGACTATTACTTTTAAATTAGATTTTACCTGATTTCTAATGATTTAGAACAGAATTAAGAAAGGTTACTGTGAGTGCACCTCAGTGTAACCATTTCCAGTTCAGTTACTGCTCTTCTACTGAGCTGTAAGATGCAGAGGTGCAGTGCAATACTGTGCAGATGTTAATGAGGCATTCCAAGGGTGTGGCCTATACTAAATTAGCCAAGTGCTTTACCCAAGAAATGCCCATGTTTAGCTGTGTAAGGTGTATCATCTACCTGTGTTAATGAACAATGGCAGAAGTTTGTGTTCACCCATCCCATTAAAGGTAAGTGACTGGAAATTAAGGGGACATGTAATGTTAGGGTGCATGTGTAGCTGCATGTGAGAGATTGTGTATTTGCCTGGGAGGTTGCAGTTGGGGGTTAGTTAGGAGGTAGAGTAGGTTTGTGTATGTGGATGTTTGTGCGCATGTGCATGCGTGCGTGTGTGTGTGTGTGTGTGTGTGTGTGTGTGTGTGTGTGTGTGTTTCTGTGTGCCTCTGTATGTTTGAGTGCATGTGTGTGTGTGTGTGTGTGTGTGTGTGTGTGTGTGTGTGTGTGTGTGTGTGTGTGTGTGTGTATATGTGTGTGTAGGTGGACGAAGGGGTGACAGTGTTGGTGGCATGATGGGGGAACTGTGTGCATGTGTGTGTGTGTGTGTGTGTGTGTATGTGTGTGTGTGTGTGTGTGTGTGTGTGTGTGTGTGTGTGCACGTGTGTGTGTATTTGTGACTGGAGCTGTCACACCTCCATACTCCCACACACTATTGAGCAAATCCTGCAACATTTGCGGGGGAACAGTAGAAACCAGGATAATTATTTACAGCATTTAAAAAAAAAAAAAAACAGAAGAATAGTTTGCAGCATGAAAGATGTGGTGCCGGAGGGAACATTAGATATCAGGGATAATGCTACACAGATTTCCTTTAAGACACTTGAAAAAAAAATCTTGCAGCATGAAATATATGGATGGGGGAATGCTAGACACCAGGGATTTTTGTGTGTGTGTGTGTGTGTGTGTGTGTGTGTGTGTGTGTGTGTGTGTGTGTGTGTGTGTGTGTGTGTGTATGTGTGTGCTTGCATGGGTGAATGAGTGAGTGTGAAAGGGGGCTGCATGCTTGTGGTGGAGGGGGCTGTCATACCTCCACACTCCCTTAGACTAATACGAAAATCCTGCAACACTGGGGGAAGACACTAGAAACCAGGGATTACTTTTTACATCATGCCTTAAAGTCACTTAAAAAAGAAAATAAAATTTTGTAGCATGAAAGATGTAGAGTGGGGGCAGAACTGGATACCAGAGATACCCTATGTAGCATTCCCTAAAGGCATTAAAACAGCTTCAAACCTTGTACTCTCACATCAAGGATATTAGTTCTCTGTGGATCCACTAGACACCAGACGTACTGTAAAATGCTGCCTAAGTCTTTCAAAAAAATGTAAAGTGAAAAGGGGAAAATGCTTCAAACCCTACATCTTTAAACACAATCAATGTAGCATTTTTTTTTTAATATAATAAGAAGTATGAGATCCTAATCTCTGATATTATTCAATTACTGTAGCAATTTATGTGTTACGATTTATAGGGCTCCTATAAAAGGTAACAGCTGGAGCACTGTATGAAATTAGGGGCAAATAGTTGAAAGTGATGGCTGTTTAGGGGAAGGCTTTGGGACAAAAAGATGAGGAACACTCAACAACACCAGGGAGAATTTTTTAAATATAAATAAAAGCTGGTCTAGTATTACAATGCACTTTGCAAACAGTAAGGAGAATGAAAAATGTCTAACATTTTTGACTGAATGCAAGGATCTATAATTTAGGTGAGCAGGGATAGAAAAACATAAGAAGAGGCATTTGGGATGTTCTAATAAGTTTTGTGTGTGTGTGTGTGTGTGTGTTTGTGTGTGCGTGCATGCGTGCGTGCATGTGTGTGTGTGTGTGTGTGTGTGTGTGTGTGTGTGTGTGTGTGAGTGTGTGTGAGTTAATGGTAGGTACCAATCCCACTGTGATACAATGTCCACTGGTGTTAACTAGCACAGGAAGGTATTGATTTGTACTGGTAATAGTCAAAGGTGAATCAGAGACATGTAGATTAGCCATTAATGGGGTCTTTTATCACTGCAGCTAATGTGTCTCTGAATCACATTTTTCCTCATTGTGTAAACAGCCCATTTTTGCTGTAGCTCTTGTCACCAGTGGTGGTGTTTTTTCTGAATCCCTAAGGTAGTGTTTTAGGCCATACTGACGTTTGTCCCCCCATCTCCTTATGTATGCAGTAATCACATGCTGTTTGTGATTAAAGTTGCTAACTGGGACAACATCCTTTTTAAATTTTGAATGAGTCTGTGTTTGTTAATATAAGAAGACAATAGAATCGATGTATGGACAAGTCAGGTATAGAAGTAAGGTATGTAAGGAACGCTGATGGTGAAATGCAGAAGCCCATAAAGTTATCAAAAGAAAGGAGTGCAAGGAATGGGAGACTTAAAAGTCAGATAAGGCAAAGAGAGAATAATGGCTAAATAGCAAAGAGGCTAAGAGAGCAATCACAGTAGAAAAGAGGAAGGCTTCAGAGAACAGAGGTGTCTTCTTATTTTCCTGCTGATTTAGAACATAGTACACTACCTTAAAGGTTTATCAATTTTTCATATTTTGTTTAGAATCCTCTCATTCTAGTGTTCTAGAAAATAGAGGCTTCCTAGAAATGCATTTATTTATTTATTTATTTATTTTACATTTGTTGACCGGGCTAGTCTAATTGTATACATGTCCATTTTCAGCAGAGGCCTGGGGAGATAAGCTCCACTTGAAAAGATTAACAAAAAGATAAACGTAAACATAAAATGGTTAACATATAAATGCATGTACAAAAAGTAATAGCAGATTATCACATAACATTTCAATTGTTGAATACAAAAATTATTACAGAACATTATATAAATTTGCTAGAAACTATATTCTCAAGAAAGAAAAAAAGAAATATATTTTTTTTTGTGGATAAAGTAAGGAACAGATTTGGATTAGTCCATGAAAGCAGAGGTATTGGTTGAAAAGTACTAGGTCAGCAATGATGATGATAGCAATGCCATTTAGATTAGTCTGGGTTTGTACAGGGACATAACCAGTGGGGGGGATTCAGTAATCCTCCGTGTAAGACTAAGTCCTACTCGGAGACTGCCGTCTAAGAGTATGACGTCAGCGCATCATGCATATGCATGAGGGCGCACTGACCCAACTCCAAGGCTAACACGGAGCGTGTAGGAGTGCAGGGGGCATGTCAGACTGCCGAGTAGTCCAAATATCCACACCCCTGCAAGTGCCTAAATCTGCAAATGTCAGCAGATATGAGCGAGTCCGCTCAAATGTGTATACCCCCAACACTACACTCCCCCACATTCAAAACCCCTGTACAAATGAAATAAAATGTAAAACGATTTTTTTTATTATTCCCGATATAGCTGCCTGTATTTGCGCGTGTGTGCTCGGGTGTGCCCATTGCTTAGCTACAGTTAGTTTAGACACCGAAGAGGATAATAAACCACTTATATGCAAATTAAGCCAAACAGCAATAGTGTAGTGGTAGAGCCTTCGTACAAAGAGGAGGCATTCCCAGTTCGAATCCCACCACTCCATTTTCTGTAGGAAATCTGTGCATAAAAATAATTCCTGAAACTTACCTTTTAAATTTTATTAAAATGCATTGAAATGGCCTATGTAGTAGTGAATGATATTTTAAATATATATAAGAAGGTGAAACTGTCATGCATACTAATGAATGCATAAATAACCTTTCTTAAGCAATGTGAAGCACTGCTAAGCAACGTTTACCAGTATTAAGCACATTTAAGAATAATTGTCCATAGCTAAGCACTGGTTTAACCAGCCCAATAGCTTTGCACGGAGCTGTGCATCGTGCCAACTAGCGCAAACCAAACATGTTTGCACGAAGCTGCGCACCACGCTAACTAGCACAACATTGGACAACGTCGGGCAATGTCGGTAAACATAGAGCAACATTGGGCAAAGTTGAGCAAAGTCGGCTAAACACAGCCACACCCCCTACCAGTCAGGCCAGTAGTAAAATAAAAAAGCAACGACAGGTCTCGAACCCGGGATAGTGTGCACCATAATCACAGTACTGATCCACTAAGCCATGACAGCATTAGATGTTCATGGACTGTCAACACACATATACATATTAATCAAAGTTTACCCAGTGCACTCAGCTGAGAATTTTCAAATCCGGCCAATCACAAATAAGTGCGGGCAATGAGGCATATTTAAGCTCCATAGGTGGGAATACTTGCCATAACTGGTTGTAGCTCCTATCTGCAGGCAGCAATGGCTGGTGTCAGAGAGGGCTCTCACTTCCGAGTGCAACGGTGGGGCATTGAGGAGTCAAAAGTGATGGTTTGACTCCTCGTCCATCATCATGATGCTAGACTCCTGCAGGGCCAGTTCCAGGGCACGGAATACAAAGCAGAAGCCTGGAACATTCTCGCACATGAACTCACCAGTGCCACAGGCATCCCTCGGACTGGTGAGCAGGTTAGACATCACCATGCAGACCTGAAGAGACGCAAGCAGGACCAACTGAACCAATGGATACAGGAGGCCCGTGGGATGCAAAATGCCCCACTACTGTGTAGGTAGCCATGGACTGAAGTATGTAAAAATTGATAGTGTAGTCAATAGTATGGATAGGTATATGTCTCAATATCACTTCATTTATTCACAGCGGCAGGAGTCTGTGCTGCGAATCAGCAAGCCTATGCAGATAGGCTGCTAAGGCTGCGCCACCAGGCAGGTTATTAATTATTCTGCATGTACTGTTATATTAAATAAGTGAGAGAGCCTGACAAAAAGTGTCGTGGCCCAATAATAAAGGTATAATAAGCCTTGAATAACCTCTGTGCATGTACTGTTTTGTAAAATAAGTGAGAGAGCCTGAAAAAGAGTGTTGTAACCCATTAATAAAGGTATACATCCTGAATTATTTCTCTAAATGTATTGTTATATAAAATAAGTGAGAGACCCTGAAAAGGAGTGTTGTAAACCATAAATGAAGGTATAATACATCTTGAATAAGATGTCTGCATGCACTCTAATAACAAATAAATGAGAGAGACACTAGAAAAGTGTGTAATGTAATTAATAAAGGTATAACTCCTGTAGTGTGTCTGTGTCACTTTCTTCGAAATGCTGATGTACTCTTGCAGTATAGAAATAGTAGTGTTGTATTAAGCGCTGTCAACCCACACTTGGTTAGGCCCACAGAAAGAGGACGAAGGGAGTGCCAGTATCTCTTAAGCATATATACAGTCCTCAACTGTAGTTTCAAGGCTGGCATGTATAGGTAAATGTGGCACATGAGTAGCTTGTAACTGTGTGCACCAGAAATGTCAGTGTGCTGCTAGAAATGTAGGGGGCTGTAAAATATAACTGATAATGTCACCTGAACACATCCAGATATGTAGACATATGAATATAAATAAAATATATAGATACGTAGCAGTAACATCTGCATCCTGGACAGTTTGTATATTAGATACAGGTCAGGTATATAAGGAACTAACAAAACACATCTCACAATGTAATGGACATTGCCTAGTGTAATAATACATGTAGGGGATATATACCTGCAGTCAATAGGAATGTAGTGTAAACTATAAGTTCATATAAGTTGTTAATGGAGGTATATTTTTACACCCTACTGTATGTGCATAAACAATGCAATTCCACACCTCAATGGGTATGTCTAATCTCAAAACATTTGTTGGACATGTGTCCTATTGGTTTATAAATATCTGCATTTACTTTGATGCATGTGCCCTGTTCATACACCACAATCTTGGTAGCCTGCTGCCACCAATCAATCCCGCAATGCTGTTGGAATGTCCACTGTTCTTCTATATATGCATGTGTTATGTTTGCTGTTCAACTGTTGGATCTCTGGTGTGTTGGGTTAATGGGAATATTACTGCATGCTGTTACAACTAATTTGGAATGCTGTTGGCTGTTGCCAACCCATATTGTCATTAAATTCACCTAAACACAGAATGTATGGGAAGGCCGGTCCCAGAGGACCCACCTGTCCCATCTCAGCTGGCAATGGCACCTTGCACCAGCAGGTTCGGTGTCCAGTCCGGGACCTCCTCCTCCGTTGGCCCTGTGCCACCTTCAGGTGGAAGCAATGCAGGGGATGGGGCTTGACCCCCGCCTGCAAGTGTGGCCAGAGGAGGGCCACCTATCACCCTCCGAACGGTCCGGGCTGTGGTGCATAGGGAGATCCAGTGTTCAGTCACTGATCCCCTACGCCAGCTCGAGGCAAGAGTGGCACAACTCATGGGTGACCCTGCCCCTCCTATGCAGCCCCCAGCACAGCCACCCTCTGGGCTGTGAAGGTGCAGTGGTGACTGCCCATGGGTGGGGATCTCAGGTCCACTGTTGCCATCTGTGGGCTCATGGGCTTGCGATTTCCAAACATCCTTCCCCGTCAATGGTGTTCACCCACCACATGTGTCATATTCTGCCCCTGTATGCATCTTGTTTGTCTTGTCTGTTTACCTTCCCAACCTACCTCCCAAAACATACCTACTTCCCCTACCCCACATTCCACTCTCACCTGAAAATAAAAAAATGGGCAATCTGCTCCCACAAAAAATTACGCCCCATACATAGCTGCCCAATTTGCACAAATGTCCGCTGGACACAGAAACTGAAATTTAATTGGCAGTACAACATACTTCGTTGTTCTCACCCCTCTCTCAGGGGTGGAAGGTTTCAAATTTCCCTCCAAATTACTAGTATATGCATAGCTGTTGCTGTTAAAGAAATGGGCAGCTATAGACCTTCCCTACACCCTTCCTGCACATCGCAAGCTGTTTTCCCTACTGCCTTTCCCTCTTTGTGCCCCTTTTTCACCACTTTCCTATCTCCCCATTTTCTTTTCTTGCAAAGAAATGAGTGCAGGGGTTAGCGTGAGTAAGCACTTTTAAGCAGTAGTAAGCGGGTTTAAATGAGTGTGCGCAAGTGTGTGCTTAGCTTAGTATTGCTAAGCATCATGCAAACCCACGCAAACCCACTTACAACTGCTTAAAAGTGCCTTAGCCACCCTGCATATGAGGGCCCTTGTTCTGCTCATCAGCAAAATAAAGCACCACTGTCAGTCTCAAACCACAGACCTTGGACACACTAAACTGCATGAAGTACCACTAAGCCACAGTGGATGAATAGCAGGTTGTTGCTGAAATATATATATATCATGCATCAGAATGAGCGAATGTACAGGAAAGGTAGGAATGCCATAACACAAATCCTGTTCTGTGGAACTTTACCGGTAGTTGTTGTGTAATTGCATTACATGACTGTGATGACAGAACTAGCCATTCTAGCAGTAAATAATGTTACAGCAGCACTTTACAACCCCCACACAGTATCATAGCAGGACAATCCCCACCCAAACATACAAAATAGCTGTGTGTTCAGCGTCCAGCAAGGATGTAGGTAGGCATACTCAGTACTGGAATTGTCCAGTTTTCATGAGCATCCTGTGATAATGTCAACAAAATAAAAAGCACAAACTGTGCAGAAGTGAGTACATTAATATCAACAGTATAGCAGTTCCCAAACAGTTCATGTGCCAAATGAAAACATCTCAATAACTACATATGTATGGCAGCTAATTGTATAAGTAGAAAAGAAACTACATACTCCCATGTATCTTGTGTTAGCATTTCTAGGGGTGAGTACAATTCTACAATGTCAATTGTGTACTGGAAGTGGCAACATTCAGGTCTGAGTACAATATTTAAATCACTGGCTACACCCCTAGCAACAGTTATAAGAAGTATACCAACCTTCTGACTTACACAACGGTGTCCACAGCAAACAAGCATGGTCCCCATTTTGGAAATCTGAAAGGGCCACGCCTACCTGACTTAGCAATTTATAGCACTGGGTTGCTATGACAATGAGTACTACAAGTACCACACAGCAGGCTGCTTGCATTTGCCAAGTGGTGGTCACCAACTGGTGCAGAGGCCATCACATGCACATGTGCAGATACCTATAAAAGCAGTCTGTACTTGCTGTCCATACATGCAATCATTCCATTGCAGGTATGGAGGGAGAGAGAGAGAGAGAGAGAGAGAGAGAGAGAGAGAGACATGCAGAGGCAGACAACAGCTACAGCAGAAATAAAGAAAAAAGATCCAAAGAAAGTATATTGAAAGAAAAAGTAATATACTGAAAAAAATAGATAACAAAAAGAATATATTGAAAACAAAATAATATACTGAAAAAAAAGTATATATAAAAAAATATATATTGAAAAAAATATATATTGAAAAAAAACTATATTGAAATAAAAAATATATTGAAGATATATATATATATATATATATATATATATATATATATATATATATATATATATATATATATATAAATATATTGAAAAGTAAATAATATATTGAAAAGAAAAAGTATATTGAAAAACAAATATACCTTGAAAAATTAATTCAGGATATACAACAACAAATATGAACACATACAAAGGAAAGGTATGTAACAGCTATGTATTTACTGGAATCTAGTAGATGATTATGAAGAGTACTCTACATAGTTTGAATCATCCATATGGGGCAGCAGTACGTATCAATGCACAGATGTCCTGTATAACTACTGGCATGGAGAAATGATTGTGTAGCTGTGTGCAGTGGGATGTGACTGTGACATATGTAGTTCAGCATTAAATCTCAAACAACTGATCCATGTTATCTGTGTTCTGTACAGTAGTGTGTACAATGTCTGTTTGGGGGAGTAGTCCATACGGTTATGTAAACATGGATGTGACAGAGTAACAAATGCATGATAGTCATATTAACGTGTAGCTTAGCATTGGCAAAAGCTGCACCAGGCTATTATGCTAATTTAGCATTAGCAGCTATATATACACCCTCTAATATTACTGTGTGCTCACATGTGACACCTGTTCATGTTGCAACAAGGCCCAACAGGTCAGCCGTGAGGTACATGGACTTACAACAGTGTGGTCCTTGTGTGTGTATGGCACACACATACGGAGAGATCTGTCTGTGTCAGATATATTAGCATCTGTGCATGTGCACTGAGCAAGGGACATACTGCAACTGTTTGTGAAATGTGAATATATATATGTTGTTGAAGGTTGTTATGTGCATATTTCTATGTAGGTTGTAGTGTGTGGCAGTCCAGACAGCATACAGTGCTGGTAAATGACATGTGGTGGTTAAACACTGTGGGTATGATTCATCAGGTTTGCAGTGTTGCAGCCAGTGAGGCCTGCTAAAGCTACATGGGCTGAGAACACCTTCAATGCATTCCGCACAACACTGTGCAATATTATGACATAGCTGTATACCTCACAACCTTCCCATACTTGATATTCCCACCATGAAAGGTGGACTGTATATGTGCCTAAATGTATATCTATATGTACACCAATAGATGTTCATATGTACGTGTGTATAAAAAAAAATATATATATATATATATATATATAGAGAGAGAGAGAGAGAGAGAGAGAGACAGGGTCATAATTACTGCAACCGATGCCTGGTGAAAAAGCCATAGACTCAAGCTCAATGTTGACACTGCACTGGCATCCCTCCTTGCAAAAACTCAGTACCCATTAACTACCACATAGGTGGTAGTCTACTTAACACCGAAGGTGTGATAAGAGACCATGGGACACAGGTGGACAGTAGTCTCCCCTTCGATAGTCACAGTGCCACACTAGTCATGTAATCCATCTACATGGCACACGTCATCACAAAAGGTGTGTCCTCCAGGGAAATATAGGTCAGTGTTCCCCTCTACTCCATACACATAAAACCCAGTATAGAGTACAATGCCCCATGTGGTATGTACCTCACAAGACATCTACAGTAACTGGAAAGGACACAGACATACCTCACAAAGAGTAATACCGGCCTCAAACAGATGCCCTATGCAAACCCACAACTAGACAGTGTCGCATACCGCCTACCCAGAGGTGACCTCTGCCTAACATACTAAGCTATGTCAAACCCTGATCTGTTGGACATGCTCCACGTAAACAGATCACGATCTCTATGAGATACATGCTCTAGGGACCCAAACCCTTTGACCACAATAAACAGCACATGCTGGAGGGATAGATTCCTATCTCAGAGACATCCCATACTCTGGAACAAACCAACTATCCATAGCAAACAAAGCTCCTAATTAGCAGTCGTCATAAATAATCCTGAAGATTGTATGGGAGATAGTGAATACATCCAGGCAATCACCACTGTGTCTCTGCTTGATAGGGCCATGTGAAATGTAATTACCTGTGTGTCAAAGGCCAGGGTAGCGTATGGCTAGACTTCTATAGGCCCTAGGGCCAATAGCCTCTTACCTACCTATGAAGTGATACACACCCACATGTACTTGTTGCAATAATTGCTATGTGAGGTTGACTGAGTGTGATGGTGAATGTGTTGGTGAATGTATCAGAGTTCGGTATATGTGTGATAGCTTTGTGTGAAACTGTTTCTGTCATGGTATTATGTGTCCTAGCTGTGATCCCAGCAAAAGATGTGTATGCAATTGTTAGGCAGAAAAAGCAGTATGCCATACGGTCTGACGTAGTCCCTTGTTGTTGACTGGAGTGTCCCATTGTAGGCTAAAGCAGTACATGTATGCTTATTGAGTGTTACTGCTGGTGAATCCAACTCCTGTATGAACTGTAGTACTACCTGAAGCTGTATGCCTAAACAGCACAGTATGGTGTACTTCCACATTTATTGGAACCACTGTTATGTGTGTTCCCTGTAGTCCTCACAGATTACATACCTCAGGCATAAGGTCTTTTAACTACTGACACACAGTACTGTAAGGTACACAGGTAAAGGTCACCTGGGTTTCCATACCTTTGTGTCTGGTATGTATGTCTGATGTGTGTGTGGGTATGCCTGTACCATGGCCTCGGTCATATGTGTGTTACAGGATATAACTGCATATCTAGCAACATGTATAGTCTAGTACAGCAGTATGCCACCTATATTAATGAATGTGCACATATGTTAGGCAGGGGTCTGCCATCAACGACTAGTGTGGTATACTGGTAATACTGTCACTGGACTTTACAATCATTGCAATGGATTACATATTTCATGATGCATTAGCATGATATATACCTCCTGTGGCTAGGTGGTGCATTGTGTCACATACAGTGTGCCATGTACTGTTGTATAGTCTTACATACTGTTTTAACTTTGTTGCTGTGCAAAACATGGTTTGAGATATAGAGTGTGCCAGGCACTGTCAGGCATTTGTGGGTTGAGAACTGATATGTGGTATTGAAAGTGTGTATCTTCTGACAGCCAATAGGTTGCTATATATGGCAGTTAATTGATATCTGTAATTTAGAATGTTACGTGTGCCACATGACTTGCTCACACATATTGTTTCATTATCTTCCAGGGTAATGTCCCACCATCGTAATCCTGCATATAGCACGGCGGAGGAAGAACAGATCACAGCGAGCCTGGTGCAGCACTATGCCCTGCTGTTCTCCAGAACCAGCCAGGACCATGAGCGAACTGCGCTGTGGCAAGATCTTGTCCGTAGGGTAAATGACATAGGCATGCATAACCGGACATATGAGCAGGTGCGCCATCACTGCAGTGATTTAATTAGATATGTCTGGCAGCATGCATCTGATATCCACAGACAACAGCCTGCCACAGGTGGGGGAGTTGCTCCTGAGCCAGGTGGCTCCTGGCCAACAACAACCACAACAAGTAACATGTATCATCATGGAGGCCGGAGCCACCCAGCAAATTGACATGGAGCGTGCAGGTAACATGGCATAGTTGTAGACTACTGTTACCTCTATTGGTAGAGCATGCTTATGTGAGATGTGTACTGTGTAGTTAGATGATGTGGTGCCTAGTGTTGTGCAATACTAACAATTAGAAATATAATCTGTAGGCTTGCGACTGTCAGCCATTGTACTACTGTAAGATTGCAAACACACCATAGCAATGCCACAGTTGCTGCCACTGACAAAGTGTCTCATATCCTTGTAGGTCCCTCTGGTGTGACAGCAAGGCAGCAGACCCATGCTGGTGAGTGTGTTCTACCTTTAATATTGCTAGTTAAATGTGCATGTCATAGGTGAGGTGTAGGCCATGTACACGTAACATAACACACCTACGCATAATGCATGCTGTGCATGTTTGCTGTGAGACTATGCACATCTTAGTAATGTGGGTAGCTGCCTAAAACACATACAATACACAGAGCATCCCACACAATTGTAGCAACACTGTAGTGGACATTGGATAGGCAGAGTCGATACACATGCACACAACATACACAACTTTGTCATACACAGTACATGTTAACATGCTACACATGGCGTATTCAGACACCCGATGTAAGGTCACACTACGGTGTACCAAACTTCATCCACACAGCACACATAATATACCTGAGGGGTAGATGCCTCACATGTGGCTGTGCGACACTCTAAAACACATAACACATTCATGTTAGGCAATGCCCCATATTGGGCACCTTACAAACCCATGTAACAACTGGCCATGAAATGGTGAATGTAGCCATTGTACTGCAGTTCAGGTACAGCATGCTATGTGCCGGTCTGGCACACATTAGTAGCCTTGAGTGACCACATGATGCTGCATGATGATGACTCATGGTACTACACCCCATCCAGTTACAGTGGCTACAGTACTACACATATCATGAATTGCTATGCACCTCAATGTTGTGTGTGTGCAGACATATGCACCTATACACAATATGCATAGCAATCACCATTTGTACAAAGTGACACACATTTGTCTTGTAATGCTATAGAGTGTATAGGTCACATGACACACATTGTGTATGTGCGATGTTTCATGTTGCAGTTGTGTGGTAGCATGCCATGTCATGGCTGGCACTGGCATGTCCACAATATGTCCTACACTCACCATAACCACTGTACAATGGCTATGTTGAGCAATGGTATTCCATCATGTATACATGCACCACTCATCCTGTGTGTATACATAGCATGCATGTGCTAAACCTGTGTCCACAATTATCTGCTAAAGACACAGATGCTCTAATCAGAAATGGATATCTATGTGACTCACTGATACACATCCAGCCATGGTATGTATTCCTGTGACTGATGGTGCACAGGACATTGCAGGGCTTTTAATACCTGCACAGCAATGTTGTGTCCATGTACACATTGCGTTCCAGGGTGAGGCCATTCACTGAGCAAAACACACATGCATCAAAGCCATGTATACTGTTATTAGCAAGGGCTGTCTACACTCACACTGCATGCTGTTGAGCAACACACGTCCTGCAAGCTGTCACATTTGATATAAATGTTTGGCTTGTGATACTGTACCCCACCATCACACGCTATTGAGTATGTTCGGGATTGCTGGTGGTGTGTGTGTGTGTGTGTGTGTGTGTGTGTGTGTGTGTGTGTGTGTGTGTGTGTGTGTGTGTGTGTGTCTGTTTTAGAGAGGAGTGTATCTGTGTGCATGCGTGCATGTGTGCATGTGTTCATGTGTGCATGTGTTCCCGTGTTCATGTGTCTATCTGTCCATGTGTTCATGTGTTCATGTGTGCATGTGTGCATGTGTTCATGTGTGCATGTGTTCATGTGTTCATGTGCTCTTGTGTGCATGTGTGCATGTGTGCATGTGTTCATGTGTGCATGTGTGCATGTGTTCATGTGTTCATGTGTTCATGCATGCATGTGTTCATGTGTGCATGTGTGCATGTGTTCATGTGTCCATGTGTTCATGTGTTCATGTGATCATGTGTGCATGTGTGCATGTGTTCATGTGTGCATGTGTGCATGTGTGCATGTGTGCCGACATCATGTACAGGTCGTAAAGTGTGTTTCCTGTCTTCCTCTCACAGGTTCTGATTTTTTGCTGGTTCACTGCAGCAGGGAAACTGATGTCACTGAGCATAATAGTGATAATTATGATAGGTGTGTTGAGTCACAGGCATGTTTGCCAGGGTCTGTCATTGGGCCACCAATCGACAGTACACAAGTGTCCACCCCATCCATGCACACAGGCATACTGCCAATACATCCATCACCAATGCCCTTAGCAGAGGGGCAGCATACAGTCAGCATTGGCCAGGGCAGTGTGGTATCCATGGCACATGCATCCCGACACAGCAGCCATACCCAGATGTCTGGAAGGGTACCACATAGGCAGATGTCCAGGGGTTCTCGTCAGAGCACTGCTGCTCATCATGCCACTGGCAGACGTGCCACAGGTCTTACAACCTCACGCATGTTCCAGGCTGTCATGGAGGCATAGGCACATATGGAACGGTACACCAGACAGAGACTGAGGGCACAGAGGGCACATAAAACTGCCATAATAGACAGTATCCGTGACCTAGCTGGTGACATCCATAATTACACTGAGGTCACCTATAGACGTTGGGGAGAGACATTAGATGACCTCCAAAATGTCATGTCCATGTGTCAGAACAGTGCGGGATGGTTGAGTCGTCGACATGGATGTATGCCAGTAACATCAGCAGCTGGCAGTCGCCGCGGACGTCCCTCAAGCCACAGCCGCTCCTGTAGTGCCAGTACCAGCCCCAGCATTGTTGGGGGTGGGCTGTCCATAGAACATCCTAGAAAACCACGTGCACGTGGCTCTGGACAGTCCCAGCAGGGATCTGGGTCCAGTGTACATCCATCTACCTCTGGGGATAGTACACAGTCTGGCTTAGTACCTGATAGTGTCAGTAGCACCCCTGCCAGGCACAGGTACTGTATCCGTGGCCAGAGACGGTGATCTGTAAAGCCTCACAGGTACAGTCTGTGGCTGTTCCACAAATACCCGTATATGGCAGCCACATGGTGGTGCTGTGTGCATGCAGACACGCAAACACATAATCCAGACACCTAGGGCTAACACATACACACACACATTACATCAACATTGGCCCATACCATTATTCTTGCCCCTCACACACACACACACACACACACACACACACACACACACACACACACACACACACATATACATGTCGATTGGATGGCTCACTGTAGGCCTCTGGCAAACCAACAGCACACCCTGTGCATATGATGAAACCTGTGCCACCTTCTGTCATCTGTAACATCGATGCAGGAACAGGCTACCATGGTGCTGATGCACAGGGTGTCTTTTTAGCAGTATAGCAATGTTAGCATGTTGTCAGCAGTAGAGTGTAATGATATGCTTGAAGGTGTAGCTGAGCAGGCATGATGCAGTAAAGCTATGATTGTCATTGTAGTGTTGTTTACACCAGCGTTAGTCCCAATTGTATATTGTCCACCTACGTGCCACTTGGCTGATGTGTGCAGTATTGGCAGCATATGTTAGAGAGTGGACAGTATGTGTGGGATGTGTTTAGCACAGATTTGCAGGTGTACAGTCTGCATGTACGTGCATAGTGGACACATGGGCAGGGTGACATGCTCTGCATTACACAGTAACACTCCATAGTTTCTATTGGTGGCCAGTGTGCATTGTACTACACACATTTCGGAACCTGACTACACATGTATGTATGACATGGTTTGACACTGTGCTGTGGGTGATACTGTTACTATCTGTCACTGTTTTGCATTCTGGTAGTATACATGACTTCAACAGCCTGACCATAACCAATCATTAGATGATGTCTTGACAACTGACACACAGATGTAGGACACACAGCAACATTTGGATCCTTCAGGTACTATACTATGCCAGTAACCAGTGGTATTCACATGCACCCATTACTGAGACCACTCCTGTTTGGCATATGGCTCTCTTAGGTACAAGCAATCACAGTAGGGATATGTTTGTCCATGTGTGCTAATGCATACTGTTGCCTATACTGCATTGTCCAGGTGACACACACATCCTCCATAAGATTATCATACAGACAGATACCTGTTGTCAAACCCATGCTGTAAAGCTATAGGCCAAACTAAGCATAGTCATCCACCTTTACAGAACATAGTATCCCCATAGCCACCAACATGATGAACAGGTACCGATGTGCACATGCAACTTAGTGTTACGTCATCTCTCCTATGATAATCACATTCCCTAAGGTATTTTGAAATCCCTTGGTGGATCACATAAGCAATAAGGGGTCTGCATGCATGTCCACAAAGGTTGTTGTACACCTATAATGAATAGTCATCATTGACAGACTCTGCTGTGTTTGAACAGGTCTGACATATACCTCAGCCATAAAACCTCACTCACACAATTCAATAGAAACCGTAATTAGTTTGTGTGACACGGATGACCTAGGCCAGGCATCGCTGCAGTGGCTGGCCTTGTCACAAGCATACAGATGTGACCTAAGGTCTGGGAAGCAGCAGCACTGTTTGGCAAAGATGACAGCTGTGTTCTTGGATAAAGCAGGGTTCCCACACATGCAATAATTGAGGTAACATGAACATATATGTATTTGCCACACAGCTACCTCACATGTGCAATGCCTACTGATATGTCATATGGTAGTAAAGCAAAACCCCCAGCACACTGGCCAACACTGTCACATACATAGAGCATACACACTCACCACGTGCAGGATTCAAACCCCTACCTAACTACTTCATGATATTTAAGGTGTACGCAATAACATGATGTACTATACACATTACCTCGAGTTCTGTTTTCCACAGGTATATTTGTAGGATGGTGACATCATCAGACTTGACTATGTTTAGTTTACCACTTTTAAGGTGTTTTACTACTCTCCTAAAAGGTTGATCCTTCCCAAGGAGACCACACACAAACAGTCGTCAAGTGTAGGACTCAAACCCCTGCCTAACTACTTCATGATACTTGAGAAGTGCGCATTAACATGATGTGCTATACACATTACTGGGAGTTCCCTTTTCCACATGTATATTTGTAGGATGGTGATATCATCAGACTTGACAATGTTTAGTTTACCACTTTTAAGGTGGTTTATTACTCTCCTAAAAGGTTGCTCTTTCCCAAGGAAACCACACACAAACACACACACAGTTGTCAAGTGCAGGATTCAAACCCCTATCTAACTACTTTATGATACTAGAGGAGTATGCATTAACACGACACGCTATACACATTTTTGGATGTTCTTTTTCCTCAGGTATATTTGTTGGATGGTGACATCATCAGACGTGACAAAGATTAGTTTACCACTTTTAAGGTGTTTTACTACTCTCTTAAAAGGTTGCTCTTTCCCAAAGAGACCACACACAAACTTGTCAAGTGCAGGAATCAAATCACTACCTAACTACTTTATGATATTACAGAAGTACACATTTACATGCCACGCTATACACATTACTGTGAGTTTTCCTTTCCACAGGTATATTTGTAGAATGGTGACATCATCAGACTATACAAAGTGGGTTGCATTAGGTAGCATTAGGTGGGTTACATTGAGGGGATGTCTAAACATTTTGGCCATGTGATCATCAAAGGGGAGTTTACTATCTACCTGTGTCCCCAGGGCCATAATGACTTTCTCCATACATACTGGATTACCACCTATGTGGTAATTTGTGTGCAATTTGTTGTACCCAAAGGGGATGACTATGCATTCTTTGGCATTCAGCTTGAGGGCATTGTTTTGACACCAGGTATCTGTCTCTGTAAGACACTTCTGGAGGATGTCTGTGTCAGCCGTACAGTCAATTATAGACCACAGTTACCATTCATCTGCAAACCTGTTCAGCCATACACCTCCTGGGCTTGCCTGTACCTCTGAGCAGTATCTACTGAACAGGTGGGGTCCCAGGACCAAGACCTGTGGGATGCCATTTGTGACTGGCTTAGAGTTAGACATGGCACCTACAACTCTGAACATGTGTGTTTGATCTGTGAGCCACTTGGCCACCCATCCTGTGACATAGCTTTTAATGTTCAAGCTGGTATGCTTGTCCATGATGACAGAGTGGGAAATGGTGTAGAAAGTCCTTTGTGAGGTCCAGGTGGGTTGTGCAGACTACTTTCACCTCCATCTATGTCCTTGGTAACTATTTGAAATAAGTCAACTAGGATTAGGAGCCAGGATCTGACTTTAACAAGGTGAAGTTGTGGAGAGTCCCGTGTCTGGAGGTCTCCAATGTCTCAGTTTATGGGTTCCATGACAATTTGCTCAATAGCTCAATAGACCAGGCTGAGTAGACATATTGGGCAATAGTTTCCAGGTTCTGTTGTGGCACCCCCTTTGTGGAGCTGGATGACTGATTGTGTATGCCATTCTTTGGGTACATAGCCTGTGGTACACTTGTGTCTGGACAGTGACTGTAGGTGAGGGTGTAGTTCTTTATGGGCCTAGTGTAAGACACAGCCTGGGGCACCATCCAGTCACATTGATGCTGTGTTCTTAGCTTTGGTGAGGGCTGCTTTTACCTGCATGTCCATGATGTCTGGGGCTATGCATCCTTCTGTGATGAACACAGGTGCTTTTGGGGGTGATGGGTGGGAGTTTACACTGAACTTGTCCCCCTGGATGTGGGCAATGAAAGTTGATTTGGTGTATTTCTTTCTTTTCTTCAGTAGCTGACAGCATATTTGGAAGTTGACATCTACATTTCTGGTATAGCTACTGAAGGCTTTGTGGGTGTTATTCTTACATTCCTTGGCTATTTGTCTTTAGAAACTATCCTTGGATTATTTTATGAGCGATCATTGTTTCTTCCTGATAATGATCAGTGATGCCTTTCCTTTAGTGAAGTTGGCTCTATCATGTGTTCATTTCCTCCTTCTGTTGTCTAGCTTATTTATGGGCAACAACCACCTGATTGTTGTCCTATTTTTGGAGGAGTGCATCTTGGTTTTCTTTGTGATGTCTCATTCCATGCATCCCTGTAGATGCTCATAGGATGCACTTGTAAATGATTCTGCTGATTGTATACCATTATCCTATAGCAAGAGGTCTTTGGAACGTTTCACTTTGGTCTTGGAAAGTGTGCAGTTTGCTTTTGCAAATGTCTTCACAGTGGTTTCATTGACTGGGTGGGGGGGCAGGATGTGGATGTCCAGTGTGATTACTTAATGATCTGATATTACCAGCGAGGGGTTTATCTCTGTAGTGGAACACTGGTACCCCATGTTGGTGATGATCATGTCCAGTAAGTTGTCACCTCTAGTGGGTGTGGTGATCAGTTGTTCTAGGGTGTTAGGGTTTTTACACTCTAGGAACCACTGGGCAAAGGAAGTTGTACACGAGTAATTCCACCACTCAATGTTTGGGTAGTTGTAATCTCCTCATATAATGGTGTTTGATAGGACCTTTATATTTTCCACTGTTCTCCGGTATACTGAGTGAGGTTCCTGAGACAATGTACGTGATCTGTAGCAGGCTACAATCTGATGTGCAGCTTTGCCCAATGTTAGTTGCACTTGCATGGTCTCCAAGGCCTCATGCTGTGCCACTAATCTGAAGGTGTGGGTATCCATAAGGTAAATGGGTACACCCCTTCCTTTTGTATTTCACTCATGGTTTTGTGTCCAAAGGTCGGAGGGACATAGCTTTGTATGTTAGGCAGTGAACACCTCTGAGTAGGTGATATGCAAGGGTGTACGGATGGAGCATTTTGAGATGGTCTGTGTATGGCTTGTATATCAGGCCGCTAATGCTCTTTGTGAGATATTGCTGCAGGCTTTCCAGTTGTTGTGGTTGTCTTGTGAGGTACATAGAAAAAGTGGTGTTGTACTCTATTATAGTTCTAGTGAATGATGAGTAGAGGAGAACAATGTCCTCTTCTATTCTGCATGAGACACATTTTGTGATGTGGTGTACCACATAGGAGGGTTTCCTGACTACTGTGGGAATGTGATTATCACAGTTGTGTCCACTGTCCACCTGTGACCCAAGGTCTCTTGTCACACTTTTAGTGTGAAGTATACTACCACCTATGTTGTAGTTCTTGGCTACAGAGTTTTTAACAAAGGGGATGACAACGCACCTTTTGGCATTGAGCTAGAGCCCATGGCTTTGACAACAGCCATCCGTCTCAGTGAGGCCCTTTTGTAGGATGTCCACATCTTTAGTGTTTACAATTATGGCTCCTAGTTTGCAGTCCTCTGGAAACTTTGGCAGCCACAGACCTACCATGTTAATGTTTACTTCAGGGAAGTACATACTACACAGCCTGGGAAGTTATCTGGTCCCATGGCTGCTGTGATACTGGCTTTGGAGAGTGTTTTTTACCTGTGCAGCCGTGATGACAGCAACTTTGCAGTCTTCCATTATAGAGATGTGCTCTTTCATGGGTGGGAGGGGGTTAAAGTTAACACTGATCCTATCTGCCAGGACGTTGGCAATATCAGTAGGCTCTGTACATTTAGTGCCATTGAGCTGTAACTGAGAACAGATCTGAGTGTAACCATGACATGGACCTGTATTTGGGCAGAGATCTCCTGAGTAGACAGTATGCAACAGAGTACAGATTGGGTTACATTCAGTCTTGTTGCATGGGGCAACTATTTGAGGCCAGTAATCCTCTTGTTAAGGTACTTCATTGGTCTTTCTAGCTGCTGAACGTGCCTAGTCAGATTCATCGCAAGTGTGTTGTGGTACTCTCTAACAGGTCTGATGACTGCTGAGTAGTGGGAACCTCCTTTGACCTACATGCGCAGACCTTGGCAGTTTGAGTGAACACATAGCATGATTTTCTGACCACTTTATGAATGTGTTTCTGGAAGTAGAGATGACTATCCACATTTGTCCATAGATCCCTTATTATCACATCCATATTTAGCCTAAGTGTGTGAGCATGCCCAGTATGACCTTTCAGTATGTTGCTGCATGACATTTGCTTCGTTTCTTTAAGTGTGTGAGCATGCCCAGTATGACCTTTCAGTGTGATGCTGAATAAAATCCACTACATTTGTTGGAGTGTGTATAGACATTTATACTATATGTGTATGGATAATCAAGTTGTATTTTTACAGCAGGGCTCACCTTTGTGTCATAGATCAACTGGAAGCACACTGTGCCTGCAGGGCTTCCATGCGACACTTTGCATAGACTTATCAACATTTCTACATACAGTGGGGCAGCTATTCTTTGTACATTTCTACACGGGGGCACACCTGATTGTTACTGTGGGTGTACATAGGATGTGGGTTTTATCTGACACTTATACACATTTGCTATGCCTGCAACTGCTATGTACAGGACA
Organism: Protopterus annectens; assembly: GCF_019279795.1. Taxonomy (NCBI): domain Eukaryota; kingdom Metazoa; phylum Chordata; order Ceratodontiformes; family Protopteridae; genus Protopterus; species Protopterus annectens. The sequence goes on from NC_056739.1 coordinate 1,826,048,477, forward strand.
CCATTTCACTCTGTACTGTTGCCTATCATACTGGCTTGAGGCATACTACTGTACTACAGATCTTAGCGTCCAATGTCACGTATATTAGATTGCAACTTCATAGCCTACACAACCCACATCACACCGCCTGGCCTGATGTTCTCTGTCTGCATAGACGTGTGGGGGAGGTTACCCATTTGCCTCTTTAGGGGCATGATACAGCATTTCTTTGTGTTTGCATTAGTGTACAATTGTCCTGCTGTTTCTGTGCCACTGAAATGCTATCATGGCCTAGTGGTTCAGTATTGTGACTATAGTGCACAGTATCCTGGGTTCGAGTACTGTTACTGCTTTTTATTTTCATGCTGGGCAGACCAGACTGCTTAAGGAACAGTAATGCTGTATGAACATGTTTAACTGACTTTGCTCAAATTTGCCCAACATTGCTCAATGTTGCCCGACGTTGCGCTAGTTAGCATGAGCAATTTTGTTTACATATACTAGATATTGGTAAAAGCTGCTTTGCACTGCTTTATATTGCTTAAAACATGGCAATCATGCCTCAGGTGGTGCTGCAGGGCTGCCTATGTCGGATGCACATACTACACTCCCTATACATGTTTGGAAACAGGTAGTGTCAAGTTAGGCATCCCTTTTATTTTATGTGCGAGTCAGAGGGAAGTATCATTTCCTACTGAGCCAGTGTATGTGCTATGCATTGCCTCTTTGCCAAGGCCAAGGCATACTGGGCATGCCTCCTTCTGCTTACTGGGGCAGGCTCAGGTTGTTCCTCCTCCGAGTCACACTGTGCTTGTGCAGGCCTTGGCAATGGTGGGGGGCTGTTTGGCCCTGCCCCATGCTGTTCCTGCTGCAGCTGTTTTCGCAGGATCATATTGTGTAGCATGGTACATACCATGACAATTTGGGTACATGTAGTTGGTGAGTACTGCCAGGCTCCACCAGATGTGTCCAGGCACCAGAACCATGACTTGAGCATCCCAAACAAATGCTCAATTACATTTCGTGTTTATGCATGTGCCTCATTATGGAGTTCTTGCTCAGGTGTGTGTGCATTTCTGATGGGTGTCATCAGCCACGGCTCCAGTGCATATCCAGCATCCCCCACCCCACTAGGTGACCGTCAGGGATGTCCCCATTGGCAAATGTGTGGTACAGCTGCGACAGATGCCAGATATGGGAATCGTGGTAGATTCCAGGGCAGCCAGCACAGACATTCAGTATTATGCCCTGGGCATCACACAAGACCTGGCAGTTGATGGAGTGGAAGCCCTTGCGGTTGATGTAGGCCCTACCCCGCTCACCAGCTGGTGCTTTGATGTGTATGTGCGTGCAGTCAATTGCACCCACTACCTCAGGGTATTCCGCTATTTGATGGAAGAGACGCATATTGCTGGCCAATACCTCACGGGAATTGGGGAAATATACATGATCACCGACATGTGCTGACATGGCATTCAGGAACTGGTGCAGTATCCTGGATGCTGATGCCTGTGAAATCCCCATCATATCACCATGTGGTCTCTGGAAGGTACCTGTTGCTAGTATTCTTAGGCCAACACATACCTTGGTTTCCACTGGGATGGGTTCCCCTCTGTGGGTTCTGTGTGTGAGGCGTGGCCTGCACAGCTCAACAATTTGCTGCAGGAGCTCTCTGTCCACTCTAAAGTGCTCCACTATCTCCAGCTCATGTAGCCCCTGGTAGGTTACCCTGGGTCTGTACACTCTTCTCCATCTCCTCACTGTGGGTTGCTCAGCAGCATTCGCAATGGCACCACTCTCAGCATCTTGCACATGTCGCCTTATAATAGCAATGGCAGCCCCTAACATTTTTTGTCTCAGTTAAACCTTTTAAGTTTTCACTTCTCTTTGTAGACTGCAGTGTTGCAGTGTTTCTGAGAAACACATGGGGGAATGTTGTTTGCAGAGTTGTAAGTGCTGGGCTGGGCTGGGCTAGTGTACTGCCTGTGTAATTGCCTGATTCTGATTGATTTCACCTGGCAGCCCTGCTAGTTCTCCTTGGTTAACTTCCTACTACTTCTTTTCCTTCCTCTTCCCATTTCTGTTTCCACAGGGGGCAGCGCTGTGCAAACAAGCGCAAACATGTACACACGTGCACACATGCGTGCACACAGGCTTACACAAGCTTACACCGGCTTAGATGGGTGCACATTCATGCATGCAGGCTTAGACAGCCTTACACAGGCTTACACGGGCGCACACACATGCACACAGGCTTAGATGGGTTTACAGGCATGCACATACATGCACACAGTGTAAGCATCTTTGCAAGAATCTTTAGTGATAGCCACGGCGTACACTTTCATTTCTGGGTTTCAGTTCAGACAACTGTAGACACGCCTCTTCCAGTCCTGAGTAACTCACAGCAAACACATGCCACTCTGCTCCAATAAGCTTACAGTCTTTTTGATACATACCCCCTCATATTGTCACCTATCATCTACTCTGTTACTCCCCTAATCCTACTCTTACAATCTAGGGACATGGTTCACATGGCAGGGAAAATTGGGATTCACTATCCTTATACTCATTTGCATAGGATTGCCTACTAATGCTTGGTTACATCTCTCAGACTGAGTTCCCCCCTTAGCAACCACTACTCAGTAGCCATGTTGTCTTCAGTCTGCCATTCACCTGCATGGCAGATGAATATTTTGAATAAAATCCCTATTTGTGGCTTTTATTTTTTGTTTTTCTGGTTTTTAGAGTGCCGCACATTTGCGCGACGCTGCACTACACTTAAACATTGGAGATCGAGGAAAAAAATATATTTTTTTATTAGTTTGCAACAGATAAAAATGCCAATGACTGTTTATTTGGCCATTGGCATGCTTCCTCAACTGGATGCATCCTTTATTTGGAGCTGTCATAGCTCCATTTTGCTATTTGCAGAACAGTACTCAGTTGCCAACCGAGTACATTTCTACAAATAACACTGCTCTTACTCGGACAGGTTAGTGTTTCCTGGATCGCAAATTTACCTCATTTGCATAGCTTTCAGCAGCAAATGAGGTAATTTGCATAAACTAACACTGTCCGTGCAAGAGTAGTTTTAGGAGCTCTCTGCCACGCCCCTGCCGGCTGCTCCTGGATCACTCGGCATACATGTTGGCTGGCTGGAGTCTTACTCTACTCTTAGACACCGTGCAAGCCTTCGTGAATCCGGCCTAGTGTGTTTTATGGTAAAGTTTCAATTTTTGTTTAAATAGTGTTAAAGAGGACAGAGATGTCAGTTCATTTGGAAGTTGGTTCCAGTATTTTCCAACAGCATTAGAGAACAGAGAGTCACCAGAGATATTCTTGGATATACTTGTGGATACTAGTAATTTCTTGGATGATCGTAAGTTATTAAGGTTTTTATATGGGGTAAAAAGGTTTGATAGTATTGGAGTTTTAGTTGGTTGGAAGAAGGTTTTATGAGCAATGATAAGTTGGTTATAATGGATTTGGTTTTGTAGCTCAAGCCAGCCTAGTTGTTTCAGATTATGACAGTGGTGGGTTCTGAAAGAGGAGGCTGTGGCAAATCTAGCTATGTTATTATAAGAGTTTGACAGTTTGTTGAGGTTGTTTTTAGTCAGATTTGTATATATGGATGTAGCATAGAGGAGTGTGGAGATTAAAAGGGTAAAGGCAATAGAAGTTCTGGCTTGTGGAGTAAGGAATGGCTTTATCCTATACAGGGAGCCCAGTTTCCTGTTTACAGTTTTTATAGTATTGTTAATGTGAGTTTCATAGGTAAGGTTGTTATCTATTGTTATACCTAGAAGTTTAGTGGTTAGGTCTAGAGATATAATGGTACCGTTATTGGATAGGACTGAGAAGTTAATTGGTCTGGACTTGTGGGTGGGTGTGAAGAGCAATAGTTTTGTCTTTTTGGGGTTCAGGAGGAGGCAAAATTATAAAAAACAGTTTTCTACTGCAGTAAACATTTTCTGAGTTAAGGACTGCAGTTCAGATGAAGATTTACCTGAGCAGATGATTGTAGAATCATCTGCATATTGAATACAGGTAGCTTGAGTAATTGCTAGGTGAAGGTCATTTATATAGATTGAGAATAGGAGGGGATCAAGAATTGAGCCCTGAGATACTCCTAGTGTAATGGGGAGATGTAAAGATAGGTTATTGTCCCAAAGCACTGCTTGTTGTCTGTTGTTAAGGTACGATTGGAACCATTGAATAATCAGTGAATCTAGGGAAAGAGATCTTAGTACATTTATAAGTAAATGGTGGTTGACCATATCAAAAGCTTTGGAAAGGTCAATAAAGAGTGCTGAGGAGAAGGTGTTGTTATTTTTGTTATGAATGATACTATCAGAGAAGGATAGAAGAGCAGTGGTAGTACTATGAAATGGTCTGAAGCCATGTTGGCAATTTGCAAGTAGATTGTTTTGCAATAAGTGATCTAGTAGTTGTTTATGGATACATCTTTCCATTATTTTAGCTGAAGGAGAAAGTAATGCTATTGGACGGTAGTTGGAGTATTCGTTAGAATTGCCACTTTTGTGTAGGGGGATGATGTGTGAGATTTTCCAGATGGATTAATAAGAACTCATTTAGTACCCTTCTTCTAGTATATATGCATCTTTTAGGATCCATATCAGAATTGCTTTGTTTTAAACTGTTGTGAATAGAGCAAAAACTAAGCCATTTCTAGGCTACTGACGGTTTATAAATCCTTGAATTGTATTGGTTGCTACTGGCCAGTATTATACTTAAGACTGTCGTTCTTACTCATATAGCCCTTAAGTAAACCTGCTGCAAACTGCATCGAGGCCAGTCCCACTGAAGCCCACAACAACAGCTGAACCATGCAGAGTACATGCACTTTCCAAATGTTTCTGTAGCCACTTTGATTGAAATGGGCATCCTGAGACAATGTAGCAACTGTCGCATGTTTACTGATGACAGTATCTTCAGCAACCTCATAAACATTCAACTCAGGCAGCACCTACCATGAAACATGCAAATATGACTCATAATATCTCAACTCAAAAGCCCATAAGGCAAACTTCAACACCGTGCACCATCTCAGTCATGGGTGACTCCATATTGAGACACACTGATGCACCACGCACCAAGCCGCGCAAGGTGACGGTCTCAGTCAGTTGCCGATCAGGAGCCAGAATTGCCACATCACACCTGCAGTTAAGTCATTGTACCACAAGTACACATATGACACAGTTATAGAACATGTGAGAGTAACTGAACTGAGAAGCAACTCCATAGACTATACGAAGGGATACAGGATGTATGTCTTGGAATATGTGACTGAGACAGATATAAACCTAACCTTCAGAAGTATTTTATCATCCCTGAGAATGATGCCCAAATACAGTCAAAAGATAATGGATTTCAGCAATTGGCTTAGCTTCTGGTATCATTCAAAGGGGATCAGACATATATTAGCCTGGGAGGAGATGGTGGACAGTCCAAAGTGCTGCACCAGAGATTGCTTGCCCCGCTCTTTCCAATTTGTTTGTATATTTCCCAAAATCTAGTGCATCCCCAGAACATTTTTTAGGTAATGTCAGTCTCCAAAAAACATCCAACATAGCAAAGCAGAATATGGACAACATAAATGCCTTGCTGATCTATGCCAGAACCTTTAACAGAAAACATAATTTCCTACAGGTACTCCTTACCTTGGAATGCATCAATATATTCATTGTCACAGACATACCTCTCAACTCTACAGATTTTTTCAGAATGTACAGATTTTTGCCTCATATTTTTGGTCTGTTCCTCATAAAAAAATGAGGTTTCTGGTAAATTATTGAATATTGAAGTTACTAAATAATACTAAGTAAAGACAAACATTTGAGTTTCAGATGTTATATCCTTCAGAAAATATGTAATAATGCCACACTTTTTATTCTAGCAACTTTCTAAGTTTATAGAAACAATATCTAAATTCATTCCCTATTTTTGGGACTTTGTCACACCATTCTTCCTGGCTTTGTCCAGATTTCTTGCACTAAAAGGTTGAAAGGTATGGCCACAGAAATGTCCACACAGAGACCACCCCACTGGTGCAAAGCTTCAATGATCATCATGCATTTAGGTATATCTCACAAGATGAAGATATCTCTATAGTCATTAAACAAAGTGCCACATCCAGAATCATTAGACATGATAATAACCTGGAGCTCATCCACATCCAGTTTGCCATTAATAAAACCTCATATGACTTCAGAGCCAATTATAACAATCCTTCTATGTCACCTCTGGCATATGCCTCATATCTGATAACTATGGAGTTCCTACACATCAAGCCAATCACCATTCTTTTAGATGACTTCAACTAGCTTTCTATAAATTGGGAGACTTTTACATCCCCTAACATGTATGAACAAGGAGTTCTAGACTTTATTAATGCAAATATTCTTGACCAGTTAGTATGCACTCCAACTAGGGGCAACAACATCCTGGACTTGGTCCTTACCAGTATGGGACAGCATGGTTCCATATCAGCTATACATCTCTCCTTTGATAAGTGTAACGATACATCAGACATATTCACTGTATGAATGAAGACAGAAGCAGTTTCCAGAAGCTCAATATTCAGAGATCATGTTAAGACTTACATAAAATGAGTAATGACCTGGCTAAATGCAATATCTCCTTCCATCCTAATGTCTCCATTGCTTATGCTGAGTCCTTTACTGTCAGTTTGTACACTCATGCAAATAGTTGCATAGAGGCAGCACCTGTCCTGCTATGAAATACATTTAAAAAAAAATTAACCCCTGTGGTAGAACCCATATATAAACAGGTTCTTCAACAGGAGAAAAAAATCATTGCATGTAAAAATAATGGCAACTACCTGCATGCAAAAAATCCTCTTGCTAAACATATCAAGGAATTTCAGTCCCTGATCAAATTAACCAAAGTTAGATATGAGGCAACAACAGCCACCAAGACTAAGGAAAATCATAAAGTATTCATTAACTATGTTAAAACCCTCAAAAACAATGCCCAAAACTGCACAGACCTAATAGCAAATGATACCACCTACTCAAACCCAGAGGACATAACCAATGTACTAGCAAATAAATTTAGGTCAAACTTTCCCCTCCTCTTACCCCCACCATTCATAGATCACATACATGCATCTATGCTGCCCCTTAAAATTTCCCATGAATAAGGCCTCAACACACAAACACTGCCTCTTTGGGGCCAGATAACATACCAGGATGTCTACTGACTAGAATGAAACAGGACCTGTCAAACTCCCTAATGGATTATTTACTGTAAGCCCAGAAACAGGCTACATGCCAAATGAATAGGGGAAAGCAACCGCCATCTTCCTTCACAAGGGTAGGGTATCAACTGACCCAGGTTTTACAGACCCATAAGTCTGATGAGCCTCATCTGTAAGCAATGGAAATGAATAAATAAAGACATACACAAGCTACAAACCCTTGACCTAAGCCAGTTCAGTTATGTCAATGGCAGATCCTGCTGATTCAACTTGGATGATTTATTTGAAAAGATTACTGAAAAAATAGCTGACAGAAAATCAGTACACAACAAATATCTAGATCTCGCTCAGGTGTTCAACATCAATCCACACTCAGGGATTGTTAATAAACTTTCCCACCTAACTGTCAATTCCTACAATTCCTATGCAAGTTGATAGATAATAAGTTGGTTCATAGGATTGTAGGATCATAGGAGGTTACCAGGCTATTGGCTCTGAGGCCCTTATAAGCCTAGCCAAGAGTTTAGCCCATGTTTAGACAAGCCAACACCCAAAACCCCTGTCCAGCATAGACACAGGTGGACTCCCAGGGGTATATTTTCTGTTTCCCATCCAGTTATCCACGTTGCACTTAAAAAGGGATAATGAGGTACTCTGCTTGACGTGGAGAGGGAGTCTATTTCACAGATGGGGGAGTCTCTGGGACATAAATCTGTCCCACCAACAAGTCCTATTGATATCACAGACCAGGTTGAGGTCACGCATATGGGTTGCTCGAGTGGAGCTTGACTTGTGGATATGCAGCAGTCCCATCAAGGCGGGGTCTGAGTTTGCTTTATATGTCAAACAGAGGTCACCCCTGAGGAGTCTGTATGAAACTGAGTAGAGGGACAGGGCTTTTAGCCTAACTGTGTAGGGTAGGTGCTTCAGGCCCTGGATTCTCCTGGTGAGGAACCTCTGTGGTCTTTCCAGCTTCTGCATATGCTTTGCGAGGTACATGGCGAAGGGGGCATTGTACTTAATAATTGGCCTTATAAGGGAAGAATACAGGGATGTTATGACCTCTTTGTCCTGGATGAGATACCCTTACTTATAAGGTGGGCCATTTAGAAAGCTTTCCATACAACGGAAGCAACATGGTGGTCAAAAGCCAGGTTGCTACCAACTTAACTGCCCAAATCACTCACTACTGATTGTGTACTTAGGACATTGTTATTAATATGATAATATGTGGGGATGTCATTCTCCCTAAATGGGATGATGATGCATTTTTTAGCATTCAGCTTGAGGCCATGTTTCTGGCACCAGTCATTTGTTTGGGTGAGACCCTCTTGGTGACTGCCCACATCACTCAGGGAATTAATGACTGCAACCAGCTTGCAGTCATCTGCAAACTTGGTCAGCCATATTCTACAGGATTTGGCCTGTACCTCAGAGAAGTATATCCCGAATAACACAGGCCCCAAGAATGATCCCTGGGGTACGCTGCTCATTATGGGTCAACTGCTTGAAGTGACATCCCCTATTTTGATTAGCTGGGTTCTATCAGTGAGCCAGTTTGCTACCCATCTGGTAACATATGGATTGATGTCTAGTTGAGAGAGTTTATCTATTATGTCCGAGTAGGGAATAGTGTTGAAGGATTTGGCCAGGTCAAAGTAGGTGGTGTGCACCATCTTCCCCTTGTCCATGACTTTGGTGATTGTGTCAAAGAAGTAGACCATATTTAACAAACATGACCTCCCCTTGACAAAGTCAAACTGTCTGGGGTCGAGTGCTTGGATGTTGGCAATGTCTCTGTTAATGAGGTCCATGATAATCCATTCCATGGCCTTGCAAATTAGGCTAGTTAGGTTGATGGGTTTATAATTTCCCAGATCAGTGGATGCTCCATCTTTGTGTAAAGGGATGACAGTGTCTATCCTCCACTCTGCCAGGACAAAGCCAGTACTCAGCCTTTGATTGAATAGGATGCCTAATGGTGCCACACATTCATATCTGAGTTCATGAAGGATGCATCCAGGGATGTTATCAGGTCCCATGGAGGCTGTATATTTTGCCTTTGAGAGGGCAGTGATGACCTGTTCCCAAGAAATAAGGGGTGGGGTGCAGATAATGGGGATGTCCTGGTTTGATGATGGGGGGGACAGAGGTGAGAAGTTTTTGCTGAATCTGTCAGCCAGTAGATTGGCTATATTTACAACATTTGTGTATGTTGTGTCCTTGACCACCAGTTCTGAACAGATCTGGGCGCTTCCATTGAGATTTCGGACATATGTGAAGAAGGTCTTTTGATTGTGTCTAGTAGATGTGGCCAATTTGGACTCAAAGTTACTTTAGACAATTTCACTAGTGCTCTTATTTGCTTGTTCAGGGTAAGGAGAGTTTGCTTTGAATTGGGAATCTGCTCTTTCTTGTTCCTGAACAGTATTTTTTTTCCTTTTGTTGTATATTTTTTTTATTGCAAATGTCCACCAGACAGATTTACTTTTCCTTGTGGAGGATGATTTTGTCCTATCGGGTATTCCTGATTCAATGCTTATATATAAAAGCTTGCATAGTACTTTGGTGTAGATTTGGACATTGGTGCCAGTTCCTACAATGGGGGAGGGGGCTGTGAAGCTGTTTATACCATCCATCAGGAGGTTGAAATCAGCTTTGGAGAAGCTTTTTTGTTTGACCCTTGCTGGGGGGGGGGGGGTCAGGGGAGAAGGTGACTTAGAAAGTGACCACTTTATGGTCAGATCATACCAAGGAGAATGATACTGTAGGGGTGCTGCAGTGGTTACTCATGTTGGTTAATGCCAAGTCCAAGATATTATCACCTGTTGTGGAGGTATCGTCTAGCTGTTCCAAGGCATTTGCATTGATAAAATTGAGGAATCTCTGGGCATTTGTGTTCTGGCATGAGTAGTTTTTTCAATCTCTTGTTGGGTACTTAAAGTCACCCAGGATCAGGTTCACAAACTGAACACAGGAAATCTGGGTGGGTGAGACTTTCTTCTCCAAAAGGACTGTCACTAGCAATGTACTACAGGGGTCTGCTGTTGGGACACTACTTTTTGCATTTAATTCTTGGAGGTTAATATCAATGTCAAGAGCTTACTGCTCACTAAGTTTGCTGATGACTGTAAATTAGGTGTCATTATTAATTCTACAGTGAACCCTGGGAACCTCAAAGATTGTGTTTCCAATGCAAATAGCTAGTGTGAAAACCATAGACTAAAACTAAATGCCAAAAAATGTATGCTATTATTCTTTGGCAAGGACAATATCTCAAGCAACTATTACATTGACAACACACCCTTGAAAATTAGGCCAGTAGATAGGGACTGGGAACCTATGTCAACAGCAAAATGTCTTTTGATTACCATGTATCAACTATTTTAAGAAAGTTATTTTCCATTGTTGAATGTATTAGTAAAAATATGGCATCCAGAGCCAATGATTTGAGCATTTCACTGTATTCTTTCACTAATAGACTGATCATTGGGTATAACATCCCTTTTGGGTTATACCTGACAAATCACTTGACACAACTTAAATGTCCATAGCATTTTTTTCAGCAGGAAAACCAAGGGTCTAAGTTATAAGAGGTACATTGTTCATTTCAAAACCTTGTCCTTGTTTTCAGTATCATACAGGTTGTTGAGGGGTGACCTCTGCCTCACATACAGAGCCTCAAAAAACCCTATCTTCTCAGACCTACAGCAGATTCAAAAGTTAGATGGCGCAATAAACACCCTCTCAAGAAATCTTAATCTCTTCTGCAACATAAATGGAGCACATTGGAGGGGTAGATATGTATCACAGAGAATTCTACTATTTTGGAATCATCTACCTTTCCACATAAAACAAAACACTTCTCTTACTTGTCTCAAACATAATCTGAATGAATGGATGTAAACCTGCTTATTCATATCTGGAGTAACACTACTGTTCTTTAAGAAAAGGGTTACATATAAATGTTCTGCCTGCAATGAGTTATTCATATTTAAATTACAAGGATTAAAGAACATCATGGGAATGCATTTATAGTCTTCTAAAGTTCCTTCAGTGTCAGCAGCCTAGTCATGAAACGATTTAAGTCTATCTTATGGAAAATGACTCAGCAGATGGTACAAGGAAACTTTATCAGATTGTAATGCAATATCAAAGAGGATAAAGAAGACAACTGTCAGTCACAGTTCATAAGTAATACCAGTAACAGTATTTTCACCAGTCCAGATGATATCAAGTGCAGATGGAAGTACATAAATACGTTTCTGAATGAAGAAAAACCTACAGAGGCTGTACTGCTGTATGCACAGCTTACTCTAGAAGTATAAAGTGCCTTAAGGTAAACTAAGTCAAGCATAATAGCAGGAGCAGATAAAGCTGATGTTGATATGATCAAAATGTTAGGTACAGCATCAAGAGAGAGGCATATTTGAAATTACTGGATAAAAAGTACTTTACATTACGGTACATAAATAAGGAGGTATTCCCAACTGCAGGTAGCAGAGAGAGATCCAATCCTTTCATACTGCATGAAAGTGCTGGAGAGGTTTATTGGTAAACAAACACACAGAATAGTGGAAAGTCAGATTGGAGATTACCGGTGTAGATTCAGACCTCAGTAATGTACAACTAAACTGATGTTTGCAATGAGACAGATAGTGGAGAAGAAGCGTGAGAGGAGGCAAGAGTCCAACTGGCTATTTCCAGACATGAAGAAAGAATATGACTTGGTTCCACGAAAGCTGATTTGGACAGTTCAGTGATGGTTTGAAGTTCCTGGAAATACTGACAGAGTTAGTGCAGGTTATTTACAAGGATCAAATGACAAAAGTATGACCAGTGTTCAGACTCACAGAGGGGCTCCCAGAAGAAGGTCAGAGATCACATCAGAGGCGCTTCAACCAACTGGCATAAAGTATCTGGAGTAATGTGTGACAGAGGAATGCCAAAGACTTTTTAAAATATGGTCTACAACATGATGGTATGACTAGTGATTTTATGTGGCACAGAAAGCTGAGCAGTGAAAGTAGAGCAGTTGAGGAAACGTGGGATGTAGAAGGTGAAGAGAGTGAGATAGATAGTAGGGAGCATACTGTGGGAAAGACAAATAAATGAAGAAATCAGCACATACACAAAAGTATCCCTGATAACAAAGAAGGTAATTGAGAACAGATTTTGGTGGTTTCGTCTCATGTGCAGGAAAACAGAAGACAAACTGGTAAAGCAAATTTGAGAGAGACATCAAGAAGACAAAAGGATACGAGGATAGCCATCAAAAAGATAAATGGACTGCATTGAAAAGACCCGAGACATGGCAGTATGATTGTCGAAGTAGGTAGGGAAGTGGCTTTGAACAGAGAAATGGGGTCACAATTAACAGGACAGCTGACCATTGCTCGTCTGGTCAGGATAAGAGAGACAAGCAATAGTGGGTTCAGTTCAAGCAGCTTTATTACACAGAAACATATCAGGAATGAGGCTTTGTAACTTAAAATTAAATAACCTAATAGACTGACTACCACACGCATGCATGTTAGCACTCTGGCTGTTCTCTCAAAATGGCACTGCTGCCTGCACGTGCTTACTATTTATATACATGTGCTACATCTGGAAATGCTTCTTAAAGGTAAATACACACTCTCTGATCTACATCCTCCCTCACTGAGAAATGATTCATACTAAATGACAGTATTCAATGACATACAATTTGCAGAAATGATCTTTTGACATGCTGTTATACAGAATTAATTATTTGACATGCAATCATACAAAATCAGTCACATATAAAACAATCATGTCCAGGTTGCTGTGCATTTTACACTAGGTCTAGAAATACAACCTGATCATGTAACATAAAAGCCAGAACTGGATCTAGCAATGGGGACTGTCTTCAAAGAATGTTCAACTTTGGGGATAAGTGGGACATCATGAGGAATGGGAATGGATACTGAGACATTTTCTTCAGTATGAGCATTGCCGGGGTTGCCCTGAGATCTAGAGTCTGTATCACAGGTACAATGCTGCAATATCATTTTTAATATAGGAAGAAGATGTCTCTGTTTTTTCCTGTATTGTATACCCTCAGATTCCACTAAGTAGGATGTTGGCTTGGCACGTATAATCTCTCACTTGACCAGTTCGATCAAAACTTTTCGCCGTTTGCATCTTCACTGTCTCTCCAATGGAAAAAGAAATATGCTCGTTTTATCAAAGCTGGATGTCTGGAAGAACATTTATCGATCAGTTGATTCCACCTCAAACCTCAAAAGTTAATGTAACTGATAGTAATCTTGGGAATAAGAATGTTTTGATTAATGATCACTGTAATGACTCTACTGATGTTATACATTTGATACACTCCACTGTAGACAACAACACCAATCTTTATCCAGAAGTCAGAATAGCTAATGAGCCAACTGAACAATCAGAGAATGGGCCCAAATGGATATGCCCTGAAGGACCCGTAGTTAGACCTAAGCAAATGGTCTTAAACTCTAACATGCCCCATCAGTTGGTTTTTCCACTACCGGTGAGAGCGGAGAACAACAAGTTCCGTTCTCGTTCGGTGAGCAGGGGGAGGCAGAAAAGAAAGCTAACAGAAGAATATACCCCACAGAAAACATTGAGGAAAATGTGGGTGGACAAACATTAGTGCATAATTTATCGCACACTGTTTTGACTGAGGATGACCTTAGACTACTGAACAGAGGGCTGAGCTTTATACCCAGAAGCAAGAGTAGTATGACAGAAACGATTATGGATGTTAAATTGTTTTGCAGGAACATGATGTTGAAATACATGTACAAAGACAGCAATCAGTTAGATTCTGGATCTAATTTTAGATTCAAGAACTTGAGTGAATTCACACCAACTAACCACCCTCTCATAGAAGCTTATATGAAACTCACAGAGGATGAGCTTTATGAATATTATGAGAATAAGGCATCCAATAAACAACTTTTTAGGAATGATAACCTCACATATGGTGAAAGGCTTAGTCTAAAGAAGTTACGAAATGATGCTAATATATCCTTTAGACCAGCTGATAAGGGAGGGAAGATAGTAGTCATGGATATGACAGACTACAATGAACGTATGGCTTCTATGTTACGTGACGAGTTCTATGCTAAGGGTAGCAAGCAGGATGTTGATCATACCATAGAATATGTACACAACACTATTACAGACATATATAGGGGACATTTGATAGATAAGGACACTTATGAATACCTCATAGTAACTCATCCTATCATACCAGTTATCAATGGTCTCCCCAAAATACACAAGGACCCTGTAGACCCTCCCCTGAGACCGATAGTCTCAGGACGTGGTTGGGTCACCGACCATCTATCAGCTTATGTAGAAAAACACCTGAGACATGTTCTATGTAATAATAATACTGTTCTGAAGGACTCTAAACAATTCCTGCTTGATTTATACACTTGTATTAAGGGTATAACGATTAACATGGATTATATTTTTGTAACGTTTGACATTCAATCTTTGTTCACAATGATCCCCAATGATTTGGGTGTCATGTATGTTGTTGAATACATGCGTACTCATAGTGATTACTCAGCCGTCAAGATAGATTTAATTGCTTGCTTTCTTGAGCTGATATTGGAGAACAATTTGTTTATGTATAATGGATCAATATATAGGCAGAAAGATGGCGTAGCTATGGGCACACCATGTGCCAACAGCTACGCCAACATGTTTTTAGCCCATTGGGAGGAGCAAACCCTATTCAAAGTAGAGCTTTTCACACAACATGTCATTTTCTATCGGCGTTTTGTCGATGATTTGTTTATTTTATGGAAGGGCACAGGCGAGCAGTTAGAGTTGTTTTTTGCAACTCTGAACAATCTCACTACCTGCCTTAAGTTCACCAAGAATTGTTCACAACATAGAATAGAGTTCCTAGACATGTACATTGAAAGACTCGACAATAATATCATTAATACAGGTGTCTTCCGTAAAAGTTGCCACAGTAACAACCTCCTACATAGATCTAGTATGCATCCCCCTCATGTTTTTAAAAATATCATGAGAGGGCAGGCCATTAGGGCATCTAGGCTCAACCCAATGGACCAATGCTTTGAAACTGAATTATTCAGCTTGAATGACAGGTTAGTACAACGAGGCTATCATAGAAGTGAGATCAGTAAGCATCTTAAGGATGCGTCTGACTTAAGACTTACCCGAGGCCTGCCTTATTTTGGACCGAAGGAACATCTGATAGAGCAGGATTCAAATATGAAGGTACCTAAATCCATCAAGTTTAATACACAGTTTACGTCAGATCATATAGAACTGAGAAAAATAGTGCATAAACACTGGGATATACTACTAGTAGATAATGACCTCAAAGCCATAGTAGGTGACTATCCCAGATTTATGTATAGAAATAAACAGAATTTGAAGAGGAAGCTCTGCTATACTACTACCATTCAACCAGCGAGAAACACTGGCTTTACTAAACCATGTGGACGCTGCAATTTTTGCAGCTTTATAGATAGTACACCCTATTTTTATCATCCGGATCTGAGAAAGTACTTTTCAACTTCTGTTGAAGCAGATTGTATGATGCCACATATAGTCTACATAGCTATATGCCAGAAGTGTTCCTCATTCTATGTAGGAAAAACTAATCGGTCATTTAGGGATCGAATGAGAGAACAGATCTATCACATTAGGAAAGGCTCGATGCACAATGCCTTAGCAAAGCATGTGATGGTGACAGATACCTCACACTTTTTTAATTTTAACGTTTTAGAAGTGTTGAGTCCAAACCCAAGAGGAGGCGATATTAACACACGCACTGAAGGTAGGGAGAATGATTGGATACTGTTGTTGAAAGCTGATAAAGGCTCAGGCCTTAATGAGAGGGCTTCTTTGAAACCGAAATTGAAACAGAGAAGGAATATAAGATAAAATACAGTTTCACACACATCCAAAAGGTAATGATATAGTTGCCAATATACATTTTTAGAAAATATGATTTCACATAGTGTAGAAGCCCTTTCCCCCCTTCTCTCTAAATGTGATTGTATATAAGTAATACGTGTACTTGATATGGGTTTTTTATAGATATTAGGTCAAACATGCACTCTGACAGTTACAACAATGACGTGCACTATCATTGACTTTTTATTTATGGCAGATAGGTGCATGTGATTGATGCCTCAATATACAATGTGACTCTTTGAAATGGAACTGAGTTTTAGTAAATTATAGATGTTGTTGTTAGTAAACTATAGATGTTGTTGTTGGCCATATATATTTAGGCACATATCCATTTATAGATATATATTTTTCATCTTATTTTTGTCTTATTTTTGCATATAGTAAAGTTTATAGACTGTTTTGCCTCTATGACTGACAGAAGCTTCCAGTGATCACTTCATATATTGTTTTATTTGCTCTTAATATACTATTTAATGTAATAGATTGATGTTTTTATATATCTTTTATATATATATATATATATATTCTTTATATATATTTTTTGTATTCTTATATACCTTTTTATATTTCTATATATTTATACATTTTTGTAGATCTACATGCTCTATAATTAAACATTTAGAACATGTGGCACACGTAGATATCCCTTTAAATGTTCTTTATATTGGACAATTGTTAATGATTAATTAGTGAAAGAAGGTATATATGCTTGTGATTTTAGAGATGTGTTACTATAGATCTGAAGAAGCTGTGAAGCGAAAGCGCTCATCTTTTATTACAATAAACAGTTTATTGGTATTCTTCACCTAACTGTTTGGTATTCACTTTTTGGATTTCTATCATCTAAGGATTTGAGCCTGCCTACTCTGTGGTTTGTGACTGTTTGATTAAGTATTTTCTCCTTCTTTGCTCACCCCAGCGTTTTGCCTACAGCGAGACCAAAGACCTTTAAAATTAAATAAACTAATAGACTGACTACCACACGCATGCATGTTAGCACTCTGGCTGTTCTCTCAAAATGGCACTGCTGCCTGCACGTGCTTACTATTTATATACATGTGCTACATCTGGAAATGCTTCTTAAAGGTAAATACACACTCTCTGATCTACATCCTCCCTCACTGAGAAATGATTCATACTAAATGACAGTATTCAATGACATACAATTTGCAGAAATGATCTTTTGACATGCTGTTATACAGAATTAATTATTTGACATGCAGTCATACAAAATCAGTCACATATAAAACAATCATGTCCAGGTTGCTGTGCATTTTACACTAGGTCTAGAAATACAACCTGATCATGTAACATAAAAGCCAGAACTGGATCTAGCAATGGGGATTGTCTTCAAAGAATGTTCAGCTTTGGGGATAAGTGGGACATCATGAGGAATGGGAATGGATACTGAGACATTTTCTTCAGTATGAGCATTGCCGGGGTTGCCCTGAGATCTAGAGTCTGTATCACAGGTACAATGCTGCAATATCATTTTTAATATAGGAAGAAGATGTCTCTGTTTTTTCCTGTATTGTATACCCTCAGATTCCACTAAGTAGGATGTTGGCTTGGCACGTATAATCTCTCACTTGACCAATTCGATCAAAACCTTTCGCCGTTTGCATCTTCACTGTCTCTCCAATGGAAAAAGAAATATGCTCGTTTTATCAAAGCTGGATGTCTGGAAGAACATTTATTAAAAAGTTGAACTTTGATTGCTCTCTTGTTTTTAGCATTAGATACCAATGAACTAGAACTAATAGGCAAGGTTGTTCTAGTTTGCCTAGATAGAAGTCTCTGAGCAGGTGAGCCAAGTAGGTTGTCATGGGGTATATTTCTGAGATTAAGTAAATTCAAGACGATATTGGTATTGCCATGTTTTGACCTCTCAAGTAACTGCTTTGCACTCTGTACTGCAAGTTCAGCAAAGCCGTTCGACTGTGGGTATTCAGAACTACTAGTAACGTGGATAAAGTCCTACTCTTTTGCAAATCTCTGAAACAAATGACTGGTAAACTAAGAACCACTGTCAGAAATAACATTGTGTGGACTACCATGGACTGAGAAATGATGTTTCATCTTAGTAATAACAGCACTGGGCATTAGGTTAGGTAGCAAAATGATTTCAAACCAGTTGGAATAAGAGTCTACCAACACTAAGTAATGCTGACTGTCCCACTCAAATATGTCAGTGGCTACTGTTGACCAAAGTAGTTCAGGAATTTGGCTTACCTGAAGTGGGTCTTTTTGCAAATACAGCTTTATACTGTTCCACACTGAACGAGAAGAAAGCACTTTATCAAACTATTTTGGTAGAAAAGGCCAAAATACTAGTCCTTTCACCATTCTTTTGGTAGAATTGTAACCTGGGTGGCCATGATGCAAAATATTAATGTATTCATGTTGCAAGGAAGTAGGAACACTAACTTTTGGACCTTTCAAAATGATACCATCTTCCATCAGCATCTCATCTCTTTGAACAGAGAAATGGGGTCACAATTAACAGGACAACTGGCCGTTGCTCGTCCGGTCAGGATAAGACAGACAAGCAGTAGTGGGTTCAGTTCAAGCAGCTTTATTACACAGAAACGTATCAGGAATGAGGCTTTGTAACTTAAAATTAAATAAACTAATAGACTGACTACCACACTCATGCATGTTAGCACTCTAGCTGTTCTCTCAAAACGGCACTGCTGCCTGCCCATGCTTACTATTTATATACACATGCTACATCTGGAAATGCTTCTTAAAGGTACATACACACACTCTGATCTACATCCTCCCTCTTTGAGAAATGATTCACATACTAAATGATAGTATTCAATGGCATACAATTTGCAGAAATGATCTTTTGACATGCAATTATACAAAACTAATTATTTGACATGCAATCATGCAAAATTAGACACATATAAAATAATCATGTCCAGATTGCTGTGTATTTTACACTAGGTCTAGAAATACAACCTGATCATATAACGTAAAAGCCAGAATTGGATCTAGCAATGGGGACTGTCTTCAAAGAATGTTCAACTTTGGGGATAAGTGGGACATCATAAGGAATGGGAATGGATACTGAGACATTTTCTTCAGTATGAGCATTTCCGGGGTTGCCCTGAGATCTAGAGTCTGTATCACAGGTACAATGCTGCAATATCATTTTTGATACAGGAAGAAGATGTCTGTGGTTTCTCCTGTATTGTATACCCTCAGATTCCACTAAATAGGATGTCGGCTCGGCACATATATATCTCTTACTTGACCAATTAAAACCAAACCTTTCGTTGTTTGCATCTTCACTGTCTCTCCTTCTGTTAATGGACAAAGAAATCTGCTCATTTTATCATAGCTGGACTTCTGAAGAACATTTCTTAAAAAGTTGGGCTTTGATTGCTCTGTTGTTTTTAGCATTAAATACCAACAAACTAGAACTAATAGACAAGGTTGTTCTAGTTTGCCTAGATAGAAGTCTCTGAGGAAGCGAGCCAAGTAGGTTGTCATGGGGTATATTTCTGAGACTAAGTAAATTCAAGAAGATATTGGTATTGTCATGTTTTGACCTCTCTAGTAATTGCTTTGCACTCTGACTGAATGTTCAGCAAGGCTGTTTGACTGTGGGTATTCAGGACTACTAGTAAAATGGATAAAGTCCCACTCTTTTGCAAATCTCTGAAACAATTGACTGGTAAACTGAGAACCACTGTCAGAAATAACTTTGTGTGGACTACCATGGACTGAGAAATGATGTTTCATCTTAGTAATAACAGCACTGGATGTTAGGTTAGGTAGCAAAATGATTTCAAACTAGTTCGAATAAGAGTCTACCAACACTAAGTAATGCTGATTGTCCCACTCAAATATGTCAGTGGCTACTGTTGGCTTACCTAAAGTGGCTCTTTTTGCAAATGCGGCTCAATACTGTTCCACACTGAACAAGAAGAAAGCACTTTATCAATCTCTTTCGGTAGAGAAGGCCAAAATACTAGTCCTCTCACCCTTCTTTTGGTAGAATTTTAACCTGGGTGGCCATGATGCAAATATTAATGTATTCATGTTGCAAGGAAGTAGGAACAATAAATTTTGGACCTTTCAAAATGATACCATCTTCCATCAGCATCTCATCTCTGTATGGAAAATAAGGTTGTACTTCTGGCAGTACATTGGATTGCTTTGACGGCTATCCTACATTGATGAAGTGGTTGAGCTTTTGCAAAATTGGATCAGTCTTTGTATGATCTCTTAGCTCAACATGTCTCATAGTAGAAAAAAATACACACTTCCATGACATCAAAGTCAAAATTCTCTGCTTCAAGCTGTTCCATTGTATTTCTGGGCAATCTGGATAAGGTATCAGCCAGATAAAGACGTTTACCTTTTGTATAGACCATTTTGAAATTATAATTTTGCAATTTGAGTATCATTCTTTGTAGTTTTGCTGGAGCTGAATGCATAAGCTTCTTTAAAATAGTGACTAGCGGTTGATGGTTGTTTTCTATTTGGATAGCTCAGTCATTAATATAATCAAGGAACTTCGAACATGTGAACACAATTGCCAAAAGTTACTTCTCAATTTGAGCATGCAGCATCTCAATCTGAGTAAGATTCTAGATGCACAGGCAACAGGTCTACCTCTTGAAGAATAACTGCACTAAGACCAAACTTTGCAGCATCACAGGAAAGAACTACTGGTTTGTGGACATCATAGTACCTTAATGTACGCAGGTTGGTCATTTACTGTTTGAGGTTATCAAATGCTCTTTAGTGTTGTTCTAACCAAGACCAGGCAACATTTTTGCATGTCAGCTCTCACAAATGAGCTGATAACTCACTAAAGTCAGGGATAAATTTGCCCAAATAGTTAACCTAAAAACAAAACACTGTACGGCTTGGACATTGTCTGGAGCTGGCATCCCAAAAATGGCTACTTGTTTAGAAGGGTCTGGTTGTAAGCTTGTACTGGTAAATAAATGACCTACATAAGTAACTAATGGTAATATGAATTTGCATTTCAGAGGATTGAGCTTTAAATTGACGTCACATGCTCTGTCCAAAACTTTCCTGAAGTTTCTGTCATGCTCTGCTTCACCATTGCCTCCAACCAGTAAATCATCAACTATTATAACACACAGGTAGCTTGAAAAAAATTGCTCCATTGCATGCAGAAAGCCTTCACTGGCAGAATTTATTCCAAAAAGCACCCTGAGGAATCTGTATACACCAAATGGGGTACTGAATGTAGTCAGTAGTGAAGATTTGCGATCAAGCATTGCTTGCCAAAATTAACTCTTTGCATCTAAGTCAGAAATAACAGTGGCATTTGGCATGAGAGTGGCAATCTCCTCAACTGTACACATAGGATGATGAGGTTTCTTTAATGCTTTGTTCAAGTCTTTTGGGTAAATGGATATTCGGATTTCATCTGAATTTTTCTTATGAGCAGCTACATGGAAGACACCAACTTAGTTGGTTTGTGACTGGACAACCACACCTTACTGCACCATTTTGTCTAACTGGACCTTGACTTTGTCCTGCATAGCTATTGGAACTGTCCTTGCTGGTCTGATTACTGGACTGTCTCTGGGTGTATTTTAATGGAGTACACAAGTTGAAGGTTTCCTAGCTTGTCATCGAAAATATCAGCATACTCTGAGAAAATAGCATCAGTGAAACTGGAACTGGGGCATGTGCTTACATGATTGACTTCTTTGGCAAAAGAAAGCATCTTCATACTTAAACTGTCTCTAAGACCTAATAATGACTGCACAGGTCTTCGGACAACATAAAATTGTGAGCTGTAACTCTTTCCAGCCAAAAGATAAAATCACTACTGAGCCTTTGGTGTGAATCTCTTCACCTCCATAAACAACAAGCTTCGCACAATTAGCCAAATTAATTTGCTCACCAGCCCTCACTTTTGCAAATGTTTCTGCTGATATTATATTGCACTTTGAACATGTGTCTAATTTGAGCTTTGTGGGCTTGCCATTGATCAGGACAGTACAAAATGCTTCATTCTTTGTCAACATATCTACTGCATTAACCTTTTTACTAACCACTGATACACCAACAGCATAGAAAGTAGGGTTGCAGCTTTCTATATGATCAACTTGCTTTTTTGAATGACCTTTCTTAATAACTGAATAAGGCTTGCTTGATTTACAAAACTTTTGAAAATGATTCCATTTTTTTACACTTGTGGCATTGCTGACCAAATTCTAAACACTTCTCTCTTTTAGACCCATGATTAGATCCACAATTACAAAAGTTAACAATAAGATTTGACTTGGGTTTGCTGACTCACCCTTATACTGCACTGAGCATGCCCTTTTTACTGAGCTAGTCTTGGAACTTGCTAGAAAGCTATGGCTTCTCCCAGGGGAACCTGCAGGGCTTGCATCTGCCATGTGCTTAGTCCTGTTTCTACTTGCCACTTGTTGCATGCTGTCTACGTTTGCTCTAGAGGCTCTTGAAACCATGTTCTTATCACTTGCGCATACGTGTGTGCCTTTCTGTGAGCTCCTGGATTTGGCAAATCACTATGGCTTTGCTTAATGTTAAATCTCTGTCATGAAACAAGATCTTTCTCACTGCAGCACTATTAACACCACACACAAGCCTGTCCTTTATTAACTCATACTGCTCAACCACTACCTTTCTTTCCACCCCACTAACTACATTGATTATAGCAAGCTCAGATGCTCATAAGCCTAGGACTTATTATAAAGCAGGAACTTCTTATTGTAACATTTGTTAATGTCTGTTATGTACTTCGCAGATAAAGATTCTAGCTGTCTACTGATGTACTATGTTCTTCATCTGTAAATATGTTTGTAATTAATTGGTATGTTAATCAAATTGTTAATTGCTATGTAATCCAATGTAACTACTGTCTGTTTATTTTGACTATGGAGCATTTCTCCCTGGGCCTCTGCTGAAAATGGACCTACGTCCAGTCGGACACTCCCGGTCAACAAATGTGAATAAATAAATAAATAAATAAACTCATCTTTCAAGTCACCAGATCTGCACATTTTAGCCTTATTTCTCAAGTTAGTGATATAAGCTGCACAAGTTTCACATGGCTTTTTGTCTCTTGTATAAAATAAGTGCCTCTCTGATGTAACATTTGTCTAGGGGTTGCACATTTCTGTAAATTTATGTTTTAAGCCCTCAGGTCCTCTCCTGATTCAGCCAGTAGCAAAATATTGCAGTTTTCCCCACTCCTGCATATACTACTGGTGCATACACAAATGAATGCTGTCTTTTAGTGGCTTCTGACCCAGCTAAGTTAAGCAAAATGAATGCCCTTTTATGTAATTTTTTGTCAGAAAAAGCTGCTTCTATGAAAATATTGTATTCCTGCTCAAATACTCTCCAATTCTCTGCTATATTGTGATCAAACACAAGTGGATTAGGTCTGCAAAATGCCTCTGACATATCAACACACAGTAGTAAAGATGCTTAAAATTATGCAAGAATATACATACATAAATATGTATGTCAAAATTTTATGTCAGTACTTGTAATTATGCCAAATAGTGCAACAAACTCTTTCAAAATAACTGCACTTTGACAAATAAATCTCTGTAGCACAAGAACACTGAAATCACTGTACTTTGTGAAACCACTCATCAGTGTAAAAAAATATTTCAAAATGACTGTACTTTGTGAATAAACTGCACACAGCAGAAAAAGCTCAGAGTAAGAAACACTTCGAGATGAATGCACTTTGCATACACAGCACAAGAACCTTTCAAAATGGCTATACTTTGTGAAATAACTCTGTGCAGTGTAAAAAGCACTTTGAAATGGTGGCACTCTGCGAATAAATGCACACAGCCAAAGAGACTTTTCAAAACGACTGTACTTTGACTGCACTTTGCAATGTAACTGTACTTTGCACACAGCAAACTCTTTGAAATAGTTCCACTGTAATAAAGCATGCACAAACACTTTGCACACTCAGAGGTACTTCAAACACTCTAGTTATGCTTGGAATGGCTTTGGTCAATGTGAAATAGTAGTTTGTGCCCAAGCACGGTCTTTTACTAAAGAACATGCAGTCGCCTTGCTCTTTAAGCTTAATTTGCCCGTGTTATTGTACTTGTTATGCCCTTTTAAACTCTTATCATGCTCATTATACTTTTTTTGTGCCCGTTTTACTTCAAACATGCTCATTATGCAATCAAAAGGTAATACTATGCCCCATAGGAATACCTCTGCTAGTTTTATCAAATATCGTTGTTTCAAACATTTGCTTTAATTAATAATGTGTTTTGTGCCTTTCATTTGAATAATAATACATTTTGTGCTACTCGTTTGATTAATAATGTGTTATGTGCCTTTCATTTTTCTTTGCCAAATAAATCATTTGTGCAAGTTTTCATTACCTTATGTTCATTTCTGGCTTTTTTTTTTTTTTTTTTTTTGAGCTCGGTTTCACTCAACCAGCTTAATCTGCCTTCACCTTTAACTCTGCACCTCATGGCTTCAAGAAGTTGCTCTCTTAATCCTGGTTCTGGCACCATGCGCTTGTCCGATCAGGATAAAACAGACAAGCAGTTGTGGGTTCAGTTCAAGCAGCTTTATTACACCAAAACACATCAGGAATGAGGCTTTGTAACTTAAATTTAAATAAACTTTTAAACAGATTGACTACTACACTCATACATGTTAACACTCTGGCTGTTCTCTCAAAATGGCACTGCTGCCTGCATGTGCACACTATTTATATGCACGTGCTTACATCTGGAAATGCTTCTTAAAGGTACATACACACGCTCTGATCTACACTGACCCCGGTGAAATGGAAAAAAAAAGGGGGGTTAATTACAATGATGATGATGATGATGATAATGATGTTATCTATTCTATTTTTGAAAGAATAGAGTGCCTATCACAATTTCAATTTCTGCAATAATATTGTCATGAATTCAGATACAGTGATTGCAGGTTACCTGTATACCATTACTGCATAAGATTCAAAACTCATTATATCTGACTAAGCTAAAACATATTTGGCATTTAGTTTATCACAACATTTAAATATTTTATACTTTTCAAAAGTTCAAAGGTTTATATGTTCATTTATTAAGCTTATGACCTTCAGGTGTCCAAGAAACACAACTACCAGTATCCCTTGTAATACTTCTCAGCAACCAGAAATGTGTCAAATATATTTTTGAAATGGGTAAATGAGCTCGATTCCTTAGTCTCTGAGGAAAGCATGTTGAAATCCTGGGCAGCCATTGTGCAAAAATATTTTTCATTTTTTCTAAATTATTAATGTTGTTTTATCAAAGTTAAACTTTCTGCTGCTAAAAAAAGCTAAAAAGAACTAGATCACTTATTTTGAGTCTATATGCCACTGAGAAAAGTAACAGTTCTTCTAATCTTTTTGAACAGATCTTGTTTTTTCTAACCTAAGAGCTCTTCTTTCTTAAAGATATATGTGAAGTATAATGTTTGTAAACATGAACTTGTTAATACAGTTTGATTACTTTTATATAAATCTAAATTTGCCTGTGTTACAAGTGATAATTCAATAAAGGTGTTTAAAAAAGATGTATAAATTCAAAATAAAATAAAAAAAAAAAACTGATACAGCCCTTAAATAGTGCAAAGATCACATGTTTCATGATGTCATCATTTGCATTAAAGAATAAAATATAAAATATAAAATCAATTGTACAATAATATCATCCTCATAATACATACTGTTAAACAACTTTTTAAGTTGAACATATACAAACTATAGACAAAAATTTTAAAAACATTTTTTTAAAAATGTGCATATGTAAACCATATTCTTGTAATGTCTAGCACCCAAACAGGTACTTGAACTCTAGACCCTTGAATTAAGAGTCTAATGCTCTACTGACTGGGCTACTGTTTATAATTTAGCTGCCCTTAATATTACTATACCACTGAGTGAGCAACTTTCATTAATGCCTGGTGGAACTGTAGCATCTAAGCTAAACTGCCATTCAGTTTCTAATTTTTCTGACATGGAATTTATATCCCTGCCCCTCTCAGTAGGTACAATTCTATCTATGACAAAGAAAACAAACCTTTTAAAATTTGTACAATTCAAACTGTGTGTGTAAAGTGCATTTTCCTTTTTGTGTTTTTTCATGTCCCTTAAATGTTCACTAATCCTTTCTTTTAACCTCCTAATCATCTTGCCAACATAGAATGCTAGACAGCTGACAGAAGTCATTAAATAGACTACCATTTGGGTGTTACAATTGCAATGGCCTGGGCAGGGTAAACTCTGATAATACGTCTCTATAGCAACATAAGGAATTGACATTAATATATTTGCACATCCTACACATGTTACATTTAGTCATAGTGGATGCGTGTCGGTGTTTTAAATCTTCTACTTTCTCAAAAATATCTTTAAGGTTACTCCCCCGACTATACACCACCTTAGGTAGTTCTCCCAAGCTGGTTTTCACCTCTACATTGAATATCCTGTCCCAGCTTGTGCAGTAGCGTTTTTATTTTATTTCTAAGTTTTCGAGCTTTTTGAGCATTGTTAGGTTTGTTTATAAGATTTATAAATTGTTTTTCACCTCTCTGTGTCCTAAACTGCGGTTAAAGCTCATACTAAAAGTCTGAAATGTCCACATTATAGATAGAATGCCATAGAAAACATTTTAAATAAAGTTACTTGACCCTTGATTTTTCTGCCCTTGCTTGCATCTCCAAGGCACAGCCACTGGCAATGTAATGATGCCAATATGCATGTCTTTCTTTCTTCTTGAAACAATGATGTAAGAAGAGCATCACACATGCCATGCATTGCTGTGATATCATTTATGTGAACCTTATAATGTGTAATATGTTGTGCTTTTCTACTCCTTTTTGACCATCTTCAATGATGATCACTGACTCTAAACTTGTTTCTCAAAAATATTCTGAATTTTATTATTTCTTTTCTGCAAATACAGAAACTTTGTACAGGAACCATATCAGCATTCAAATGTACAAATCATAAAAGACTGATAAATCATTTTATAACACATTGAATAGAAACTTTTTCAGTAGTTTATTTTATAACTCAATTCCTTGCTTGCATTTGCTTGAGCTTTAGTCATAAGAATGAACAGAGTAAATATAAAGTGTACTTTCAGCATACTGTAGTTTGATCCATTAATCTTTGCCATTTGTGAAGGCAAGTACTTACAGCTTCATATTAATACCCACTCATAACATTTTCATAATGCAAATCTACACTGCCTACTGGTTTTAGTGCATCAGTCATTCAGATCCACTATAGCAAGTAAGGCAATGATCAGTTATAAAAATAAAATATCAAATAATGTCAAAAAAACAATAAATGGCAGCCACTATAGAAAACAAAACGTATTCAGAAAAAAACACACAAAACAGACATGCAACGCTCAAAAAAATGTATATTTCAAGTAACAAACTCATTTTCACATAAAACATTGCCAAGTTATTTAAGAGTTATTTAATTAAAGATGTTTGGAGTGTTTTTTCCTGATGGCAATGAGAAAGCTGAAGAGTCAGAATTGCTGAAGTTCAATAATTAACTGCTTCTTGCCATTGTTTATCAACAGAGACCACAAAATCAGTTATGACTTTAATTGATATAGTTGTTACAGACTGCTGCATTTCAATATATTGCAAGTATCTAATATACATTGTAATACACAATTTCAGTCCTGTCTTGATACAAAGCAAGAAAATGTAATATTTCAACTCTCACTACTTTCTAAAGGCTCAACAAATGAAAAACAAAAATTAATTTCATATATACACTAGTACACAGACACACACACACACGCGCGCACACACACACACACACACACACACACACACACACACACACACACACACACACACACACACACACACACACAACAGCATACATACACTATTGAAATGAAAGAAAAGTATTAGTATCCTATGGGATTTAAAACCAAAACCTTAGAAATCTGTGCTATCACTGTTACTTGACAAAAAGAGCCTGATATGTTTTGAGGTTTCTAAGAGCCTTTTTTCCTTTAAGTTAAAACACCCCTAACATGGTAATATTCATGTTTAGTATGTTAGGAACCTACTTCAGGCAAATAGAATGCAGTCAGATTTCACTTTTCATGTTTGGTCTTTCAAACTATTCTGTTTTTTTGAATCTCCAGATAAATCATTTTAAAACATTAATGTATTTACAGGGAATAGTTCTCTTATAATCTCACAAAATACCCTTGGCAAATGTTTACAAATCTTTTTTTTTTCTTAATCCATCACTAAATGTATTTCTGGAAAGTAGGTTTTGCTCTAGTAGCAGTCTGTGATGAAAGTCTGCCAAAATACTTGGGATTATTAATAGCTACTCAATTCACAAAAATATGACCTAGAGGTCAATTTTAAAAATAACATTAATTAAAACAGTTAAACGGGATGTATACCTTTGACAAACAGTACTATATATATATATATATATATATATATATATATATATATATATATATATATATATATAGATAGATAGATACAACACTTGTTTTCTATAATAGGATAGAAACTTTGGGAACCTTTACCAACCTCACTTAAGGACTTATCTATGTTTGCATGTCATTATGCATTATTGTGTATACCATGCATAGAGCACTAGTCTTCTGCTAATGTAGCTACACTACGTGTGCTCTGAATGGCCACTTCCAGACACATTATCACTTAACAATTTTATGTAATGCAGTTCGCTATTTATTATTTTTGAAAAAACTCTAATGCTTCTTCATTTTACCCTTATTTCATTACTGATAGAAAAGTGAAAGACTGACCATCGCATTATTGAAATCTATACCATTTTAATTTAAGGAACTAGGAAATCAATGCAGCATCCTAGGCAAGAAAACTTGTGGAAAACTACCAGTCAGAATCACTTTCTGAGCATAAGAAGCTTCTTCATTGGTTCTGTCATGAAACAGCTATTTTAGTAGCACATGCAATTGACACTGTTCACTAGGCAATATAATACAAAAATACTTCCATATGAATGGCTAAAATGATTTTTGAAATGGTCATGCTTGTAGAGGAGAATGTCAGACGATCTGTCAACACTGTGTCAGTATGGCTCTGATGAACACAGCAGGGACACTGCACTTAAATCAGCATAAACATGGCCAGCTTAGTTCCAAGTTCCAAAATACTTCTAAAGGTTAGCTTAACCATCTGCTATCCAGCAAGCTTTCAAAAATATATAGAAACTTACCTGTTAAGGGTAGTCAACTTACCTGATTGCACTCTTGTCTAACAAGGTGCAAAAACAAAAAAACATACATTACAAAAAGGAAACACGATGGCAAATTAAACAGAAACCATGGATATACAAACATCTAAATCCAAATTCTCAGTGATAACCATACCAGAAAAATAAATAATTTCCAAATGACTGAGAACTACCAGACAACTGGAATGCCAAAAGTGCACAAACTAACAGAAATTGGACCATTTTTCAGGGTTGGAAGATTTCAAAATGGTGTTACAACCACTACAAATGGCAATTCTACAATTATCAGACCAAATGCAAAGACTTTCGGCAATTAAAATACCAGGAAATGAAACAAAACTTAATCAGCTACAAGAAGCATTACAATCTAACATTAAAACTATTAAAGAACTACAAAAAAAATCCTAGATCTAATATTAAGAAGTAGAAGAAATAACATCTTGACACAAAAGTATGAACAATCAAAACAAATTGAAGGTTTACACCAAATCATTGTCTGTCTCAGATCACCATAGAGAGAGCACATTGTGTACTTTGAGTAGCACAAACTCTGGATAAGCTGAGAAAAGTATACAAGAGAAACGTAAATTATCAATATGCTTTTAAAATTCAAACAGCTGCTAAGAAGAAAAGAACAATAACATGGAACAGAAATAAAATTATGTTTGCTCAAGATCTACTACACCAAATTAAACAAGATCAACAGGAACTGTCACCATTTTGTACATTCTTGATCTCAAAAAGGATCAAATTCCAAATGAGATACCACTCCACCTTAGTATTCCAGGAGAAAATAACTAAATACTCACTTGAGTCACCTGAAGAAGCAAAACAAGCCTTCATAAACACTTTTAATAAAACGCCCCAATGAAGGTTTATCACTAAAGTAAAATATGAAAATGTCGTACTAAATACCAGCAGACTTACTGAAAAGGTAAACACCATGGTTTATTATTTAAAAGAAATGTAAATATAGTACAATATAATGGTATAAATATATATTTTTTCATATATCTGAGTTTTGGCTGCGCTGTTTTAATGTTCTTAATGGCTGAGAGTATTCCTGGGTCCTGTTTATACTCAACAGGGTGTATATAGTGCACTTCCTGCTATTTTTCATAAGGAAGTCCCTGAAAAAAATGCTCACAGGTACCAGAGCTATAAAAAGAAAACATTAAAGATGATCTTCTCTCTCAAACTGCAAATGGTTCTATTATTTAAAACATATATTTACTGATTCTTATAACACAAATAAGAAAACCACCATGTCAGATATGAATTGCTAAGCTAAAAATGTCTTGTTTATTTGCAATTAATTTGTTCAACTTGAAACAATTATTGGATAATTATTCCTGCACTGTACTTACACATTGTAAGTTTACACTATACAGTGGGGCAACGTGATAAGCTTCACAGAATTATAGGGAAGTTATGCTTCTTTTAATCTGCTTAAGAATGTATTTTATATTAAATGTCAGGGTACAAATTTTAAGGAATGAAGAACTTATGTGAATGCAAGATTTGTATACTGTTTACTTGTATGGTTCTTCATGTGTTGTTAGTTTATTCTCTGTCTGGCAGCATTGGAGTGTGGTTAGTCATAGGATAATAACAGGAAGAGTTAAGTACTATGTGTCATTTATTCTTTTTTTTGAGTTTATGTGATAAAAAAATGGAACATGTGGTGTGATAAAACACTATTAGACCATGCCATTTTAAACTTTTATTAGGAGTGTTAATGTGGACAATAAAATCATGGAATGTGAAAGGTATACAAATGAAAAAAAGGAAGCTTATTTTTCAGTTAGCATTCAGATCAAAGGTTGAAATATTTATTCAAGAGACTAATATGATGTCAGGTCAGTGGATGCAAGAGATGGGTGAAAGATGGATTCGGACTATAATTGAATCAAGCACTAAGTCTAACAGTACAGGGGTAGCAATTATCAAAAAGTCTTTAAAGGACAATATACTACAGCATAATTCAGACGAGGAAGGGAAATGGTACTACATAGTTGTTAAAATACATTTTTCAATCAACCTATACTGTTATTGAACTTATATGCAATTTGTACCAAACAACTTGAGTTTGTAATGTCAATTTATAAAATATTAAGCCAATAATTGCTGTTATACTTCAGGGGTGACTGGAATGCAGTTAACAATCCTTTGCCTGACAGAACAAGTAGGAGCATAACATGCAACATTTATGCTTCAATTGCAATCTCAGACCTAAAAATAGATTTCAACTTAGTTGACCCATTCAATTTTCAGAAGAGAAATGAGTCATCAGAGCAATTTGCATTCTACTCACACTGCTATAAAACATGGGCTAGATTGGATTTTCTTCTTGATTTCAGAAATATTTTTGAGATCCAATCTTGACTTTAATATAGAGCCAACATTCTTCTCTGACCATTCTAGAATTACACTTAGTGTAAACTGGACCAATACATTGAATATCAAGAAAAGGGGATATAACTGAACTCTAAACCTCACATCACCTCAAAAGGAAGATGTTGTTAATGCAATTAATGAGATACTAGATGTGTTTATGACAATTCTTCTAGTTCCTTTATTCCCTTTCATATACAATGGGATACTATTAAAGCCCAGATTAGGGGCAATTGTATGAAAAAAAGCATCATATTATAAAAAAATCTATAGTTCAAAAGGGAAAACACTGAAGGGAAAATCTCTGAACTTGTGGAAGAACTTTACCTAACTTATAGCTCAAACACAGAAAAACAACAGCTCAAACTCAAAGAAACAAATAAATAACCTCCAAAAATAACTCTATTACACACTAAACATGTATCATTAAATGAAATGATAATGTTAGGTAGATATTCCGAATGAACAGAAATTTCATCAAATATACTAGCAAGCATGGTAAATATTAATAAATCTTCTTCTAAATAACTGAAATAATATACCAAAACAAAACTTACAATTCAAATGACAAAGTTATTCAAAAATTATTCATATCTTTGAAGAAATTTATTCTCAAACATATGGAAAGCAAAACTCACTGTTTGCACTATAAGAATAATATCAATTTTTAAATCAGTTAGATTTTCCTGAACTTAACCAAAGCCAGCAGGATCTTCTTACAGTACCATTTACCCATCAAGAAATCTTATACATAATAAATAATCTTAAGCCGTGTAAATCTCCTGGACTTGTTGGCTATAAAGTAGACTTTTATAAAACTTTTAGTCAAAAAAATTCAAAATGTTATTGCAACCATTCAATTATATAAAAGAAAATGGTATAAAGACTTGTCACTCATCTTGTCTTGAAGTAATAGATGAGCCTTTGTGGGTTCCTTTCAAGTAGCTTTATTATGTACAAACATTATGGTTATAGCTATTGACTTTAACTTAGGTAACTTATATACAAACTAACTACATTCATTCACACATGCTTACTCTCTGGCTGCAATTTCAAAATGGTACTAGGTATAACATGTGCCCACTATTTATACATGCATGTTCATCACTTGCTATGCTTCTTAAAGACACATCATGCACTGGGCTCTGCACCCTCCCTCTTTTTAGAATATGCAATGCACAAGATATTGCTTAACATTTAGATAATGCAAATAGCATTTTTGTCACGCATTATACAAAACTATGTATGTATATACAATTATGTCAGAGTCACCGTATATCTCACACCTGGTCTGGACGTGCGACCAAATCACGTGATGTAAAGATGGAAATCAGGCTTAGCAACTAGAGCTTCCTCTTTTGAATGATCGATCTTAGCAATATCTGGAACATTTTCAGGACTGGAATCAGATGGTATGACATGTTCTGATACTGGAACAATATCTGTATCGATGTGAGATCTACAGTATACATGCTGCAATAACAATTCTGGCACAGGAAGGAGATGTCTGCGATTTCTCCTGTACTCCACATCCTCAGATTCTACAAAGTAGGCTCTCAGCTCAGTACATATACCTGTTACACAATCAATTCAGTGTAAACCTTTCACTGTTTGTATCCTCACTGTCTCTCTTTCTTTCAACGGAGGAAAAAATCTGCTCGACTTGTCATAATTGGACTTCTGGACAAAACTCTGCCTCCTGCTATCTCCTAGTCCTAACCACACTATTCTACTCTACTGTACCCAACTCTGCTACCTCACTTAGCTACCTTCTATTTAGTTTTATCTCCCAAACCCACCATATTTCCTCCCTGCATTCTACCCTATAGTATACTCTTACCCTACACCATATATAGTGTTTCTCTCTTCTTCTCTGATTGTTTTTTCTGTAACTGGTCCTCCTCTCTGGGTCTTCCCGCTCCGTTCGCCCTGCGGGCTCACTCCGCTCCCCTCCCTACCCCCAATTCCCACCCACACCCAGGGGTCCTACCTTTATACTTCCTCAGCCACACCTCCAACTTACTCTGATCCTATCTCATCTCCTGCCCCACCTACACTCGTTAACTCCATACTCCTGTCTTACTACCACACCCCACTCTCCATACTCCTATCTAACTGCCACAACACACTCTTCACTATCATATTCCCACTATTTCCAACCTTGCTAACCTCACCCCACTAATAACATGCCTTTAAGCCTTAAACTACTTTATTTTCTGCTACTCCTTAACATCCTTCTTTTACACTATACTCTTACTTCCGAACATCTTACCCTTAGCAGGCCTCCTATTTTAGCTACGCACACTACCTCTATTCTTCCTACAGCTGAACAAACACACTCTAACATCCTATCATCCTGTCCCTACCTTTCCCCCCTATTCCACAAATTACACCACATTAGGTCTCGAACCTCTAAACGGTTTTATCTAATATCCTCCAAAAACTCAAAGATATTTTCAATCCCACAAACTCTTTTACTTTTACACGGGGACATCCACCCCAACCCTGGCCCCAATAATCCTCTCAGCCATGCCCTTTCTAACCAAACTGCTTACAACTCCAGTTCACCTTTCTCTAATAACTCCCTCTCTATAGCACACCTAAATATTCGTAGCATCAACAACAAAATCACACAACTCCATGCTATAATTGACTTCTATGCCTTTGATATCCTCTGTCTCACTGAAACGTGGCTTAAACCGGGTACTAGAGACAATGAAATCACTCCTCCTGGCTATAGCACCTTAAGGCAAGATCGTCTTAACAAAAAGGGAGGAGGAGTGGCCTTACTATACAAATCCCAACTACAGGTGGCCTTAATTGACTCCCTACCCCCCTCTCCAGGTAATGCTGAAATACTCTGTAGCAAACTCCAACTAAACAAGAACAAAGCCATCTATATAATATGTTCCTACATCCCTCCAGGCAATAATTTAAACACACTTGAAAATATTCTTAGCTGGGTCTCCTGTAGCTTCCCTCAAGAAACCATAATCTTAGGAGACTTTAATATTGATTGGAACTCCTGCATCTCTCCCAAACCTACCATTCACCTCAATCTCTTTAACTTTCAACAAACCATAAACTCCCCTACTAGAATTCACAAATCAACCAATAAACAAACCATCCTGGACTGGATATTGATCAACAACAATCTCCATTCTTATAAAACTGGAATACTCCCAGACAATATTAGCGACCATCTCCTCACCTATATCACTAAACAAAAAGATAATATTCCCAAACAAGCTACTTATCGTACCGTACGCAACAAAAAAAACTTTAACCTGTCCTCTTTCCTTAATGAACTCAAGCTATGTAACTGGTCAACTCTAAAACACCTCTCACTTGACAAAGCAGTTACGCATTTCAATAACACTTTCCTACAAATTCTCCAGCATCATGCCCCTTCTCGACTAATTAGAATAGGCTCCAAAGCTGCCCCTTGGCTTTCCAAAAAAACCAAACAAACAATGCGAGATAGAAATAAACTATGGACTAAATGGAGAACCACTAAAAACCCTGCTGACCATCTAAACTTCAAACACCTTAGAAATAATACAAAAAAACTCACCTATCTTGATAAAAAAAAATATTACCTTCAATATCAACAACACCAAAATTACAACCCCAAAAAATTCTGGTCAGGAATCAATAAACTGCTCCATCCAGGGAATACCAAAACACCCACACCTGCTACCTTAGCTCAAATGCCACCCAACATAATAGCCGATACTTTCAACAACTTCTTCTCTGAAACAGTCACCTCTCTAGCAAACACAATGACTCCCCCCACTTTCCCTCAAAACACCTCTCCTCAAAATAACACCCCCACTCTAAAATTTAATACAGTCTCCACAACCCACATACGTAAGTTACTCTCCAAACTTAAGCCCTGCACCCCTTCCGCCGACAAACTACCAGCTGAATATCTGCAACTAGCAGCATCAGAACTAGCTTACCCAGTCTCTATCTTAATTAACAGAACAATAACCGAATCTACTATCCCATCCTGCTAGAAAGTCTCCCATATCATTCCCCTTCACAAAGGAGGTAACTCTAATGAACTTTCGAACTTCCGGCCTATAGCCCTACTATCTCCTCTATCTAAAATCATGGAACGTTGCATTCACCATCAACTCCTAAATCATCTCTTGCAAAATAGCCTACTCATAGACTCACAACACGGTTTCAGGCCCTACCATAGTACTTCCACTGCCCTTCTCTCCTTCACAGACACGATCAACAAAAATTGCAATAACAACCTTTTCTCCTCGGCCTTATTCCTGGACCTCTCAAAAGCCTTTGATATGGTTAACCATCAACTACTCCTAGACACTTTGACATCCCTCTCACTTGACTCTTCGGCATTACAGTGGTTTGACTCCTACTTGAAAGATAGAAAACAAGTTGTCCTCTGGGACAGCCATATATCCTCCCAGCTCCCAGTCACTATCGGTGTTCCTCAAGGATCCATCTTAGGTCCCCTCCTCTTCTCTACATTTATAAACAACCTGTCTACTTCACTCCCAACATCCACTTGTATTCAGTATGCAGATGATTCTACTCTCATCTGTTCTGCTTTATCTTCAGGAGAACTCCACTCTTCCACCCAAAAAGTCTTTACAGCAGCAGAAAAATGGTTCCAACATATCTGTCTCCTCCTTAATCCCAAAAAAAAACTAATTACTACTCTTCACCCCAACCCTTAAATCTGCCCCAATCTCATTTTCCATTGTGTCTGGCAATGGCACTATCATTAATCCTGACAGTTCCACCAAACTTCTAGGCATTACTATAGACAATCAACTAAGCTTTGACTGTCACATTGATCTAACCATCAAGACTGTTAATAAAAAGATAGGTGCCCTCTATAGACTTAAGCCCTTTCTTACTGCAGCTACCCGAGTGTCTCTTGCCCAAACTCATCTCCTCTCTACACTATTGTATGCCTCTCCATCATTTATCAACATTTCAAAAGCTAACCTTCAGAAACTTGCCATAGCCTACCATAGTATTGCCAGGTTTGCCACAAGTTCCCCATTTCGTACTCAACATTGTCATAATCTCAAAAACCTTAACTGGCTGGAACTTCAGAATCAAATTCTCCTACAGCAATTAGTCATCACTTATAAAATTCTCCATTACCCCTCTAATACACCCATACTTAATAACCTCATTGCCCCATACAGAAATCTTACTTCCCTTCGCTCAGCCAGCAAACTTCTAGTAGCTACTCTTAAATCCCACAATAAAGCAGGTGACTCCTTATTTGCCAATACTGTTGGATCATACTGGAATAAACTTCCCATAGAACTAACCACTTTAGGCTCATCTCACCTTTTCAAAAAACAAATAAGGAAATATTTGCAATCCCACTGACTATGCCCCTGCTCTAATCCTGACTGAGCTCAGGAAACAATCCCTCTCTCCTGTACCCTCCTTTGCTCTCCTACCTGCCCTCTATCACTACTTCTATCCCTTTACTGAAATAGACCCGCAACCCACTGCCTGTTTATTTCTCCTATCTTACCTCTCCTTCTCTTACTTGCCATAATTCTCAGCGACCTGTCATTTCTTCATTTATCTAACCTAGATCCGGATCTCCTTTGTCCCAATCTCTTTCCGAAAAGTAGTACCTGGCACAACTTGTCTGCTACTAATTTGTTAATTTATGTAAATATTTATTGACTCTCCATCTGTCCCTTCCCCCCCCCTCTTCATTCTCTTTCAGCAGTCTTTCTACAGTAAATATTAAGTCATAATGATTCCGCACCATTGTTTGTTTATTTCTTGTCAAATTGCCTCTGCATTACTATTCTACATGATAATTGTTCCCTTAGTTGCTTGCATGCTTTGTATACTTTTTTGTATTTGTTAGTTACTGTTTATTAGTGGAGCTTTTCTCCTTGGGCCTCTGCTGAAAATGGACATGTATCCAGCCAGACTAGCCCGGTCAACAAATGTAAAACAAATAAAAATAAATAAATTAAACAATTGGGCTCTGATGGTTCTGTTCTTTTTAGCTTTAGGCCTCAATAAACTGGAACTAATAGGCAATGTTGTTCTGGTTTGCCTAGATAGAAGTCTCTGAGCAGGCGAGCCAAGTATATCGTCACGGGGTATGTTTCTGAGATTAAGATCTAGTTGCCTGCCTCTTATGTTAATCTGACCATATATCTCATTTCCTCTCTGCTTTCACTGGCTTGTGTGAGTAATCACAAAATCATCATTTTAGAAATTCCTCCCCTTCAACTATTTAAATTTATTGGCCATCCTACTGTATTCCATAGTACCAGAATACAAAAGTGACCACTCCTTTCAATCCATCTTGCTGCTTTAAAAATAGTAACTCTCCACTAAACCTTAACTTTTTAAACAGGTAAAACTTAAGTTGCCTACTTTCACATCTAACTTCTCTAGTGCACACTGCAGTGTGCATTTTTTTTCATCTTACCTTTAAGCATCCCTGTGACTAGCAATTGCTCTAATACCTGCTGTAAAGCACTAGGAAGCCTTAAACTGATACAAACACTCAACCCT
Source organism: Protopterus annectens (assembly GCF_019279795.1). Classification (NCBI taxonomy): domain Eukaryota; kingdom Metazoa; phylum Chordata; order Ceratodontiformes; family Protopteridae; genus Protopterus; species Protopterus annectens. The sequence continues at coordinate 1,826,086,864 of NC_056739.1, forward strand.
CCTTGTTAATAAGGAGAAATGAATTGGATGCACTAAGCCTATAATTGCAAAGTACCTTGCTAAGGTAAGGGAAAACAGCTCCTGTACTTTACAAAAGAAAAAATAAAAAAAAAGCACCAAACCAGGCATGTCCAAGGGTCAGCTTCTGGTGATTTATCCTGTCCACCTGGTGAATCTGGGCATACTGGGGCAATGCAGCAATTGCCTCATGTACACAGACAACCCTCTCCCCCTACCACTGAACACTACAACCTGTGAGAGATGCACTTACATAGTCAAAATGGAAGTAAAGCTCTCTCCACCCAAGATTGTGCTAGACAGTCAAGAGGAGAAGGTTAACACCCACACTACACCTCAAGCAACACATAGCCCTTCTAAACCCACACCACCAACACTCACATATAGCAACAATAAATCCACATATGCCGAGGCCCTTAACTGTAACCTGCCCAAGCAACAAGGACCTCTGAAGCTAAAACACAAACAAGCACCAATCACAACCAAAGTGTCACATAGCTCACAACACCAGTGTGTCACCCAGCAACAGCCCCTAAGGCAAGACAATATACCTAAAACTTTTGTCATAAGTGACTCTATAGTCTGGCACACTGATGTCCCACTCACCAGGTTGAACAAGGAGAAAATTACAGTCAACTGCCTGTCGGGTGCCAGGATCTGCCACATAACGCATGCACTCAAGTCACTCCACAGCAAGTACAAATATGACTCTGTCATTGTCCATGTTGGAGTGAATGACTTGAGACGTACCTCCCTGGACTACATGAAAAGAGACATGGAAGAGCTCTCGGATCATGTGGCCCAGGCAGGTATGACCTTAGCCCTGAGTAGCATCCTGCCTTTGCCCAGAATGATACCATAATTTCAGGACAAAATAATTGACTTCAACAATTGGCTAAGCTTATGGTGTCATTCAAAGGGGATCCAGTATCTGTCTGCCTGAGACAACATGATCAACAGACCACGATGCTTTGCCAGAGATGGTCTGCATCTGTTGCCCCTGGGATTCAGGTTACTGGCTAAGGCTCTTGCCACCCCTATAGTGCCTTTTTTAGGCAAAGTTCAAAGGACAAAACCACCACCGTAACAGGTACAAGCATGCAAAATCTGAAAGTAATGCTACTCAATGCTAGAAGTCTAAACCTCAAAATGCAGTCTCTCAAGGCACTCCTAAAAATGGAGAACATCGATATCTGTGCAGTAACTGAGACCTGGTTCAAGACTCCAGAGAGCACCCCTGCAATACCAGGCTACAACTCTTACTGCACGTTTCAGCCACCAGACCAGGACCGAAACACTAAAGGTGGAGGAGTGTCAATATTCACCAAGGATATTCACACCACCAGGCTAGTTACCCAACACAATGTGTCTGGAATTCTCCAGGTGCAATTAACACTAGGTAAGACTGCAATCCAAATTTGAGCTTGCTTCAGGTCCCCCACCATGCCCCAAGATTCTCACTACATCTTTCCAAACATACTGGAAAATATTAAGATAGAACCAAACACCTTAATACTGGGTGATTTTAACTATCCTGCCATTAACTGGAAAAACTACTCGTGTACCAACACCTTTGCCCAACAGTTCTTGGAATTCATAAGTTCCAGCGCCCTGGATCAACTAATCCATAGTCCCACCAGGGGCTCCAATATCCTAGACCTGGTCATTACCAACATGGGAAATCGATGCTCCACACCTATGGTCACCCCCTCATTAGTCAGGTCTCACCATAAGCTAATCACCCTTGACATCCACATCCCACCACCCCCAGTACGGAAACCTCCATAAAAACTTCTCCAAAGCCAACTTCATGCTATTCAAGTCAGAAGTGACAAACTTCATGACACCCATGCAGACGGGAACTAAAACTTCAACTGCTGAATCCTACACTAAGGCACTGTACGAGCACATCCACTCATGCATGAATTGTGCCATCCCAAATAGAACCAAGATGCTCTCATCCATAAACAAACATTACAACAAAAGGAAGAAACTGTTGCAGAAAAGAGGAAAATCCCAGGATGCAAAAAAACTCCCTTACCAGCCTCATTAAGAAACTGAGATCCCTCATAAAATCCTCCAAAGCTAGTTACAATAATAAAATTGCCAAAGATTTCAAAGGCAGCCACAAGGCATTCTATAACTATGTCAATAACCTAAATGGTAATGCTCAGATCTGCTCTGAGCTAAAACAGAATGGCATTAAATATACTGATCCTAAGGATATTGCCAATATCCTGGCAGATCGATTCAGTGCCAACTTCACCCCCCTCTCACACCCTAAATGGCCCATCCCAATACCGAAAGATTGCCAAATTCTGGTAATAATGGCCACACAGGTAAAAAAATGCACTCTCCAAAGCTAAGAATACAGCATCCATGGAACCAGATGACATCCTAGTCTGTGTACTGCATGAACTACAATATGAACTGGCGCCTCACCTAAGTGTCATGTTTGATCATAGCCTCATCTCGGGTTTCATGCCCACTAAGTGGTGCAGAGCTACAGTTATCCCACCCCACAAGGGGGGATCCACCTTGGATCCCGGAAACTACAGTTCCATCAGTCTGATGAGCCTTATCTGCAAGGCCATGGAGCGTATCATCATGGAACTTATAAACAAAGACATTCGCAACCTTAAAACACTGGACCCCACCCAGTTCGGGTTTGTGAAGGGACGATCTTGTCTCCTGAACCTGACTGACTTCTTCAAATCAGTCTCCAGAGCCATGGACAAGGGTAAGGTGGTTCACACAGCCTATCTACACCTTGCCAAGACCTTTGACACTATCCCCCACTCTGGAATCATAGATAAACTTACTAAGCTGGGCATTAATCCCTATGCCACCCAGTGGGTTGCTAACTGGTTTACTGATAGAACCCACACTGTAAAAGTAGCCGACTCCAAATCCAGCTCCAGACAAGTGACAAGTGGAGTACCTCAGGGTTCAGTCCTGGGACAGCTCTTGTTTGGCATCTACTTCTCTGAAGTACAGGCCAACACTAAGGGACTCTGGCTAACAAAGTTCGCAGATGACTGCAAACTGGGAGCCATTATTGAATCCCCAAATGATATGGATACTCTACAAAAGGGCCTTACAAAAACAGATGCTTGGTACCAGAGCCATGGTCTCAAGCTCAATGCCAAGAAATGTATAGTTATCCCCTTTGGGAAAAAACATGTACCCATAAATTACCATATAGGTGGCAGTACACTAAACACCGAAAGTGTGATAAGAGGCTTAGGGACACAGGTGGACAGTGGTCTCACCTTTTATAACCACATCACCACAACAGTCAGGAAATCCTTCTGTGTTGCACACCTCATCACTAAGGGCTTTTCATCCAGAAAAAAGGAGGTCATTGTCCCACTGTACTCATCCTTCATTAGACCCATTATAGAATATAACACCCCATTTGGTATGTTCCTCTCAGGACATCTGCAACAACTGGAAAGGCTGCAGAAATACCTCACTAAAAGAATCACAGGCCTAAAGCAGATGCCTTACGTTGACCGCCTTAAAAAACTCCAGCTATACTCTGTCGCATATCGTCTACTCAGAGGCGATCTCTGCTTAACATACAAGGCCACATCAAACACAGAGCTGTTGGACATGCTACACTTAAATAAATCCCAATCCCTCAGAGCCACACACTCCAGGGATCTAAACCTTGTCATCACAATAAACAAAACAAGCTGGAGGGATAGGTTCCTGACCCAGAAACTCCCTAGACTCTGGAATAGATTGCCCATACATATCAAGCAGAGTGCCTCTTTGGCCCTCTTCAAAAAGAACCTTTACGATTGGATGGGAGAAAGGAAATTCACCCCGGGGATCACGTCAGTTGCCCTGCTAGACAGGGGTCTAGGGAAGTAAATAGTGTGGGAAGAAATAGCCAGGGAATTGTTATAGCTAGACTTGTATAGGCCCTAGGGCTGATAGCCTAGTACCAACCTATGAACCTATGAACCTATAAGCTGATTAAAAAAGACATTAGTATTGTCATGCTTTGACTTTTCAAGTAATTGCTTTGCACTCTGCACTGCACATTCAGCTAGCATTCAGCTAGTCCATTTGACTGTGTATTCTTCTATTCTTGAGTACTAGCAACATGTACAAAGTCTCATTCTCTTGCAAATTTCTGAAATAACTGACTAGTAAATTGAGTATTATTTTCAGAAATAACTTTGTGTGGACTACCATGGACTGAGAAATTATGTTTCAACTTGGTAATAACAGGAGTGGATGTTAGATTAGGTAGTAAGTCAATGTCAAACCAGTTTGAATAAGAGTCTAGCAATACTAGATAATGCTGATTGTTCCACCCGAATATTTCAGTGGCAACTATTGACCAAGGTAGTTCAGGTACTTGACTGAAGTTGTTCTTTTCAAATGTGGTTTAGTACTATTGCATACTGAACATGATGAAAGGATTTCATTAATGTCTTTCACTAGTGAAGGCCAAAATACTAGTTCTGTCATCCTACATTTGGTAGACTCAGAACCTGGGTGACCACAATGCAAAATCTGTATATATTCATGTTGTAAGGAAGCAGGAACAACAATTTTAGGACTTTGAAAATAATGCCATCTCCATCAACATCTTATTTCTGTAAAGAAAATAAGTTTGCACTTCAGGTGGTACACTAGATTGCTTTGATGGCCATCTAACATTAATGCTGTGGTTGAGCTTCTGCAAAATTGGATCAGTCTTTGTATGATCTCTCAGCTCATCAAGTCTCGTGGTAGAAAAATTACACACTGCCATTATGTCAAAGTCAAAATTTTTTGTATCAAGCTGTTCCATTGTATTTCTGGGCAATTGGGATAAGGTATCAGCCAGATAAAGAAGTTTGTCTTTTGTATAGACCATTTTGAAGTTGTACTTTTACAATTTGAGCATCATTCTTTGCATTCTCGCTGGAGTGGAATGAATAGGATTATTTAGAATAATAACTAGAGTTTGGTGATCGGTTTCAATCTGAATATCTTTGAGCATGCAAATACTATTGTCAAAAGTTCTTTCTCAATTTGAGCTTACTGCATCTCATTTTGGGTAAGTGTTCTAGATACACAGGTTAATGGTCTGCCTTTCTAAAAAATAACTGCACCAAGACCAAATTTTGAAGCATCACAGGAAAGAGTAACTGATTTTTTGATATCATAGCATCTTAATGTAGGTGGGGTGGCAATTTTCTGCTTAAGGTTTTCAAATGCCTTCTGGTACTGTTCCATCCAATATAACATTTTTGTGCATTAGCTTTCTTAAAGGTGCTGTCAACTCACTGAAGTCTGGTATGAACTTGCCTAAATAGCTGACCATGCCAAGGAAACATTATAGAGCTTGAATATTATCTGGTGCTGACATGTCAAGAATGGCTGCTTGCTTAGACAGGTCTGGTCTTAAGCCAGTGCTGGTAAACAAATGACCTACAGTAACTTTGGGTAGTCTGAATTTGCACTTTTGAGGATTAAGCTTTATGTTCACTTCTCATGGTCTGTCTAGAACTTTCTTAAGGTTTTTGTCATGCTCTGCTTCACCATTGCCTCTAACCAATAAATCATCTACTATTATGGCACAAGGATAACCTGAAAAGAAATTGCTCCATTGCACGCTTGAAGGCTTCACTTACAAAATGTATTTCAAATGGCATCCTTAGGAATCTATATCTACCAAATGGGGTACCAAAAGTGGTCAGTAATGAGGATTTGCAATCAAGCATCACTTGCCAAAATGAACTTTTTGTATCCAAGACAGAAAAACAGTGGCATTCGGTATAAGGGCTGTGACCACTTTGACTGTATGCATTGGAAGATGCAGTCTGTTTAATGCTCTGTTCAAATCTTTTGGGTCAATACATATTCTGATTTCATTCAAGCCTTTCTTATGGTCACCTACCATGGACAACACATATTCAGTTGGTTCTGTAAATGGGCAAATTACACCTTTTTGCACCATTTTATCCATCTGAGCTTTGACCTTGCCTTGCATAGCTATTGGAACTTTTCTCGCTGATCTGATTCCTGGACTGACCTCTGTGTCTAACTTCAGAGAATATACAACTGGAAGTTTGCTCAACTTGTCATTTGTCATCGAAAACGTCAGCATACTCTGAGGAAATGGCTTCAGAAAAAATGGAACTAGGATATGTGTTTATATGATGAACCTCTTTGGTAAAAGAAGGCAGATTAATTCTCAAACTGCCTCTGAGACCCAATAATGACTGCACATGTCTTCCAACTACACAGAATAACAAGGTGTAACAGTTCTGTGCCTAATACCATAAAAGTACTACTGAGCCTTTGGTTTGAATTTCTTCACTTCCATAAGCAGCAAGTTTCTCACTACTAGCCACATTGAGTTGCTCGTTGGTTCTCACCTTAGCAAATGTATCTGCTGATATAACATTACACTTTGACCCAGTGTCTACTTTGAGCTTGGTGTATTTACTGTTGATCTGGACAGTGCAAAACTTTGTTCTTTGCCAATAAATTCACTGTGTCAACCCTTTCACCTATTACTGATACACCATCTACATAGAAAGTGGACTGCTGCAACTCCACTTGATCAGTTTGCTTTTATGAGTGACCTTTCTTTGTAACTGTGTGAGGCTTACTTGATTTGCAAAACTTTTGAAAATGGTTCCATTTTTTACACTCATGGCATTTTTGACCAAATGGTAAGCATTTTCTCTTTTAGACTCATGACTGACACCACAATTGTGACAGTTAACAATAAAGCTGGATTTGGGTTTTGCTGACTCATGCTTGTACTGCATTGAGCATGTTCCTTTCTTAGAACTTGCTGGGAAACTATGCAGTTTCCCTGATGAACTAGCAGGGGCTGTGGTTACCGTGTGCTTAGGCCTCCTTCTGTTTGCCATGTGTTACATGTTATTTATATTTGCTCTGGAGCCTGCTTAAATCATGTTCTTGTCACTTGCAAGCATGCTTTTGTGTCTTTCTGTAACTTCATGGATTTGACAAATCTCAATGTTATTACTCACATTAAATCACTGTCACAAAGCAAAATCTTCTCACAGCAGCACAACTAATACCACAAATTAGCCTGTACTTTATTAACTCATCTTTTAAGTCATCAAACCGACACATTTTAGCTTTGTTTCTCAGGTCAATAATATAAGCTGCAAAAGTTTCCCCTGATTTCTGATCTCTTGTGTAAAGCAAATGCCTCTCTAATATCATATTTGTCCGGAGGTTGCACATTTCTCTGAATTTGCACTTCAAGCACTTAGGGTCTTCCCTTGATTCAGCCTCTACAATAATATGATGATTTTCACCTTCTCTCTTATATGCTGGTGCATACACAAATGAACGCTCTCTTTCATGACCTCTGATACAGCTAGGTTTAATAAAATGAATGCCCTAGTGCATACATCTTTGTTGGAATAAGCTGCGTGTATAAAAATATTGAACTCTTGCTCAAATATTCTCCAATTCTCAGCAATATTCTGATCAAACACAAGTGGTGAGGGCTTTCAAAATCCATCTGCCATATTAACATGTACCAGTGAATCTTGCAAATATGCATGAGTACACACACATACACATATGCCAGAAATTTATGCCAGTATTTGTAACTTTGCTCAATGGCACAACAAGCCTCTGAATAACTGAATTTTGCAAAATAACTGAATTTTGTGGAATAAGTTTCTCGGGCATTTTGGCACTCTTGAAATTGTCATACATCAAAAGTCATGAATCATCATTTTAGGAAGAATTTCAAATAAATGAACTGTACAAATGAACTGGGCAAAAGAAGTTTGGAGCACAGTACATGGCACACTGAATCTTTACAAAATGATAGTACTTTGCTCGGTAATTCTTTACAGCACAAGAAACACTCTGTAATGGTGGTACTTTGTGAATAAACAGACTCAGCACAAGAAACGTTTTGAAATGGCTGTACTTTGACTCTACTTTATGAAATAATTGCATTTTGCACACAGATAAACTCTTCAGAATACATGTGCAGCAATAAGCACACACTGTAAACACTTTTACGTACTTTGAGATACTTCAAATAACTCTAGATATGCCCTTAATGCAATACAAAATCTTAGTTATGCAAAAACACAGAACTTTACAAAAACATGCAGTTGACTTGCTTTATTTATGCTTAATGAGCCCTTTTTCTCCTTGTAATTTCCATTTTGCTTGTTTAATCTCTTTTTATGTCCATTGTACTTTTCTTGTGCTCATTTTACTCTAAACATGCCCATTTTGCTTTAAACATATTCATTTCACTTTACACATACTCATTTTGCTTTAAACATACTCATTTTGCTTTAAACATACTCATTTTGTTAATATTTTAATGTCAAACATTTCGCTTAATTAATAATCCTTTTGTGCCTCTTGCTTGTTTAATAATGTGGTTTGTGCCCTTGTAATGCTCTAGTTTATCTTTTTTACAAAGCAAACTGTGCAAGTTTTTCATTACCATTGCTTCTTTTCTGGCTTTTTCTCATGCTCATTTCTCTTAGTTTGCCTTCACTGTTTTCTTTGCACCTCATGATTCTGAATCTCAGTGTTCTGACACCATATTGATCATCTTGTCTTGAAGTAATAGACGAGTCTTTGTGGGTTCTGTTCAAGCAGCTTTACTATGTGCAAACACATTATAGTTATAGCTACTGATTTTAACTTAGGTAACTTACAGTATATACAAATTAACTACATTCATTTTCAACATGCTTCCTCTCTGGTTGCACATTCAGAATCGTACTAGGTACAACACGTGCCCGCAATTTATACATGCATGTTCATCACCTTCTATGCTTCTTAAAGACACATCACGCACTGTAAACTGCAAGACATATCTAAATAATTCTAAAATGATACTTATTCCCAAAGTAAATTCTGACACTAAAAACCCACTAAATTACATACCAGTTTTGCTTATTAACATAGATATTAAAATATTTGCCTTGCTATTGGCAATTTAATTGAAACCATTATTACCAAGTATAATCACATCCTGGCTTCTTTCGGGCCAGATAAACCTCTGATTACACAATAACTTTAGATACACTGATTTTAATATCTAGACACTATAACAATTCAATAATTGCACTTGCTCAGGGTTCCTCCAAAGACTTTGATAGACTCAGTTTTGAACTTCTTTTTTCAATAATGGCATATCTTGGCCTACCACAAGCCTTTATTAATGCAATAAAACTCTATACATAAATGCCCACATAACCTTACATATAAATAAGATTATTTCATCTCCAATAAAATTTACTAATGGCACAAGGCAAGGGTATCCACTCTCCCCATACTTATTTAATATATATCTATCTATATATATATATCTATATCTATATATATATATATATATATATATATATATATATATATATATATAAAAATATAAAACCGTTCTTCCTTCTTATAACCCAAATAACTTTTCACTACATTCCTATAATAAATAATGCAAGGCTTACATTACCAGATTTTGAGATGACTTAAATCTTTATTTTACCCTACCCAATACTGATCTACCAAAATTTCTGCATCCAATTAAAACATTCTCAAAACTCTCTAATTACAAACGTAACCTGGATAAATCATCTCTTTTTCCTTTAAATCCAAATTATACTCTAATGAACAACTTTCCAGAGACTGAGCTTAAACTCAATGATTCATTGAAATATCTGAGTATATCTTTCTGCCATGGCCTAAATAAGTTTTATCAAAATAACTTAAGGAAACGTTGGAGAATGAATGAACAAGATATCCTGCGATGGAATAAATTAAAATTTCATCTGCTGTCAAAGGTGACTGTTATCAAAGTTAATATAATACCAAGATTGCTGCTTCATTTTAATGTATCTAATATAATAATGCCCAGTAAATTTTTCAAAACTGTAAATGCAAAGCTTTTTAAACTTCTATGGGAGTTCAAATTGATTCATATTAGCTAGCAAAAACTGATTTATCCCCTTAAAAACCTCAGCTTTGGCCGGCTAAGAACTTGTTGTATTCAACTGGATGTATAAGAGAATTTAAGTACCTTTATCTGCACTTTTTTTTTTCAAAAAATACAGTATTTAAATTGATTTTAACTGTGTTGCAGGAATATTAACTGAACTGGAAGCTAGTCAGTGTTTGCTGAATTTTGTTATTTGCTAGTAATTACAGGTGTGGGGGTAGCCACATTCTTTGATTTCCTGTCCTTGCCTATTTAAGTGGTACAATGTGAAATATTTTCTGCTTAAAAACCTCAGCTTTGGCCGGCTAAGAACTTGCTGTATTCAACAGGATGTATAAGAGAATTTAAGTACCTTTATCTGCACTTTTATTTTCAAAAAAATACAGTATTTAAATTGATTTTAACTGTGTTGCAGGAATATTAACTGAACTGGAAGTTAGTCAGTGTTTGCTGAATTTTGTTATTTGCTAGTAATTACAGGTGTGGGGGTAGCCACGTTCTTTGATTTCCTGTCCTTGCCTATTTAAGTGGTACAGTGTGAAATATTTTCTGCTTAAAAACCTCAGCTTTGGCTGGCTAAGAACTAGCTGTATTCAACTGGACGTATAAGAGAATTTAAGTACCTTTATCTGCACTTTTTTTCCAAAAATACAGTATTTAAATTGATTTTGACTGTGTTGCAGGAATATTAACTGAACTGGAAGTTTTGACTCTGCTCTTCAGCTAGTCCCACCCACCCTCCTTGTTTTTGTTTTGGTGTTAATCTTAGTGGCCTTGAAACTGCCCGCCCCTCTTGTAAATTTGTGTTTGGATGCTCCTTCTGGGCCCATCTCATTTGTTCACTCAACTGAGTGCAGTGAGATCATATTCTGATTTCAGGCACTCCTACTGTGTACAAAGAGAGCATCTGGGAAACAGAAAAAAAATTTTAAGCTTGTTTCCTGCCTTTCCTGTTAAGTGGTATAGACTATTTGTAGGCTTCTGAGCCCCCAAGCCCTTATGTGTTGGAGGGAAGCCTTCTAGCTTAGTTTTTTTTTCTTATAACTAGCCAGTTTTCTAGTTTCAGCACTCAAATCTGTTTCTTTGATCTCAGCTGCTTTTACTGTACTTGTATTTCTACCTACTTTGTTTTACTTTTGCATCATCTTAAAAGTACTCAGTTGTATTTATTACTACTTGGTGTAACTCATTCTAAGCCTTTTGGTTTAAACACTTGGTCTTCGGACCAGTTGTTTTGCACTGAGAGGGTTTGTGGTCTGCACTGTAGTGGCAGAAGAGGTAGCTTACATCCTTCAAGGTTGGGGAATGCTGATTGAGGGCTCAGTGTCTGTTATTCTAAAAGTGTATTAATTCTGGTTTAAGCACTTGGGCTTTCAGGCCAGTTATTTTACATTAAGAGGTTTCATGGTCTACACTCTTGTGGGAGGAGAGACTGGACTCTGCCCTTCTGAGCTGGGAATTTCTGGTTAAAGGCTTATAGTGCATGCATATCTGAACTGCTTCTTACTGAAGTTGGTGCGCCTTGTTTGCTGTGGCATAGACTGGATTCGGGCCTGCTGGACCTAGCTTTGTTTATATGCTTGTTGTTTGTTTGCTTGTTATTTCCCTGGAACACTAATTCCACCTAATATGCGGCTTCTCGGTGCTTCTGTGGATCACTAGTGATGTCTGCATTGCTTACTGTACTTATTTCCTTGTTTCACTTGAAAGAAAGTTACTGTTTGTCATTTTTGCATTTAAGTTACCTGTAACACATTGCACTTAAGTTACCTGGCACTTGCTCACTAAAGCAATTATATAAGTCAGCACTAAAAATTAAAAGCACTACACCCTCACTCCCCACTGGCCCTTGTTTTCAATTATTAAGGAATTCCCAATATTATTATAGCATGTCCAAAGGTCAGTTGTCAATCTCCTCTCCGGTCCAGCTGGTGAATCTGGGAATCTTGAGGCAATGTTACAACTGCCTCATGTACACAGACAACCCTCTCCTCCTCCCAACAAATTCCAAGACATTTGAGAGATGCAACCATATAGCCAAACTAGAGGCTAAGCTCTCTCAACGCAGTAGTGGCATAACCAGTCAGGAAGAGAAGGAAACCACACTCACTACAATTCCAGTCTCACATAGACCTACCACGACAGCAAACCAAACACATAATCACACAAAAACATACTCGGAGGCTCTAAATAAAGATCTGCCTAAGCAGCAGAGACCTCCAAAGCAGACACCCAAGCAACCGCTACCCCAAAACAAAACACGTGCAACACATATCTCACAAAGCCAGTGTGCCGAACAGTCACAGCCCTTCAGACTAAACAACACACCTGATACACTTGTAATAGGTGACTCTATCGTCAGGCACACTGACGTCCCGCTCACCAGGCTGAACAAGGAGAGGGTCACGGTGAGCAGCCTGTCGGGCGCTAGGATCCGCCACATAACACAAGCACTCAGGTCACTCCAAGGCAAGTACAAATATGACTCAGTCATTGTCCATGCTGGTGTGAATGACCTGAGACGTACCTCCCTGGACTACATGAAAAGAGACATAAAGGAGCTCTCTGAGCATGTAGCCCAGGCCGGTATGACCCTGACCTTGAATAGCATCTTACCCTCATCAAGAATGATGCCACAGTATGAAGACAAGATGATCAATTTCAACAATTGGCTTAAGTACTGGTGTCATTCAAAGGGGATCCAATGCCTGTCAGCTTGGGATGATATGCTCGACAAGCTATGATGCTTTGCTAGGGATGGCTTGCAACTGTCACCCCTGGGCTTTCGGATATTGGCAAAGGCTCTTGCTACCCCCATAGTGCCTTTTTTAGGCAAGGCTCAAAAGACAAACCCACCTCCATAGGTATCACAAGGGATAAGAAACTAAGAGTAATGCTACTCAACGCCAGAAGTCTAAACCTGAAGATACACTCACTCGAAACTCTCCTTAGCATGGAGAACATCGATATCTGTGCAGTAACAGAAACCTGGTTCAGGGCTCCCGAGAGCACCCCAGCACTACCAGGTTATACCTCATACCAAGCTTTTCGGCCCCAAAACTTGGACCGAACCACAAAAGGAGGGGGAGTATTGATATTCATCAAAGATACCCACACCTCCAGGTTGGTGGCAAAGCACGAAGCATCAGAGACTATCCATGTGCAACTAACAGTGGGTAAAACTGCCTTCCAGTTTATAGCCTGCTACAGATCACCCTCCCAAACCCAGGAACCCCACTCAGCCTTCCTGAGAGCACTGGAAAATATGAATGTCTCTCCAAACACATTATATTGGGTGACTTCAACTACCCAAACATAAACTGGGAGCATTACTCTAGCTCCAACACCCTAGCCCAAAGGTTCCTAGAATTTATAAACTCAAATGCTATGGAACAACTTGTTACCACTCCCACAAGAGGGAAAAACATACTGGACCTGATCATCACCAACATGGGGACTCTATGCTCCAGACTAGAAGTGTATCCCTCACTGGTAAGATCAGACCATAAACTAATCTCACTGGATATTCAAATCCCGACCCCACCCCCTGCCCAGAAAACCACAGTGAAAAACTTCTCTAAAGCAAATTTCACACTCCTCAAAACCGAGGTGGAATCTTTCAAAGCCCCCGGGCCTGTGGAAAATATGGCCCAGACCGCAGAATCCTTTATAAACGCATTCTATGAACACCTTCAGGAATGCATGGATCATGCGATCCCAAATAAAACCAAGACCCAATCCTCCAAAGGCAGACGTCCTGTCTGGTGGACCCCAGCCATAAACAAACTATACAATAGAAGGAGGAAGCTACTAAATGATAGAGCAAAATCCCAAAAAGGGAAGGCATCACTGATCAGTATTAGCAAAAAACTACGGGCACTCATAAAATTGTCTAAGGCCAGCTTCAAGAGAAAAATTGCACAGGACACTAAGGATAATCACAAGGCTTTCTTTAGTTATGTTAGGAACAGGGGTGGGAATTCCCAGATATGCTCAGAATTAGTACAAAATGACAAAAAATACACTGAACCCACAAACATTGCCAACATCCTAGCTGACAGGTTCAGCGCAAACTTCTTTCCCCCCTCCCCACCAAAAGGGCAAATATCTATCCCAGCAGAATGCTGCCTCCCTGACATCTCAGATGCTCAGGTAAGAGCCGCCCTCTCCAAAGCAAAAAACACAGCATCAATGGGACCAGATGGTGTCCCAGGCTGCGTCCTACATGAACTCCAAGAAGAGCTAAACCCAAACATAAAACTACTGTTTAATCTCAGCCTTACTACAGGATATGTGCACAAAGAGTGGCGTACAGCAACAGTGGTCCCTCTCCATAAAGGTGGTGCCTCAACGGATCCTGGAAACTATTGCCCCATAAGCCTGACTAGCTTGGTCTGCAAAGCTATGGAAAGGATCATCATGGACCTCATAAATAAAGATATTGGGGACCTACAGACACTGAATTCTACCCGGTTCGGCTTTGTTAAGGGCAGATCATGCCTCTTAAACCTGGTTGATTTCTTTGAAACAGTCACCAAGGCCATTGACGAGGGGAAGGTGGTCCACACAGCCTACCTGTACCTCACAAAAGCCTTCGATACAATACCCCACTCGGGCATTATAGATAAGCTCACCAGCTTAAATATATAAACCCCTATGTCACTAGATGGATTGCAAACTGGCTCAAGGACAGAACCCACATGGTTAGAATTGCTGGAGACATGTCAGTCTCCAAACCAGTTACAAGTGGTGCCCCACAAGGCTCAGTCCTGGGACCTCTCTTGTTCGGTATATATTTCACAGAGGTACAGGCCAACACGGAAGGACTGTGGCTGACAAAGTTCGCAGATGACTGCAAACTGGGCGCCATAATCGACTCTCCAGCCGACACAAGCATCCTCCAAAAGGGCCTCATAGAAACAAACAACTGGTGCCAGAGCCATGGCCTCAAGCTAAATGCCAAAAAGTGTATAGTCATCCCCTTTGGCAAAAACAAAGTGCCCACAAATTACCACATAGGTGGTAATCCATTAAGTACAGAAGAAGTAATTAGGGACCTGGGGACCCAAGTTGATAGCAATCTCTCATTTGACAACCACGTGGCCAAAGTGGTTAGAAAACATTTTATATAGCCCACCTAATCATGAAGGGATTCACATCTAGATCAGGGAGGTCATCGTGCCTCTTTACACATCCCTCATCAGGCCCATAATTGAGTACAATGCCCCTTTTGGGATGTACCTTACCAGACACCTGCAGCAACTGGAAAGACCCCAAAAGTACCTCACCAAGAGGATCAAAGGGCTCAAACAGATGCCATATGCTGCCCGGTTAAAGAAACTCCAGCTCTACTCAGTGGCATACCACCTGTTCAGAGGCGATCTGTGCCTGACGTATAAAGCCATGTCCAACCCGGAATTAATGGACATGCTGCACCTCAGAAAATCCAAATCCCATCGAGCTACGCGCTTGAGAGACTTGAACCTCAGCACTGAAATAAATAGGACATGCTGGAGGGATAGATTCATAACCCAGAGGCTCCCTTCACTCTGGAATAAAATCCCAGTCCAGGTTAGGCAGAGTCCCTCAATGACTCTCTTTAAGACGAATCTTGATGAGTGGATGGGAGGTCGTAGGTTTACCCCGGGTATCACTTCTGTGTCACTGTTAGACAGAAGCACAGTATACTAACCTCGAAAAAGGGCATAGCAAAATAAATTTAAATTGGGTGGTGAAAGCCAAACACATTCTGGCTAGGCTTATAAATGCCCTAGGGCAGATAGCCTAGTATGAACCTATGAACCTAAAAGATTGGTGGTCAGGTTTCGAATATCTTAAGCTCTAGTATTATATAATAAATGCCAGTATAATACTAGACATTTCAGATTATTGGCCAACAAAAAACAAAATGGATTCCTATTTGGGTGAAAATCTAGTATGATGAAGTAATTAATTCCAAATATAAGCATAAGCCCTACCCTTCCTCAACAAAGACATCAGTGGAAGATCAAAGTAAATAACTGTCTAAAAAATATAATAACTGTTTTGCAAAAAATAATTGAATCATTAAATCTAACAGGTCCATTTACATTTTTACAACCTATCCACCTTAATCCAATCCCCAAATTAAATAATTCAATATTAAACTTAAACAACTACACTTTAATTAAAGAAATGATGACACTAGATATTTATAATTATAAAACCTTTCAATAAATGATTAGAGAAATGCCCTAAACCTTCCTGAAAGCTATTTAGTTATATTTAGGCCAATAAAGGAAATGACCATAACCCTCTTAAAGGATCTAAGGATTAATGACAATGCAAGGTGTTGTGGAATATGCTCACACTAAAGAAAATGCTAAGAAATATGTATAAATTAATTGTAGCTATAAAATATCAGGATAATACGTTATACTCAAACTACTGGACCAAATTAAAACCTGCAATTCAAAGTAAACAAAAAAACTCAGTCAATTCAATTATCTTTAAAACTCTTCATCTTCTTCTTTCAGCTGCTCCTATTAGGGGTCACCACAGCGGATCAACTGTTTCCCTTTCTTCCTGTCCTCTGCATCATGCTGTGTCACACCAACCACCTGCATGTCCTCTCTCACCACATCCATAAACCTTATCTTAGGCCTTCCTCTTTTCCTGTTACCTAGCAGCTTCATCCTTAGCATCTTTTTCCCAATATACTCAGCATCCCTCCTCAGCACATGTCCAAACCAACGTAATCTTGCCTCTCTGGCTTTGTCTCTAAACCTTCCAACCTGGGCTAACCCTCTAATATACTTATTTCTAATCCTGTCCATCCTCGTCACACCCATTACAAATCTTAACATCTTCATCTCTGCCATGTCAATCTCTGATTCCTGCCTTTTTGTCAGTGCCACTGTCTCCAACCCATATAACATAGCTGGTTTCACTCTTGTAGACCTTCCCTTTCACTCTTACTGGTACTCGTCTGTCACAAATCAGTCCTGACACTCTTCTCCACCCACTCCATCCTGCCTGTACTCTCTTCTTCACCTCTCTTCCACACTCACCATTACTCTGAACTGTTGATCCCAAGTACTTAAACTCATCCACCTTCGCCAGCTCTACTCCCTGCATCCTCACCATTCCTTTATCCTCACTCTCATTCACACACATATATTCTGTCTTAGTCCTGTTGGCCTTCATTCCTCTTCTCTCTAGAACATATCTCCACCTCTCCAGGGTCTTCTCCACCTGTTCCCTACACTCACTACAGATCACAATGTCATCTGCAAACATCATAGTCCACGGGGACTCCTGTCTGATCTCGTCTGTCAACCTGTCCATCACCATTGCAAATAAGAAAGAGCTTAGAGCTGATCCTTGATGTAATCCCACCTCCACCTTAAACACATCTGTCACTCCCACCGCTGACCTCACCACTGTCACACTATCCTCGTACATATCCTGTACCACTCTTACATACTTCTCTGACACTCCTGACTTCCTCATACAATACCACAACTCCTCTCTAGGCACCCTGTCATATGCTTTCTCTAAGTCCACAAAGACACAATGCAACTCCTTCTGACCTTCTCTGTACTTCTCCATCAACACTCTAAGAGCAAACATCACATCTGTAGTGCTCTTTCCTGGCATGAAACCATACTGCTGATCACTAATCATCACGTCCCTTCTTAACCTAGCTTCCACTACTCTTTCCCATAACTTCATGCTGTGACTGATCAATTTAATCCCTCTGTAGTTACTACAGCTCTGCACATCACCCTTATTCTTATAAATCGGTACCAAAACACGTTTTCTCCATTCCTCAGGCATTCTCTCACTTTCCAAGATTTCATTAAACAATCTAGTTAAAAACTCCACTGCAATTTCACCTAAACA
Source organism: Protopterus annectens (assembly GCF_019279795.1). Lineage (NCBI taxonomy): Eukaryota > Metazoa > Chordata > Ceratodontiformes > Protopteridae > Protopterus > Protopterus annectens. The sequence continues at coordinate 1,826,104,727 of NC_056739.1, forward strand.
ACTCCATGCTTCCACAGGTATGTCATCTAGACCAACAGCCTTTCCATTCTTCATCCTCTTCATAGCTATCCTTACTTCCTCCTTGCTAATCTACTGCACTTCATGATTCACTATCCGCACATCATCCAACCTTCTTTTCCTTTCATTCTCTTCATTGATCAGTTCCTCAAAGTACTCTTTCCATCTGGTCAACACACTCTCCTCACTTGTGAGTACATTTCCCTCATTATCCTTTATCACCCTTACCTGCTGTACATCTTTACTAGCTTGGTCCCTCTGTCTAGCCAATTGGTACAGGTCCTTTTCTACCTCCTTAGTGTCCAAACTTTCATACAACTCTTCATATGCCTTATCCTTAGCCTTTGCCACCTCTCACTTTGCCATGCACCTCATCTCCTTATACTTTTGTCTGCTTTCTTCATCTCTCTGATAATCCCACTTCTTCTTCGCCAGCCTCTTTATCTGTATACTCTCCTGTACTTCTTCATTCCACCACCAGGTCTCCTTGTCCTCCTTCCTCTTTCCAGATGTCACACCAAGAACCTTTCTAGCCATATCTTTTACTAGGTCTGCCGTAGTTACCCAGCTATTCAGTAACTCTTCACTGCCACCCAGTGCCTGTCTTAACTCTTCCCAGAACTTCACCTCACAATTATCTTTAAAACTATTCCCTTAAAAAACTTATATATACCCAATTTGTGATAATAAATAATAAATCTTTAACTTCTTATAAACTTAACAAATACTCTTCCATATCTTCTCCAAACTGCGTACACTGTGAAGTCTAAAGAGATTATATTCTTCATAACTTGTCTAGCTGTATTTGTTCATATAAATTGTGGTGTTCCTTAAAACTCAGGCTAGAAAAAATGGGATACAAAACGACCAATGTGTCCTGGGAATTTATAATTTTACATATTCTTCCCCCTGGACTAAAGAAACCGAAATACATACTTTAATTATCCTTTTTTCACTGATGAAACTATACATCTCACATAACTGTCTTGACAGATAAAAATGTCATGGGATGGTTTTAAACAAGTGGCGATTAAATATATAATGACCTATAAGTTAAAAGTTAATAAGCAAAGCAAATATTCCTGTTATGCACACTTTTGGAGTACTCTCCTTGATCATATATTCTAACAAATGCAAATATTCACAAATAAATATAAGTTAAAATAACAAAGAAAATAAATGGTATCAAGAAATTTCAGTTATTAGTTATGGCTTATAGCGGTATGTAATATTGCTTTTGTAATAATTAATATCTTTAAAAGGCACTTAGTACTTTATATACATAGCTCTTATGTTATCAATATTCTTTTTTTTTCTACTTTTTCGATGTATTAAAGAAGTAATCTGTATGTACAAATGCTTATCACATGTTGAAGATATTATATATTATATATATATATATATATATATATATATATATATATATATATATATATATATACGTTTAAATAAAAAAGAAAATGGTTAAGTTTGAATTTGCACTTGCTTAGAAAAATTCTTTTTCAACAGTTTTTCAGTTTTAATCAGTGTATTGTACAGCCCTCTAGTAAAAATGTTTTATTCTTTCTTATTATTAGACTCAATTAATTGGGTATTTTGTAGTCTATAATTTTCTGTGCTACTAAGGATGCTCATATTCCAGATAGCTGTTTGTCTCCTAGAATTAGTCCGTGGTATGAACAACATGCACTGTCTTCTATGTACATGGTCTGCTTTACACTTCTTTATTCAATACATGTAGTCAGTTAATGTGATTTTATTAACTGAGTAAGTGAATAACACCTTGTAGTTGAGTATAATTTTGTTTAATTTTTATATGAAGCTATGTGCATGCATTTATTTCTGTTGGACAAAATTTGCATTCAGTATTGAGCAAGACAGTCCTCTTTCACAGCTTTTACTGTTAACGGTGCATTGCTGGTGAAAATTGCACATAAAACACTTGTACAACAAAGTGCAACATTTCTCAGTATATTTTGGCGTTAGAGTTTTTTTTCTATAGAGGAAAAGGAACTTAATTACAAAAAGGTTCTTGCAAACAACCTTTTTTTTTGTGGAGGGACAGTGAAGTGGTCATTCCAGTCAAAATGCTGCCAGGAACTGTCATCGCTGGTCTGTTCAATAACATGAAAATTACTTTCTTTTTCCACAAAACCATAATAGTAAACAGTGAGCTAAACTAGGAAGAACTAAAGGCATTGAAGTCCCAAGTGCTGGAAAGCCACTATATTGAAGCGAGGTACCCAAATAATTCATTACTCATTTAAGCTGCTGTTTGCACTCAAGCTCGAATATCAGTTCAGGCAAGCAGAGATGGGTAGGGGGCAAAACTAAGATTTTAGGCCTCGGAGGTGAGAGAGATTAGGATTAGGAAACAGGAAGGGAGTTTTTGGTTTAGGGATTGGGAAGGGAGTTCTAGGTTTAGTGAGTCAAAAGGCAGTTTTAGGTTTAGGGAGCAGTAGGAGAGTTTTAGGGTTAGGAAGCAATTATGGGGTTTAGGTTTAGGGAGGAATCAGGGAATTTAGAGTTGGGGTAAAAATTTACATCAAGGAAGCAGAGTCAGGTTGAAAACTGAGTGGGAGTTTTAGGGTTAGAGGTTGGTTTCTGGTAAAGCGGTATAATTTGAAAGGGTTGGGAGCAGGATGGATGTGTAAAAATGGGAGATCAGGCTAGTGGAAGTTTGGGCACTTGTTTTTTCATGCAAGTGGCAGGAAGGAAGTCTGTCATAAGCTACTAGTATGTGTGCACCTGTGATAGACCGTTAAAATGTGTCTACTTCAGACCAGCAAAATACCACATTATCGAATCTTAAAACATTGAAATAAGAACAAAACCTGATAACATCAAAGGCCGATATTATCGAAACTTACCACACTGAACCAGGTAATGCGCATGTCAGGTAGTAGAGAGACCTATGGATTGGAGATCATGCTACAGTTGTAAGAGCAACTTCTGCATTTAATAACATTATTAAACAAAAAAACTATTGCTTTTCAACATTTGCAATGGAGATTGCAGTACAGTGGGGATTTCAAAATGTATCCTTACCCAACTGTAGTGTGATTTCAGAGTTTTGTACATATAATTTAGAGGGGATGTGGGGGATTTCCCCCCATACACACGGGGGGTGCAGTTGGACTTGCAGCTCTGCAAAACTTATTAAACAGGTATATAGTTTTTGTTAGATGATGTTTTTAAATGGTGAAGGTGCTCTGACTGCAGCACTATCATCCTTAATGAGTTCCGTGCACTGGTTTTATGTTTCAAGTTCCGATAATGTTGGCCTTTGATGTTATCAGGTTTTGTTCTTTTCATCTTGATGTTTTAAGATTCGATGATGTGGTATTTCAGTAGTATGAAATAGACCCCTTAAAACAATATGGAAGTATTTCAATTGAGTGCAGCTAAAAAGTTAGAGTTGTACTTTTAGCTCAGCTGAAAAACTAATTGCAGATGATGTAGATCTTTATAAAACTAACCACAAATCACAGATGACTTTATACAAAACAGCACTATCTGAGCATTTTTTAATGTCACTCACCTGGTTATGATGTTTGTAGTCACAGTTGGAGTTTCCCTGATAAGACTGCAAAAAAGCAAATTCAACTGAGTGAAATTAATAAACAGTGTGCTGATTCATCAGAAAAGAGAGAAAATGAGTCTGGATGTGTATCCAGCACAAAACTAGTTAATTAAAAAAACACAAAGAGGTGCAGAAATATCACATTCCTGAAAAAATATAAGGAAAATGCATCCTAAGAGCAAATATTTCTCTTAAAATTATTGTGGAAACACCTAATACTTAAGCTTACTATATCTGTCAAATAATCTGCCATTAAGCATTTAGCCTACAGCCCCTGTTGGATTGAAAAACAACACACTGGCACCTCTCAACATGGATTTAAACCAATCTGTGGTATCACTTTAACATTACTCAGTAGCACTTACTACACCAGCCCAGAACTTAATATAGGTTCATAGGTTAATGGGTAGGTACTAGGCTATTAGCCCTAGGGCCTATATAAACCTAGCCAAAAGGTACCCTGGCTTTTGCCACCTAAGAAAATTATTTTCTGTGCCACTGTCAAGCAGAGCCACAGAAGTGATCCCTGGGGTGAATTTCCTATCTCCCATCCAGTCATCAAGATTTTTCTTGAAGAGTGCTAATGAGGAGCTTTGTTTGATACAGATAGGTAGTTTGTTCCAGAGTATGGGAAGTCTCTGGGACAGGAATCTATCCCTCTAGCATGTCCTGTTTATTTTGGTGACAAGGTTTAGGTCCCTAGAGCATGTAGCTTGGAGGTATTGGGATTTCTTTAAGTGGAGCATGTCCAAAAGCTCTGGGTTTGACATAGCTTTCTGTGTTAGGCAGAGATTGCTTCTGAGAAGACGATATGCGACGGAGTAAAGCTGCAGTTTTTTTAGACGGTCTGCATAGGGCATCTGTTTGAGGCCAGTAATCTTCTTTGTGAGGTATTTCTGTGGCCTTTCCAGTTGTTGTAGATGTATTGTGAGGTACATACCAAAAGGGGTGTTGTACTCTATAATGGGTCTAATGAGTGACGAGTAGAGGGGAACAATGACCTCTTTTTTCCTGGATGAGAAACGCTTTGTGATGAGGTGTGCCATGTAGAAGGATTTCCTAACTACTGTGGTGGTGTGATTATCAAAGGAAAGACTACTGTCCTCCTGTGTCCCAAGGTCTCTTATCACACTTTCAGTGTTAATTAGACTACCGCCTATGTGGTAGTTCATGGGTACAGAGTTTTTACTAAAAGGGATGACAATGCACTTTTTGGTATAGAGCTTGAGGCCATGGCCTTGACACCAGGCATCTGTCTCAGAGAGGCCCTTTTGTATGATGTCCACTTCTATTGGAGTTTTGATTATGGCTCCTAGTTTGCAGTTATCTGCAAACTTCGTTAGCCAAATACCTTATGTGTTAGCCTGTACTTCAGAGAAGTTGATACCAAACATGAGAGGACCCAGGACTGAATCCTGTGGTACTCCACTTGTCACTGGTCTGAAGTTGGATTTGGAGTCTGATACTTTCACAGTGTGGGTTCTGTCAGTGAGCCAGTTGGCAACCCATCTTGTGACATAGGGATTTATACCTAGTTTAGTGAGTTTATCTATAATTCCAGAGTGGAGGATGGTGTTGAAAGCCTTGGCGAGAACTAGATAGGCTATGTGAACCACCTTACCCTCATCTATGGCTTTGGTGACCACTTCAAAGAAGTCTATCAGGTTTAGAAGACATGATCTGCCTTTTGCAAACCCAAACTAGGTGGGGTCCTGAGTTTGGAGATTACCAATGTTATTGTTTATAAGTTCCATGATGATACTTTCCATAGCCTTGCAGACCAGGCTCGTCAGGCTAATGGGGCAGTAGTTTCCGGGGTCCGTGGTGGCTCCCCTTTTGTGGAGTGGGATAACCATCACTGTGCACCATTCACTGGGCACATAGCCTGAGGTGAGGCTATGATTGAACATGGTACTTAGGTGGGGTGCCAGTTCATTCTGTAGTTCATGTAGAACGCAGCCTGGGATATTGTCAGGTCCCATGGATGCTGTGTTCTTGGCTTTGGAGAGTGTGGTTTTTCCTGTGCAGCCATGATTACAGGAACTTTGCATTCTTCTGGTATAGAGATGGGCCCTTTAGGGGATGAGAGGAGGGTAAAGTTAGCACTGAACCTATCTGCCAGGATGTTGGCAATATCAGTTGGTTCTGTATATTTAGTGCCATTGTGCTGTAACTCAGAGCAGATCTGAGTGTTGCCATTGAGATTCTTGACATAGCTATAGAATGCTTTGTGGTTGTCTAGAGTCAGTGGCGATTTTGATTTCGTAACTAGCTTTGGAGGATTTTATGAGGGATCTCAGCTTCTTACTGAGGCTGACCAGGGAGTTCCTCCAATCATGGGATTTTCCTATTTTTTGCAACAGTTTCTTTCTTCTGTTGTAGAGTTTGTTTATAGCAGGGGACCACCAGATTGGCTTCCTTTTTTTGGAGGATAGCATCTTGTTTCTGTTATGGATTGCACGGTCCATGCACTTGTGTAAGTGCTTATAAAGTGCATTTGTGTAGTATTCGGCAGTCATACCTCTATTGTCCATCAGCATGGGTGTCGTGAAGTTTGCCAATTCTGTCTTAAGAAGCATGAAGTTGGCTTTGGAGAAATTTTTTTATGGTGGTTTCCCTAATGGGGGGTGGGGGGAGGATGTGGATGTCTAGGGTGATTAGCTTGTGGTCAGATCTGTCCAACGAGGAATTGACCTCTGATGTGGAGCACTGGTTACCCATGTTGGTAATAACCAACACAGATTTATCAGTAATAAAGTATTTGTAATGATTTCCTTTATAATTTCTGAGTAATCTACCCCCATTTGTTTCCCTTATTACTTGAAATGTTTGATATTTTACCAGTCTGTGGTCATTTGGTAATACTCCATGTATGTTGCGGTGCAGATGAGGGAAGGATACAATATTCAACAGAGTATTCTATCTATTCTGCTTTTACACATATGCTTAGCAGTGCCTAAGTAATAAAATGTACACATATTGATAACATTACATTAAGATTAGTCAACAAGTTGGGATTTCAATGCTGTTTGTATAGCATTTTCATTATGTTTTATTCTTCTGTACCACTCTTTAATGTACCTTTGCATTTTTATGGATTCCTTCGATTTATCTCTGCAGTACTTGGCAGTGATTATTAACTACCATAACATCATGCATTGGTTATTAAATATTTGAATAAATAATCTATGGATTATATATTTAATACCTAAAACATTACAGAGATAACATGTATTAATAAGGACCTAGTAACCTCTAAAATGACAAATGCTTTCTATAATCAGAGTGCACACAAGCTTTATGGGAATGGATAGAAGTAATATTGTTAGACCAAATGTGATAGCACTTTAAATAGAGTCATGTTAGGGTAGCAGAAATGAAAACAACAGGGGACATCACAAATGTTTGCTACGGACAACTGCAACATTTTAAAAATACCAAAGGGAATGAATGCTCATGTACTCTTTTCAGACATAATGACAAGGCTAATGGCCGGCAGAAGCTGCAGGTTTTCAACTACTATTTTGCATCTAATTCATAAGTATTAATGTTCCTTTCCTTGTATGCAAATAGCCACAATAAGTGTACCATTAACAGTTTTCCTTTTTGTAATGATTCATGTCTCCTGTTAATGCTTTTCATATACCGAGGGAGTGGATGTTAATATGGTGTCGTCTGCATTGTGTATGCAAGATCATTAATGTCTGTATTATTAATTTTAGGAGATATAATAATCATTCATTCCAAAGTATCCACTAATGATTTCATACAAGGATGTAGAGAAAGTCACATGACTAAGAGAGTCTGTTTATTCCCCCACTTCTACAATATATCAGTTTTGTAGTAAATATTATGGCATTGAAGTATTTCCCTTTGTTTTATATCTCTATCCACCATGCTTAAAAAAACTGTTAACCAGTGAAATAGTTTGTTTTTTTGTATTTTAAGCAGACATTCAAATGCTGTAACATGCTGCTGACATTCATTTGCAGACTGGGAATGACAACATCAGCCCTATGTTAAACAATTCCACAGAATAACAAATACCATATCGGGAATTGTGCGAGAAAATAAAGAGCTGAGTGTGCAAACTAATAATCAAATGTTATCTAGTGCACCGAATTATGTCACTCCTTGCATTCTTCTACAGATTCTTTATAGAGAGTAATTTAACATGTAGATAATACATAAGGACATAAATGCTTGTGCCACATAATTTTGCAAGGAGTGTAAAAATAAGAATTTGGTATATCTATTTTTAAAAGAAATGAATATTCATTAATTTTTAATGAAGTAGCAAATTACTGAAAATGCTTTGAACAGCCCATAAATATAGACATAGACATATTACATGAAGGTAACTATGTTCTAGTAAGTAAACATACAAAACCATTCTTTATAAAGTAATTAGGCTGCTTAATTTTAAGATCAATATGAAAAAACAATTCTTCCCTTCAATGCCAATTGTTCTCAGATTAAAGAAATGTATCTAAAATCCTGTGCAACTGGCCAAAGCATTAGTATCATTATATGTAGCAACATGCAACATATGTTCTGCATTACTACTGTCAAGTGTCTTGTAGATTTAACCCTCAGAGAAAACAGAATAAATTTACAACAAAGAAAAAATGATAACACTTATGAGCAACCTTTAGCAAGTGTGGACTGTGTGTGTGTGTGTGTGTGTGTGTGTGTGTGTGTGTGTGTGTGTGTGTGTGCGCGCACCACACACATGTGCGTGCATGTTTGTGCATTTCTGTGTGTGTGTGTGTGTGTGTGTGTGTGTGTGTGTGTGTGTGTGTGTGTGTGTGTGTGTGTGTGTGTGTGTGTGTGTGTGTGTGTGTGTGTGTGTGTGTGTGTGAGTGTGTGTGTGTGCGCTCAGGTGGGGGTGTGTAGATGTTTGCCTCCATGTATATTTGTGTACTGTGTAATCATTGCTATTGTCTAAACCACCAAATATAAATCTGGAAGAACAGTGCTTACAAATTTATTTAAGTGTGACGTTCACCCTGCATTCTTCTTTACATTATTGTTCACATATGCAAGTATCTTCAAATAAAATTATTTGAAAACATTCTCTTATTTCAATTTGTGAAATATGATAACTGAAACATGCATTTGAGGACCTTAATGTGGGTTTCAAGTTGGCAAAAATAAGTAAGAAAATATATCATGAATTTCTACTTGAATCAGATTCCAAGTATTATGACTACCTATGAAACCATGGGCACAAATCTTTAGGTTTTATGGTAAAGGCTGGGAGCCAATTGTAAATGTTATTTTTATTTTATTTTTATTTGGCATTTGTTTAGCAGGGATGTCCAACTGGGGTAGTAGTCCATTTTCATAGAAGGTCTGGGAAGAAAAGCTCCTCATATAAAAAAAGTATAATATTTAAAAAGAGTATAACATTAAGAAAGGTTCAACATTACGATAAACAATTTGAGACAGGGTACAAACATTACATTAGTTGTTGGATCAAACTAAGACAAATACTAGTTTTACACAGAATTAACACAGATATACTGGGGTATACAAAAATTAGTTTGCAGAAATCAGATCACCATTTGAATATTTCTAAAACAGCATTGAGAAATGCAAGACGTACGATTACATTCAAAATGTGGATACACGTTTTATCAGAGTCATGGACAGCACCAATCATATTTGGAGAAGATTTTTTTCCTCCTTTCCTGAATCTATTATTTGCCTAAATGATAACAGATTATTTAGATTATTTTTATTTCATTGCTGATTAGCTTTAATGTATTGTTGTATTTTGGTATTATATCTACTCTTCTCTCAACCTCCATATCAAATTATTGTGTAAAATTGTACTCAATTTGTATGTATAAACTGTATATTTATTAATGCTTACTGTGCTAATTTTCTCTCTTTAAAAAAAACTGTATTCTACTGTGGAGCTTTCCTCCCCAGGTTTCTGCTGAAAATGGGCCTCTCAGCTCAGTCGGAAATACCCAGTCAACAAATCTAAAATAAATAAATAAATAAATAAATATTACAGTTTATCAGAAAGATTCTGATGAGTTTTGAGATGAGCAGACAGGAAAAAATAAATACCGTGAGAGAAGATGGATGAGTAGAAATCTTGAGAAAATTATTGTTGCGGTTATGTGTTTGGAGAGATTAATAGCTGACCTAGGGTTGACTAGAAAATTTGGCAAGGGTAGAAGTAAAGCAGAATTTAAAAAAATGTGTTGGAGGAATGTAGAAGAAAAATTAGAAGCTCAGCATAGGAAAGAGCAGGAGCATAACCAATTGTCAACTGGATGAGTTTTAAGCAAATTTTTGAACAAAGTAGGGTTGATGGTGTTAAGAATATTCTGTGGGATGGAATTCCATGCTTTAAAGATGTGAAGTGAATAAAGGCAGCTCCGAAAGCTGTTATTGGATTTAGAAACTTTTAACAAGAGTTTGTTGGAGGATCTTAGGGTCCTTTTATTAGTGTGAGATTGTACTAGTGTTTGGAAATCTGGACAGTTATCAGGTTGATATATGACAGAATAGGTTAGTATAAGTTGGTTGAAGGATAAGAGATTAATTACCTCTAGCCATTTTAGCTGTCAGAGAGCAACACAGTGATGGGTTGTGTGAGGCAGTTTTGTGCTAACATGTTTCTAACTTGTTTAGGTCTGATTGTATAAGGTTTGTGAATATAGGGAGGCATGCAGTAGTGTAGATAATAGGTGGGTCCTGGCAATAGCTTGTCTGAAGGAGCTGGTAAGGTAAGGCTTAATTCTATAGAGGGAATCTTGATTTATGTGGGCTTTTTTAATGACAGGTGATGCATATTTGTCAAATCTCAAACTGATATCAATGGTGACACCTAATAGCTTGGTTTCTGAGATTGACTCAATTAATATGTTGTTAGATGAGACAGTCTTAAAGTGCTGAGTGAGGTTGTTGGATTTATTATGGTTGTTAAGGAAAAGCATTAATTTGGTTTGTTAAGGTTTAGAATGAGCTGATGGTTGTATACATACCTCTGACCTATACAGAATTTTGCAGCATGTCCAGATTTTTGCTTCATACTTTTGGTCCATTTTTTCATAAAATTGTGTTTTTCTGGCAAATTAGTGGCAAATCATTAAAGATTTAAGTTAGAAAATAATGACAGACATTTGAGTTTCAGACTTCATACCCTTCAGAAAATTCATGCTAATGTAAAATCTGTTATTCTATCAACTTTCTAAATTTATAAGAGCAGTATTTAAAAAGTGTCCCTATTTTTGGGCCTTTGTCCAATTTTATTTATGGCTTTGTCCAGATTTCTTGCTCTAAATGGTTGAGAAGTATGGTTGTATAGGTAAGATTCAATGGAGGAAAAGGATTTTTGGGCAATTTCTTGAAGCTGTGGCAGGGAGAGTGCAGCACAGATGACAGTGCAGACATCTTTGTTTTGGATGATAGTGGCAAGGCTGGTAGCAGTGTGTAATTTGTTTGGGAAGATATAGAAGAGGAGTGGTCCAAGTATTGAGCTTTGTGGGATACTGACAGGTATGTGTACAAGAAGAGATAGATAATTTTGCCACTTCACAGCCTGTTGGTGATCAGAAAGATAGCTGTGGAACCAGAGGTTAGTCTCTTGAGATATGATAAAGAATGGAAGCTCATTCATGTAAGAGAAAATAAAATGAAACCTAATTGGAATTGTACCCTTACAATAATCCTTTTCTTCCATCAAGAGTCAGTTCATGGAGACCATCCTGAATGCAGACATCAGGGTTATTGCTTGTCCTAGCACCCCACCCCCATTTTCACTGGGGCAGCTCTGTTGAGCACATATGCTTGTTTTTTCAGGCCCTTTGGCATAGACAGTTCTACACATACTCAGTCCCTTGGTACAGCATATGCTGTCTGGCATCCTGCCAGTCATGCACTCAGCAGTACTGACTGCTGCAACATCTAGCATCAAAGGAATTTCAATAGTGAGCAGAGAGAGCTGTTGCTGTCCCACCTGAATGGACAACGTAGTGCCAGGTGCTCATTCCCATCTTCTAAGGCTGGTTGCAAGGTTCACTATCATTTTGTCGAGTCCACTGTAGGCGAATTATCATTTCTACAAAACGTAAAAATTAAATTTACTACACCTAATGACAAAAATCTCGAACTCAGAAGTGGTGAATGTTCGAATTTGACATAATTTGAACATTCACCACACTTCCGGGAACAGCATTACTGTGCATTGCACAGTAAAGAATGTGTTTGCTGCACCTCCCAGACTCCCTGCTACTTAGATATACAAACTTCGGGATAGCACTATAGTGAGGGAAAGGTTACATTTCCCAATTCCCACTATAGTGCCTATAGTGCGATCTAAATCAAATGTAGAAATTCACAACAGTGAATGCAGTATTGCATTTGCTGTTGTAAATTTGTACATCTTGGCATTCGTTTTTCCAATTCTAATAAAACAGTAGTTTTGCACTAATGCAAATTGCATGAAGTGCAATCGGAAAAACGATAGTAAACTGGTTGCTGTCAGAGGTTTATCCATTCATGCTGCAGGGAATGTTTTTACATGACATTTGATTCAGCTCATGGAACAGAAGGAACTGATACAGGCATTCCCAGCTTATTACCGTAACAATTAACTCAGCATAGAGAAAAGACAGATTAGACATAGGTGTTTCCACCTTAATCTGTGTGTGTGGCTTACTCTTCAACATGGCAACATTACAAATAACATAAACTCATAAGGGCCTCATCTTCTTCATTTCATAAAGGAATCTTAAAACATCAGAATTGATATTATGCATGTATTCATCTGCCTATACAATGCATCCATTTAGATGGCATCTACTAATGGAGTTGCTCTCTTTCCTTACTCCTATCTCTATTACTCTTGATAAATGTGACGTTGTGCAAAAATTATACTTACAGACAGATTAGTGCAGTCGGGATCCAGACTGAATATGAAAAGACTTCTGATGCCACTTATCCTAATCTTCAGCTTCCATCATGACTTATTTGCCTGTTGAATTGTAGCCAACATTTTAATTGACATCTTTTCTAATGAAAACAAAGCCATTATGTCTTTCCAAGAAATGTAGTGCACACATATATATATATATTTGACTGCAAGTAGAAAACTATGAATAGTACAATAATATTTTCATAATTACAAATGATTTATGCCAGTATTGTGGATTGTTTAGTAGACAGCAATGCCAAGAGTCCAGCACAATTGAAATGCAGTAAAGGAAAGTATAACAAGTGGCCATGACATGGAAACAGCATAGATGGTAAACAAAATCTTGCAAATTGCTGGGACAGTGAAATGAAAACATAGATACACTCTAGGTATACACCATGCAATGTGTAGAAAAATAGACTAGAATACCTCAAGGTTTTGAAAGAAATCCATCTGTAATACAGAACATCCATAAATCAGTGTACACTGATCTGCACTTATGTGCCCTTGAAATGTCTATAATATGCGATCTAAAATGGGGGATCATCAGAGAGTAATACTGACAGGATGCATCAGCTGGCACCATTAAGGAAGATATCAGACCTATTTGGAAATCTAAATTTGCCATTAACTGCTCTGGTAAGAGACTTGAATAATGTTAGGAGATTAACATAATTGAAGGCAGGGAAGCTCACACTCATGAAGAAGAAGTACATGGAAGTCAACGGAAGTTGGCAAGCTGTTCACATTGAAGTCAAGAAGAATAACGAACAACACAAATCTTTTATTAAGTCACTGTTTCAGAAAATGTCCCACAAATAGGGTAGGTGAAGAGGGAAAAGGCTGATAAATCATCAAACAGCCCCATCATTCTCCCAAAGGAATGAAACTAAATGTTCTAAATTTAAATTTGGATACCTCTACTTTATATAGGTTACACGAGCTGAAGTTTTTCCTTTTACTCCAGTATCTCTTGGTATTGAATCTGGTATGATAAATAAGATTAGATGTTTGTTAGAAACTTTGATTAAGCTATTTTCTGTTGTTAAAGAAAATTTTTTGAAGAATGGCATGTGTGACATGGACATCAATAATGATTTTGATATAAATATAAATATTGCCTCAAAAAAAAAAACTTGATACAGAATGAAAGGAAACAATGTTGTCACTGTGACTTCACACTTACAACTCCTTTGAATAATTAATATATTCACATATATGAGATATTATTTTAAGCTGTTTTAGAATAACTGCTGACTAAAACAGAAGGAATGCACAAGAATGTTTCAACTGGTGACATAAGGCTTTATCTGAGAAGGAAAACGATGATCATTATGGCCTGGTAAATCCACTGATACAATAGTTTTTTTTTTTTACTAATGAAAGCTATAAGAAAATTGTGGAAGATGTTTTGTCCCTAAACCCAGTGCCCAATCCAAAAGTAGACACCAACAAAGGGTGTGCGGCCACAATTTATTGCAAAAAGGTAATAACATGGAAAATAAATGTTAGACTGAATGTATACGGGTAGCATTGAAGTACATTCACTTCACATACTTAGCCTATGAACAGCTCACATCTTGTAATACATTCTAAACCACCAAAAAACAGGCAGCAAGGCAAAATGTATCACTTCAAACCTAGCCGATTGCAGTGTCATACCACTGCTCACTAGGCAACCATCAAGCTGCCCCCAAGAGCAGTGTAAGCCACTGCTCATTCAGAACAAACAAAATGGATGGAAGGAAGGGAAAAGAAGGATCTCCCTTCTTAATCAAATGAGAAACCCCTTTCTTCTGCCCACTCGGACAGCAACACACAATAAGCCTTCTTACTAATATAATGTAACTAACTTCAGAGTTCAACACCTCATACTTAAGATATCAAATCTTGCAAAACAAGAATATGTGAACATTAAAGAGATCTAAACCAAAGTCATTAAGGTATCAACATCACTCGTAATCCCTAGTGAGTCACTAGCTACAAAATCCCTGGTGCTCAAGCAATTAGAAACCTAATGCATTACATACTCTAGCCACCCTGTGGTTAGCAAATCTCCTTGCTGGCTCAACTGCCTTCAGACCGATAGCAAACTTCCACAGTACTCTTGCAATGATGGCAGACTAAATTCAAACAATACACAGACACTTATTCTTAATCAACATCAAATCTCTAATGATCCAGGACAGAAGTCTACAGCTGGGTATAATAGCCAAGTCATTACCCCCCACCAGATGCATTCTGAAAACCATGAAATGGTACAGATTGCCCTTATCTTATCCAGAATAATCAATATCTGATTCCATCTCAAACTCTGGTCCTTGCCAATGTACAATCCAAAGAGCAGGATTAAGGCCAAAATCCAAAAACTTCCAGTACTCACTGTTGCTCAGCTCACTAACTAGAAGATAAATAAAGGGCCCAACAAGACAACATTGTTCCTACCTGTAAGAGAAAAAAATAAGGTTAAGACAATTAATTCTGTAAACAAGTACTCTGAATTAAACCACCAACTCCTTTTCTAATATATGGAAAAAGCTAGAGGCAAAAATTTGATACCTTTCTTTAGCTGTCTTAATAACCTGAAGTAATTTACCTTGAGCTGCTACATATGATACCTACCTATCATAATGAATTGATAGAATACCTTTCTCCTTTAGTGCCCAGACTACACAAGGTTTTCCTAATCATATGCATAAAAGCCCTGCTGACACTGTCCTACCATCCTGTGCCTTAAAAACAAAATATTTTAATTCACCTGCAGCCAGGCTCCTCAATGCTAGTCTCCACAATAGTAGTACCTCTGCATCTGTAGAGAACATCTTTCACAGGCCTCTTCTACATTGGCCAACTTTAGATGTCTTTAACCAAATCCGAACCCTCAGTCAATAATACATATATCCCTCCATCTAAGGTCACCTGAAAATTCACACATCCATAAAGCCCTTACATGCATAAAACCAGACAGTGACGACCATAACCCATATCAGGATACTTGTTGCCACATAAAACCCATTCAGCAAAAACCACAATATATGCTTCCCAAAGGAAGCTGACAATCTACCACCAAATCCCAAACTCTCTCCAGACCTTTCAGCATTCTGACTATATATTAACATTTGGTAAAATCCCTCATGTCTGAGTACCTGGCTGCAGCACTTAGTGCCACCAGATTTACCATACCAACTCCAGCAAGCCCCACCTGAAAATTAAATACCTATCCAGGCATTGCACATACTATTTCTGTTCAACCCCAGGGACCCTCTATTCAAAGTTCTTTAATGCAAACAAAGCTGCACTGTAAGATTCCCCTGGAATTCTAAACCAGCCACTAGGCGGCATCTAACCAACCAACCAAACTTGCTTTGGTACTACCGTTGAGCTCACCTATGTGTCTGTGACCACCTTCAAAAACATGTGGAACTGAAAGTGGAAACACTTGTAAGCAAAAAAATGAAATGTACTGGGATATGCTTAGCTGAAAATGACAGCTTAATTCTTAAGCAATGCAATACAAATCTCCTAAAAGTACTGCACGCTATCATGGTATTCCCTTAACTCTTTACACAAATAAGAACTACAGCCAAGTTATCAGAGTGAAAAACAACACTCTTACTACTTATTTCATTATGTCATGCCATAGTAACTGCCAAGAAGGCATGGCCTCCAAAAAGGTATTAGCCTTCTTTCAACCATCAGCCAATCAACCAGATACCTTTCAGCAAACTATTTGTCCATGAAATGCATCGCCATGTTCAGACCCCCAGCTGTATCCATGTAAAGCTACATCTCATCCTACAGCTCTCAGTCACCTTGCCAAGAAGATACTTCATTAAATTAGTGAAGCAAGTCCACCTAAACAGCCATGTCCACTTTAACCAATTTTAATTACCACACCTAATGATGTCTATGCAGAATTTATACAATAAATTTGTCACCAACTTGTTGAAGGCCAACAGTGCAGCATGCAGAATTCAATAGGCCCATTATCTACATCACCTCCATAACCCTAATGCGGAATTCAGTAGCCCCATTATCTCCATCACCTCCGTAACCCTAATGTGGAATTCAATAGGCCCATTATCTCCATCACCTCCGTAACCCTAATGCGGAATTCAATAGGCCCATTATCTCCATCACCTCCGTAACCCTAATGTGGAATTCAATAGGCCCATTATCTCCATCACCTCCGTAACCCTAACTTTCTCTTTGCTTAAAATGCTGGCAGTCTTGAACTTCAAGTTGTCTAGTTTCATCCCTGAAGGTGAAACAAGCTTAAGTCCACATCCAATTCCAACCCCTAAAATATTAAAAGCTTTGTTAGCCCCTCTTGCTTCCCCTCCATTAGGGGTACACCAAACACATCACACAATTGGACAAACAGCAGCACACCTCTCTCTGCTGCCTCTTTCCCTTTGATCACTAGCAGGAAATCAAATAAGTAATGCACCCCTCTCAAACAAAGTGCATGCCTTAGCCAAAGTCAGTTCAGAACTGTGAAAAAGTGTTTACAGCCCACAGGCATGGCCTTGTCAAAATAAGATTTGCCCTTCAGAGGCATACCAAGTAAAGGCCAGTCCTGCTCCTGAATATGGAGCAAATAAAATGCTAATTCAAAGCCAAGCTTTGACATCTATGGGATGGTAAAAGTGAATCATCTGCACTAACTGATCCAATGAAACATACTGAGCCTAAACATCATGCTTTTCAATGAACTCATTGTCTAAGTTGCCCCCTCGAAATGAGAGATGATGAACAAGGTAAAATTGACCTAGCCATATTTATAGGACTAAGCTCAATGGAGAAATTCTAATGGAATCAAAAGAAGAAGCTTCAAGCTGTCCCAAGACACCCCCAAATTAATTTCTTTGTCCCAAAACTCTTGGGCTATGTCTTTTCTTTAACCTAATGACTTAAATACAACATGCCTACAAATCAATTGCAAAATCCACTGAAAGATCCTTGAGGAGATCCCAGGCCTCCACTTTGTCTGAGAACTGCCTGAAGAGCAAAGACAAATCCTCTACTCAAATGGGGGAATGGACAGTCTGGCTGATCGCTCCCTATCAAAGGACAAGGTTACCCTAGCTCCAAGTCTAAAGCTCCTCCCTTTCTACACTGCACCTCCTAGTCTCCTGGAATGCTATTATCTTAAACAGTTGCACCATTGCCTTCCCTATATCATCAGCTCACTCTGCCATGAGGACCTTCACAGTGGGAGCACATATCTGCAAGCCTAAACATGAACCAAATGCACTGTCCTGCATTGAAAGTTCAGCATAATCTACCCCAATGCCTCTTGCCATCAGTTACAGC
Organism: Protopterus annectens; assembly: GCF_019279795.1. Taxonomy (NCBI): domain Eukaryota; kingdom Metazoa; phylum Chordata; order Ceratodontiformes; family Protopteridae; genus Protopterus; species Protopterus annectens. The sequence continues at coordinate 1,826,122,579 of NC_056739.1, forward strand.
CTTAACCTGCAAACCTGCTTTATCTAGCATTGCATTGAGCCATGTGTCTACATGCTTCTGCTCCCACTGCAGGGTCTTATCATTGCCTTTAGCTTGTGAAAGCACTGGTTGGAGTGCAACCAACCATTGCCATCTAGCAGTTACCGGGCCTCCCTAATTGTCAAATAATAGATCAACCAGTGCAAGCCTTGCTACGGCTTTTTTTCCAGCATGACTGGTACCCCGTAAATGAACCCTAAGACTTGACGATCCTATTGCCTGGCCCTTCATCTATCTTCATTCCTCTTGCCTAAGCCTTCCAATGCAGGTCTGAGATCCTTAACATCAGGGGCTTCAGCACCTGCAGTTCTATGTGACCTGTCAGCAGCAATAATGACAAAAATGTTTAGAAAATCTCCCTTTCAAATATTTTCCTTCTCAAACACTGGGATACGTTGTGTGATAAATGCATCCATACCCTATTCAAGAAATTCTGCATCCCTTGTGAGACCACCCCACTTAATCAAATCAACATGTTATTCCAGATCCCAGAGGTGGGAATCCCATTTTCTAACTGAGCAGACATCCACAGTGACATCTGTGAGGTCAGCAATTCCTGAATCCAAATGGGCTCCCCAACCTATTCTGTAAGAAAGAACAGGAATTAAGAAACAAGGCAGGATGCATGCAGACTCGCTCCAACCTCTGCCTCACTATTTTTTTCATCTGTGACTTCTTCCACAAAAGGAGACAATGATAATGTTGCTGTGTTTCAAGTCATACAATTTCAAGTTAAGTAAAAATTAAGGAACCTCCACAATGGATGAACTGTTAGCCAAAATCAGTAAATATGTAGAAATAAATGAAAGGCAAAATGCAGAAACACAGCAGTGGCAGCAACATAACTTTAATAAAACAAAAATTCATTGGTAAGCAATTTCTTACTGTACCCAGTGCTTCATCAGACCATATTAAAATATTAAAAACCAATCATTTAAATATCAAAACTCATAAAATAAGACTCCAATCACAAATACATATCAATTAAGAAAGACCAATAAGATTCAAAGCTTCCTCTGCATAACAAATCAGGTCCCTAGAGTTCAATACATGTTTTAAAGAGATCCTCTCATTAAGCCCTGGTGATTTGTTAGCTTGCAATTTTAAATTCCAATCAAGTTCTCTTTTTCCGTAAAATTCCTGAAGTCACCCATACATATATCATTCCTGACATTTTCAGTTACCATAAAATTAAAACTGTGTGCGTCACCAGTGGCATTAACATGTTTAGAGAGTGCATTTGTTACATCTCCAATACATATCTTATAGATGTGTTCCCTTATTCCTTTATAATGCATACTACTGTTTTTTCCAACATAAAAACGTAAACAGTGATTACAGCTAGCTAGCTAGATGATATTTGAAGTACAGCAATCTGCCATAACCTTAAAATTAAACAACCTTCTTAAATTAGGATGTAGAAACATATTGGAAGTATTAAAATACTCACAATAATTGGAATCTATATTATCATATTGCACGCTTGGAAGAGTGAACAACAGATAATCAACCACATGTAAGTGAAAGCTTTCAACGTCAATACTTCAGAACAGCAATTATTTTCCAATGGAAAACAATCGCTGTTCTGAAAAAAACCCAAAAAAAACACTAAGACATTACTTAACATGGGAGGCTTTGCCCCCCCCCCCCCCCAAACACACACACACACTTATATATACCAATTCCAGGATTGCATTACAATGCGGAAAAGGCAAATTAGCGAAAGCGGCCAAACAAATTCTTTCACAGGGAAATAATTCACTGAAACGCCACTTTGCTATTTTTCCTTTTCACACTTTACTGTTCAACAAAGACACATTTGACAACCTGTGTCTGCAACAGCGTAATAGGGAATCCAGTAGTTGCACCTACTACGTTGTTGTGTCCCATTCAGCTATGGGAAATATGATCACTATAATTACCATTTTTATAGCAATCTCTTATTTCTATATCTAAAGTAAGGTTGTGTCCCTACTACTTTCTTATTAGTCTCATCATTCTTTAAAATGGACCAATTGGACCTTCTAATTTCTCATATGTGTCCAATATCACTAGTGTAGTATAAAGTCAAGGCAGTGGTCTCTTTGGACATATGAACAGGTTCTAAATATGGTACTATTTCTATCAATGTATCTGAAAAATACAGCTTAGCTATATTCAATCTTTTCTTTAAAACATCTTCCACTGTATTATCTATCTCTCTTTGTCTATATCCTCCCTGTTTAAAGTAATTGGTTAATCATGATAAGTCACAATGAAATCTACATTCAGTTTTGTTGTCTTGATATGTGCATAGCTTGCCCCCTGAGCACATTTTTATAAGTATAAGAGGGGTGCATGCTATCTCTATGTAACAAAGTATTCTGTTTACAAGATTTTCTATATAGTTCAGTAATAAAGGAAACATCACAGTCCTTAGATACTCTATACACACATCCAGAATAAATGGATTTGTATGAATGGTTGCTTGTAAATCTCAGAAATGAAGTAGTAGTGTGCAAATAATCTATAAAACAAACTAAAGATACATAGGTACCATGCCACAACAAACAAATATCATCAACAAATCTTTTATAAAAATTCACACATGAATTATAAGGATTATTCTCAAAAACATATTAACCCAGCCACTGGGGATGCACAAGCCAGTGCATTTCTTTGTGCCAGTCCCAAGCCTAGATAAATGGGGAGGGTTGCATCAGGAAGGGCATCCAGCATAAAATTGAGCCAAATCATGCATGCAGACAACAGTACAGAAATACAAACCGGATCGGTCGAGGCCCGGGTTAACAACGACCGCCAGCAGTACTGTTGGCCAACAGGGTGCTGGCAGAAATTGGGCTACTGTTGGCCGAAGGAGGAGAAGAGGGGGAAGGCATGCCCAAAGGCAGGTAAAGGCTAGGACTGTGATAGTGAGGGTCGGAACTTTGAATGTTGGCAGTATGACTGGTATAGGGAGAGAGCTAGCTGATATGATGGACTGAAGGAAGGTTGGTATATTGTGTATTCAAGAGACCAGATGGAAGGGGAGCAAAGCTAGGTGTATTGGAGGTGGTTTCAAATTGCTTTATCATGGTGTGGATGGGAGGAGAAATGGCGTAGGCATTATCCTGAAGGAACAGTATGCTAAGAGTGTTTTGGAGGTGAAAAGAGTGTCGGACAGAGTGATGTTTATGAAGCTGGAAATTGATGGTGTAATGATGAATGTTGTTAGTGCATATGCTCCACAAGTTGGGTGTGCGATGGATGAGAAAGAAAAATTTTGGAGTGAGTTGGATGAAGTGGTGATGACTGTATGCAAGGGTGAGAGACTGGGGATTGGAGCAGATTTCAATGGGCATGTTGGTGAAGGGAACAGAGGGGATGAGGAAGTGATGGGTAGGTATGGTGTTAAGCAAAGGAATGCAGAAGGTCAGATGGTAGTGGATTTTGCGAAAAGGATGGACATGGCTGTGATGAATACGTATTTTAACAAGAGGGAGGAGCGTAGGGTGACATAAAAGAGTGTAGGAAGATGCGCACAGGTGGATTATATCATGTAGAAGGACCAGTCTGAAGGAGATTGGAGACTGTAAAGTGGTGGCAGGGGAAAGTGCAGTTAGGCAGTATAGGATGGTGGTTTGTAGGATGACATTGGTGATCAAGAAGAGGAGGATGAGTGTGAGGGCAGCTCCAAGGATCAAATGGTGGAAATTGAAAAAGGGTAATTGTGAGGTGATGTTCAGGGAAGAGTTAAGACAGGTACTGGGTGGCAGTGAAGAGTTAGCGAATAGCTGGGTAACTACAGCAGAGCTAGTAAGAGAGAAGGCTTGAAAGGTGATTGGTGTGACGTCTGGAAAGAGGAAGGAGGACAAGGAGACCTGGTGGTGGAATGAAGAAGTACAGGAGAGTATACAGAGAAAGAGGTTGGCGAAGAAGAAGAAGTGGGATTGTCAAAAAGATGAAGAAAGTAGACAAGAGTATAAGGAGATGAGATGCATGGCAAAGAGAGAGATAGCTAAGGATAAGGCATATGAAAAGTTGTATAAAAGGTTGGACACTAAGGAGGGAGAAAAGGACCTGTACCAATTGGCTAGACAGAGGGACCAAGCTAGTAAAGATTTGCAGCAAGTAAGGGTGATAAAGGATAATTAGGGAAACGTACTCATAAGCGAGGAGTGTGTGTTGAGCAGATGGAAAGAGTCCTTTGAGGGGTTGATGAATGAAGAGAATGAGAGGGAGAGAAGGTTGGATGATGTGCAGATAGTGAATCATGAAGTGCAGTGGATTAGCAAGGAGGAAGTAAGGATAGCTATGAAGAGGATGAAGAACGGAAAGGCTGTTGGTCCAGATGACATACCTGTGGAAGCATGGAGGTGTTTAGGTGAAATGGCAGTGGAGTTTTTAACTAGATTGTTTAATGAAATCTTGGAAAGTGAGAGGATGCCTGAGGAATGGAGAAAAAGTGTTTTGGTACCAATTTTTAAGAATAAGGGTGATGTGCAGAGCTGTAGTAACTACAGAGGGTGTAAACTGATCAATCACACCATGAAGTTATGGGAAAGAGTAGTGGAAGCTAGGTTAAGAAGTGAGGTGATGATTAGTGATCAGCAGTATGGTTTCATGCCAGGAAAGAGCACTACAGATGCATTGTTTGCTCTGAGAGTGTTGATGGAGAAGTACAGAGAAGGTCAGAAGGAGTTGCATTGTGTCTTTGTGGATTTAGAGAAAGCATATGACAGGGTGCCTAGAGAGGAGTTGTGGTATTGTATGAGGAAGTCGGGAGTGTCAGAGAAGTATGTAAGAGTTGTACAGGATATGTACGAGGGTAGTGTGACAGCGGTGAGGTCTGCGATGGGAGTGACGGATGCGTTTAAGGTGGAGGTGGGATTAAATCAAGGATCAGCTCTGAGCCCTTTCTTATTTGCAATGCTGATGGACAGGTTGACAGACGAAATCAGACAGGAGTCCCCGTGGACTGTGATGTTTGCAGATGACATTGTGATCTGGAGTGAGAGTAGGGAACAGGTGGAGGAGGCCCTGGAGAGGTGGAGATATGCTCTAGAGAGAAGAGGAATGAAGGTCAGCAGGACTAAGACAGAATATATGTGTGTGAATGAGAGGGAGGATAAAGGAATGGTGAGGATGCAGGGAGTAGAGGTGGTGAAGGTGGATGAGTTTAAGTACTTGGGATCAACAGTTCAGAGTAATGGTGAGTGTGGAAGAGAGGTGAAGAAGAGAGTACAAGCAGGATGGAGTGGATGGAGAAGAGTGTCAGGAGTGATTTGTGACAGACGAGTACCAGTAAGAGTGAAAGGGAAGATCTATAAGAGGGTAGTGAGACCAGCTATGTTATATGGGTTGGAGACAGTGGCATTAACAAAAAGGCAGGAGTCAGTGCTTGACGTGGCAGAGTTGAAGATGTTAAGATTTGCACTGGGTGTGACGAGGATGGACAGGATTAGGAATAAGTATATTAGAGGGTCAGCCCAAGTTGGAAGGTTTGGAGACAAAGCGAAAGGCAAGATTATGTTGGTTTGGACATGTGCTGAGGAGGGATGCAGAGTATATTGGGAAAAAGATGCTAAGGATGAAGCTGACAGGTAACAGGAAAAGAGGAAGGCCTAAGATAAGGTTTATGGATGTGATGAGAGAGGACATGCAGGTGGTTGGTGTGACAGAGCAAGATGCAGAGGACAGGAAGAAATGGAAACAGTTGATCTGCTGAGGCGACCCCTAATGGGAGCAGCCAAAAGAAGAAGAATTCTCAAAAACATATTCATATTCCCAGTTAGCTAAAACCATATTGGTGTAGCTGTTGGCACAGGATGTGCTCATAGCTACACCAATTTTCTGTAAATAAAAAGTTTCTTCAGACATAAATACATTGTTATCTAATGCTATTTCTAAAAATAAACAAATCAAATAAATGTGCTTTGAACCATAGTCACTGTGTCTAGTTAAAAAAAATGTCACTGTTTTGACACCTGTAAAATGGGATATCACTGTAAAAATGTGACTGCACATCTAGGGTTACCATAAAGCATTCACATGAAACTGGTGCTCTATTCACATGGCTAGAAAGGTCTGATAAAATTTTTTTGGCATCCGTTAGAACAGAAGAAGCATTCTCCAAGATGGGTCTTAAGTGATTCTCTACATACAGCGAAAATGACTCCATAAGCCAGCCCCTACTGAAAACGGTAGGGCGAAGAGGAGGTTTAGTTGAATCTTTATGTATTTTAGGAAGAGCTTGAAAAACTGGAATAACAGGATATTCCACTTCCAAAAAATTAAATAGACCCATTGATATGTAACAACTATTCAAAAAATTGTATGCTTTATGAAAAAATAATGGAAAACATCTATAAGATACATATTGGAGATGTAACAAATGCACTCTCTAAACATGTTAACGTCACTAGTTACACACACAGCTTTAATTTTATGGTAATTGAAAATGGGAAGAATGATATACGTGTGGGTGATGTCAGGAATTTTACAGAAAAAAGAGAACTTAATTGGATTATGAAATTGCAAGCTGGCAAATCACCAGGACTTAATGAGAGGATCTCTTTAAAACCTGTATTGAAGTCTAGAGACCTGATTTGTTAAGCAGAGGAAGCTTTGAATCTTATTGGTCTTTCTTAATTGATGTATATTTGTGATTGGAGTCTTATTTTATGAGTTTTGATATTTAAATGATTGTTTTTTTAATGTTTTAATATGGTCTGATGAAGCACCAGGTACAGCGAGAAACCGCTTACCAACAAATTTTTTGTTTTATTAAGGTTATGTTACTGCCACTGCTGTGTTTCTGCATTCTGCCTTTCATTTATTTCTGCATCCAATTTCAAGTTGCCTTAACTGTAAAAAAGAACATCAGTTAAGAAAAAGGCAGGATGGACATAGACTCCCTTGAACCTGTGCATCACCATTTTCCTCACCTGTGACTTATTACTTCAAAAGGAGCTCACAATATTATTGCTGTCTTTCAAGTCATACAGTTGCTGATTAGCCACTGTTCTGATAGCTAATCAAAACTATAACCTGTTTTAATTTTATAATGTACTGGCATGTGGGACGTAGCTGCTCTCTCTCATCAAATGACAGGGAATCTTTACCCATTAAGCACCACTGCAACTGCTATTGTTTTCAGTAAACTTTATTTTCTTTTATGGTTCACAAACAATCTACAAACAAGTATGCAATTTAAGTAGATTTGACAAAGAAACATTTATTACACCCCTCTACAACTACAACTGGAAGGTATTAAAAATAATGGTCCTAGATAAAGCAGTTACTTTTTTCATTTACACCATCCTAAAATACAAAATGATTTTGCACCAGTTAGGACAAGAAGGGTAAAGACTAACACAGCGCCATGATTGACAAAAGAGTCCGAACAGCTCATACTGCAAAGAGATACATGGATACAATAGTATAAGAATTAAATGTAACATGCCAACCAAAATTTTAGATATCTCAGAAACCATACAAAGATCCTTGTTAAATCTGACAAGAAATCTTAGTACAATAATCTTCAACAAAAGCACCAAAACAACCCTAGGCTTTTTTGGTCCTCTCTAAATAAACTTATATACCCTTGTCATAACACTACACCCTGTCCCTCTACTTCAGATAATAGAGTCCACTGACACTCAGTTCAACACTCATTTTTATCCAGTCAATTTTATCACTAATCATTGACCACCTCACTTCACCCCCCAACTTCCATCTATTCTCAAAAGCAACACACTGTCCTTTAATTTTCAGACCATCCTAGCATCAACCGTAAAAAAAAATATTACTAGCCAAAATAAAAGCAGCAACCTCAGCTGTCAGTAACCTTCCCAATGAGTTCCTTAAAATAGGCGCAGAAGCACTTTCTTTTTCTGTCTCCATTCTGATCAGTCAATAACTGAAAATTATGTCCCATCCATCTGGGAAAAAATCTATTATTATACCCCTTCACAAAGGAGGTATTTTAACAGAGTTAACAAACTCCAGATCTATTGCTATCCTATCACCCCTGTCAAAAATCCTCAAGAAATGCATTCATTCTCAACTTATAAAACATAGAACCAAACACAACCTCCTCTCCAACACTCAGCACGGTTTCAGACTCAACTGCAATATTACTACTGCTCTCCTCAACTTCACCAACATAGTAAACCAATACAGAAATATGAGGACAACCTTGTTTCTTAACTTTTCCTTGACCTTTTCAAAGCATTTGACACAGTATCCCACCAAAAGCTCCTTTCTGAACATGCAACTCTAGGTCTCACTTACCCCTCCCTCTCCTGGTTTCACAATTATTTATGCAATCAGCAGGCAACAAAACCTTTCAGCATTTCAACCAGTCTCTATTGGTGTTCCCAAAGGGTCAGTACTTTGCTTCATCTATTTAATATTCTCATAAATAAACATACAACATTTGCCATTCTAATACAATATTCCAACAATTCGACCATTATCTGCTTTGCCCCATCCAAAACAAAATTACAGGAAATCACTCAAAAATGCTTCACTAATATTGAAATATGGTTAAAAAATTTTAACTTGCCACTTAATGCCAGACATTAAGCTTATGCTGTTTATTCCTAAATAACACCTTAACCAGAAACACACATTTCATATTACCTCAAGTTGTTGTGTCTTTCAGCGTTTCCCGGTTAGAGGTCGCCACAGTGGAACTCCGGTCCACTAATGATTGGCAGTAGATTTTTACGTGCCGAGTTGCCAGCTCTGACATACAACCTTCAATGATGGTACGCCCATTCATGCATGTCTCCACACAGAAGATGCTCTAGGTGAGAATCGAGCAGGACATCTTACTGTGAGGCGACAATGCTACCGCAGCACCACCACCGCAGTAGCAAAAACAGAAACCATAAGCCAAACTAAACTACTCAGAGTCATTTATAGTTGACAAACTCAAATTTGATCTTTATATGCTTCATGCCACCAAGAAAATTCACTAAAATCTCTGCTTCCTCTTTAGGGGAAAACACTACCTAACAGATTTTTAATTTATAATTTATTTATTTTACATTTGTTAACCGGGATAGTCCAACTGGATACATGTCCATTTTCAGTGGTGGCCCGGGGAGAAAAGCTCCAAAGAAACATATATGCAAGACATACAAACAAAATATTTTAACATGTTTCTAGTATATACAACCAGGCTATATAGATGAGTACACATTATTAATTCATTGACAAAGACATATAGAATGATCAATACATATACAAACAATATTAAAGTATGTTAAATATCTAGAGTCACATCATGCATCTGAATGTGGTATTGATAAGGCTGTGCAGTCCTATCAGGAGACAATGTGTTTAAGGCAAGAGTTACTGCAGTAGTGGAGTAGGACTGAAGTTAGTCTGGTGTGGAGCAGGGACATAGTCATTTCTTGTTGAGATGGCTTTTGATAGATTTTTTAAACTTGGATAGAGAAGATTCCAGGGTAATGGATGAAGGCAGGGAGTTCCAAATTGTGGATTTGTAAGATGAGTAGAGGGAGTCACCGGCATGGTTGTGGGATCTAGTAACTGTTACTAGTAACTTAGCTGTAGAGCAGAGTTGCCTAGGACAGTAATACTGCTGAATTAGGTTGCTTAAAGATGGTGTTTTATTTGGGTGGGTGAGCAGCTTATAAGTGATGATAAGTTGATTGTAGATTAGTAAATTTGGCAGTTCAAGCCAGTCCAATTGTTTTAGGTTATGACAGTGATGGGTTCTAAAAGATGAGTTATTAGCAAATTTGGCTAATTGATTATAGCAGGTTGCCAGTTTGCTGGTTTCTGTTTTGTATAGATTTGTTAGGATTAGGGATGCATAAAGTAATGTTGAGAGCAATTGAGTACGAGCAATTGTGGTCTTAGCAGTATGGGTCAGGAAGGATTTGTGTTTGTAGAGACTACCTAGCTTTCTGTGAGTGTTTTTAATAGCTAGATTAATGTGGATATTAAATTTTAACTTGTTATCAATGATGACGTCTAGTAGTTTTGTGTGGGATTTGGGTGTGATAAGTGTGCCATTTTTAGAGTGGATATTGAAAGTGGCGGTAAGGCTGGTATTTTGTGAGGGGTGAAATAGCAGGATCTTGGTCTTTTTGGAGTTTAAGAATGAGGCCATTGTCAGTAAGACAGTTTTCAAAGCAAAATAAAACCACAGTCAAGGATAATCGGATCAAAAAATAGCGTACACTCCTTTATTGTCCGCTTTCGTCAACAGACTTCATCAGAATAAAAAAACTCTCTTTAATCAAGGTATATATAACACTACTAATCAAAAATAAATTGAAACAATTAACTAAGTTAATTAGTTAAAAAAATTTTAAAAACACAGAATCAAGAAAAAACAGAAATGATGTCAGCATTCTTATTTACAGACAAACCCCTGTATTTTAAAAAAAACATTTTACATTTATTGTATCATTTAAACCTGGGTGTACGTCAGATTTCCACTTAATTTGGCAAAGGGTCTCCCGTTGTTCCAAATAATTTTTAAAATCCCCCCCTCTGAGATCAGGATGAACAACCTCTAATACTGAAAATAGAAATTTATTTTTAACTAATTAACTTAGTTAATTGTTTCAGTTTATTTTTGATTAGTAGTGTTATATATACCTTGATTAAAGAGAGGTTTTTTATTCTGATGAAGTCTGTTGACGGAAGCGGACAATAAAGGAGTGTACGCTATTTTTTTGATCCGATTATCCAAGACAGTTTTCAACTGAATGGAAATTATCCTGAGTTTTATTGTATAGTTCTTGCAGGGTTGAGGCACTGCATATTACAGTGGAATCATCTGCGTATTGAATAAGGCTAGTGCTATTTGCTGCTGAGTGGAGATTGTTTGTGAAAATTAAGAACAGCAAGGGAACCAGTATTGGTCCCTGAGGTACCCCAAGAGTGACTGGTAAAAGTGGAGACAAGTTATTGTTCCACTGTACTGCTTGTTGCCTGTCCCTAAGATAGTTTTCGAACCAAGAAATTGATTGGTTGTCTAAGCCTAGGTTTTTGAGGTGGCAGATGAGTTTGTCATGGCTAACCATATCAAAGGCTTTTGATAGGTCTAAGAAAAGGGCAAAAGTAAGTTTACCATAGTTCCTGTTCCGGTTTATGCTTTCTGTGAATGCTAACAGAGCTGTGGTGGTACTATGACCTGGACTGAATGTCTCATTGATACATAGTAAAAGTTTACTCAGATCATGCAAAGATTACCCCAGCAGCAACATACCTCCTTCCTTCTCTGTTATATGCTTCCCCTATTCTTACAAATATCAATACTATGTAGAAAAGTAAACTAGCCTCCTGCTACTACAAACTAGCTAAACTGGCAACCAACTAACCTTAGAAAGCACACCACTGTCTTTCATTAAAGCAATTAAACCAGTTGACAGTCTCACAGCTACTCATTGTACAGAACCTATTTTACTCTACAGAAAATGCCCAGCATTACAAAACACTTTTCTATATCATTCACTCAGTAGAGACATTCACTCTAACAATAAACTCTTACTATGTATAAGGAAGACATTCAGCACTGTTGGAGACTATCTCCACTCTTGTTATGTGTCAAAAGTATGGAATGAAATCTCCACACAGATAAAATAGACAGAAAGCTTAAATAGTTTCAAAAAATTGCTTAAACAGCACCTGCGACAAATATGGCTCTGTTCTTCCTGGTCACCTGGCTAGCTTTATTCAGAGTACTTTTCTTCACCTCTTACAGCCACGTTGCTTCCCAAGCTTTTGTACCTTATCATCCTCCTCGTACTGCACTGATTTCCTAAACTCTTACTTATCCTCCTTCCCTGAAACCCCACCACTAGCGAAACCCCTCCTCTGACCATTTATCCTCCTGCTCATTTCCATAATTTCTCCTTTCATATCTCTCTTATCAATTTTAAACTACATTACGACTTGTTTGTCTATAAATTATTACTAACCTAAAAAATATCCCAGTTTGATATTTTCCCTGCAGCCATGATGCAACAAATACATTAACTATTATTGTATTTTATTTTCTATTCAGTAATTAGCCAATATAGGTTAATTTCTCTCTTGTTTTTTGTAAAAAAATGCTATGTTTATATAAGAAGTATTTAAAAATCATGTAAATAAGCTAATCTACAAAGGTTTTACCCTGCAATTATAAATGTTCATTATGTGTAACGTAAATATGGAGCTTTTCTCCCTGGGCCTCTACTGAAAATGGGTTTTACCCTTTCATACTTTTCCTGATCAACAAAGACAAATACATAAAAAAGTAATTTATCAGGCATACCCATCTGTGTTTCCTCTCTTAGCCTAGAGTTTATTAATCATAACATGTGGCTAAATAGTACAGCAAACTTAAAAGCTTTTGGAAAATAACTATCTCTTTTCTGGCATGACCTAATCCACTGGTGGGATATAGCAGGAAAGCTTATTATTCTCTTCCCTGTAGTCTTGATGCACATTTCTCAGCCCACCAAAATTATAAAGAGTACAGAAACCCCACATGGGTACCACTGGAAAAAAAAAATAACAGAAAGGAATTCAGCATGCAGGACTGGGTTCTGTGTCCCCCCTCAGCCGGAAAGCTCCACACTGTTATGTTTATTCTTTAATAACTGCAGTTGATACTAATTATATTATTTCAAGAATACCCTGCAATGGATGTAGCTATGCATTGTTATTACCAAGCTGTTTATGTGCTTCATACTGTATCATAACATGATGGTGAAATACCACGGGATTTTTCAGTTTTGGCTAACTGTTGTTCTTATATATAATATTGTGTTTTTTATGTAGTTGGCGATGGACATGTCAAGAACTGCAGCTGGAGTTATACCTTCCACTAGTAATGTCCCTATTCATTTTTATTTACTTTATCTGAAGTGATGGGTGTTCCTATAAACCCACTACTTGGTGCACTTGAAAACGAAGGTGAGCAAACAGAACCTCATGTCATTCTAGATACATATTCACTGGAAGTATTTAACATGAAATGTAAGCAATTTGAAGATATCTGCTTTCATTTTAAGTGGCTGCAATGGCAGCATTTGAGCTTTTCTGTGCACATGAAACATAAGCGTATACCCTGTGGCCAAAGGATTCTGAAGATGCCCACCTATCATAACAAATATCCAGACCTACTGAGGAGATGGCAACTTATTAATCTGATTTGCTTGTTTTGATACATGGAGTTTATGAATGCTTTTTTTGAGCCAGTTGAGATTGATTTACATGGTGACATTAAGGCAACTTATTTAGAACTTATAGCATCGGTAGAACAAAGCATCCATACTGAATTACTACAGGAAACTATGGTTGTATTGCAGCCTTCAAGAAACGGTTGATCAAGACCAAAAAGAGGAAACTCTTAAGGGACATCAATGATTTTAAAAATGGACATGTGTTTTTTTGGTCCAATCACAGAACAGATACAGTTACATACCCCTCACATAACTGAGTATCAGATGTGGAAGATAAAACTAACAATACTAAAGCAATTATATCTCATCCTGAAGATGCTGTTATAATTCTTCTGCAACCCACTGACTCTCATACAGCTAATGATAGTATTGCAAGACTAATAAATTCAAATGCTACACAACAAATGATTGTGGATTCAAATACAATAACTGTACTTGACCCCACTGACTTCCCTTTTTTAGGTCAACCATTTCTGATGTCAGAACCCCATCCAAAGATAGAGAAAATATTGCATGCTCAATGGTGCAGGAAGGATTTCAACCATCCAGTAACTCACAGGCAGGCCTAGACATAGAACAACTTGTTTTTAATTTATCCAAATACACATTAATCATGGATGAGAAATCCTTTTTAACTAAAATATTAAACTGTGTACCTGCCTATACCACTGGCATCACCAAAACACTTTCATAAATAACATATTTTGTGAGGGGGTTGAATCTAAATGCGTGCCTTGGTTCTGGATGTACAAATAACATAGGTACATTAAAGCACTCTAGAACATTCATACCTGTTAAAAATTCTGTTGTACATGTCTTTGAAAAGACTATTGAGCAGGATATTTATATGTATCCTAAGAGTAAGAAAGCAGGTTTTACTATCTAACTCCTAATGAAAATTTGGCAATTTTATCATGAAGAAAGAATCCTGACATTGTGATCACTATCACTGATAAGTGAGGTGGGGTTGTTGTTCTTGACAGTTTTTTTTATATTGATACTCATATGTTAAACTTTCAAGATTATGAGTGCATTGATAAAATAAAATACAATCATATTTTAATTACTGTCACTGAACATCTGCGAAGGCTTTTGAGTCAAGGGGTGATCAATTCTTCATTATTTGATTATTTGATTATTTATACACAGAGACAGAAAAGATCCCTTTCATGTATGGCATACCCAAAATCCACAAGTCTCTAACTAATCCACGTCTAAGACCTATTGTTTCACCTACAGGGTGGATTATAGAGCCTATCTCTAAATTTTGGAGACTCAACTAAGAATGTGTTTTGACAAAACAGGAACTATTCTTAAAGATACCCATGATTTTTTACAACAGTTATATGTATGGTGAAATGGAAACAGTCTTGATAACTGCTTTTTTCTGACCTTGGATCTCGATTCCATGTTTACCATTATACCTAATGAGACAGGAATGCAATATGTGAAAGAGCTTCTTCTTGAATTTATTGAATATACCCATCCTTACATAAATATGTTATGTCAGCTACTTATGTTAGTAATTATGAATAATGTATTTCTGTTTCAAAAACAGATGTTTAGACAAGTGCATGGTATAGCAAAGGGTATGTCCATCATTAGCAGCTATGCAAACACTGTAATGCATATCTGGGAATGTAAACATATTCTATCACCTTTGATATGCATATAAAAATTTTGGTGTATCAGCATTTTGTAGATGACTTATTTCTGATATGGTAGGGTGAAAAATGCTTGTGTGATGACATTTTTGATTATATTTCTGAGACATCGACCATTCTAAAGTTTAAGAAAAGCCTTTCTAATATGAAAATTGATTTTTTAGATGTCATTATTTTTAAAAAAATAATTGTAGCTGTATAGAAACAATGCTGCACAAATAAACCTGTAAAACACAGTTCATATTTGCACTGAAGTAGCATGCATCCACATTTCATATTTAATAATGTCATGCGAAATCAAATGATGAGACTTGCCAGATTGAACACTATAGACAATGTGATGAACACACAGTTAGTGGATATGGTAAATGATTTTCATAAGACAGGGTATGCCACTGAAACCACTAGATATATTTGTAATGAGGTGAAGAATCAACATGACCTTATAGCAAAGACCATATTTTCTAACAGTTAATCAAACAATAAGAAGTTACGTTCACAATATAATACACTTAGATGTATGTTAATCTTTAATAAAAATACCTCCCAGAATAAACATATTATAAGTAATCATTGACATATTCTCCAGAATATACCTGAATTGAATTCTATTATTTCATCACAACCTTAGTTTGGTTATAGAAGGTGCTCACATTTAAAACAACTATTGTGTTACAAAGTGGAGCAATCTGTACAAGCTTCTTTTTGTAATATGTGTAAGGGCACATCTAAATTGTAGATGTTTATATTGTAGTTATATTAACACAGATAAGACCTTCTTGCATCTTATAGACGGGTCTGAGGTATTTTGAAAGTATCGGGCAATTGTAATATAAATAATCTTGTTTATTGCTCAAAATGTGTTTTATGCAATGCTTACTACATTGGAAAAACAAATCAGAAATTAAAACAGCTCATTAGCAGTCATATCTGAGATTAATTTAACTAATGCTCTTTACAAACACATATTAGAAAATGGGCAGAATTATGCATTTAACTTTTGTATATTGAGTGTTTTACATAATAATCTAAGGGGAGGTGACATTACCCACACCACCAAAATGTCTGAATATCACTGTATACTACTACTGAGAGCTTCTTTCTGCCCATGGGTTACATGGGCATGTTTCTCTTAAAACTTTTAACAGAATTACACAAAAGAGTATAACATTCACACTAATTTAATATAGAACAATTTTTATATATTTTTATATTTATATCTATGTGTATATATGGATTAAATTTAGTTGATCAAAGAAATTTTAGAAGTTTGAAATTAAAGTAAAAACAATTTGTTTTTGTTTTTTGCAGGGGGGGGGCAAGCCCCACTGCACCACCCATATGGGGTGCTGTGACCCCTACACCACCTGCTAATTAAATATACTAACTCCGATATCACGCTACATTGAGGAAAATGGCAGATTTCCAGTTCTGCAATGTAATTCCAATGTCCATTCACTCTGGTCAAACTTCTGAAATGTTGGTTATATGGTCTGAGCAAAATAATGTTCAGCATTTTGTCAGTTTGATCAACCGAAGGGAACCTATATATATATATATATATATATATATATATATATATATATATATATATATATATATATATATATATATATATATATATATATGTATGTGTGTGTGTGTGTATGTGTGTATATATATATATATATATATATATATATATATATATATACACACACACACACACACACACACACACACACACACACACACACACACACGCAAATGATTTTAACAAAAGCTTTTCATTTGTATATTTAATATGTTCCAATTATGTATTTATATAAGCTTTAAAATGTATTGTCATTATTTTATTTGTGATTTTTGGATCATATGATATTTATCATGTGACTAACCTATCATGTGATTATTTGAAGTATTTAACTACTGCTACAATATAAAGTGTTTTAGATTTGCCTGAGGAAGCCTTGCTAGGCAAAAGTTTTTACTTGTAATATTAAAGATTCATTGTTTCTTCCAGGGTGATGTGTTTTTCTGTAGTTTTTATTTTTTTGGAATTAGAAAATAGACTGAGAAGAAACAATATCAGAGTATATGGCATACATAAAAATATGAGAGAGACAAAATAATAAACTTTTTAACAACCTAGTTGCATACAAACTTGAATTTACCTGAAATTTTATCGTTTAGAGTAAAAAGGGCAAATAGATTTTTTAAAAAAAGGAAACTCGCCTAAACATCCAATAACATTTAAATTTATATCCAGCATAGAAATAGATCAAATACTAAAAGCAGCATATTCTAACCCACCTATTAAAATAGATGAACATCTAATGAGATTTGATCATGACTATTCCAGTAAAATAATGAAAAAAGGAAATATGGTGATTAACGAACTTAAAAAGCATAATATTAAAGCTACTTTACTGTTTCCTGCAAAGATAAAAAATTGTCTTCCTGAAGAAATTAAAATATTTGACACACTGGAAAGGGCATCTGCATTTGTTTTAAAAAAAATCTAAAATTCTCAACAACGGGGTAGAAATTGACTGGAATGCTTCTTCATTCCTCAAGAGGCATAGTGAGCTGATTTCATGGAAAACTGCTTCTAAAGTTTAAAAAAAAAACTTAAAAACAAATTACTTTTAGTTTCTGACTTCATGAGTTTTGTCTACTGAAGCAATATATTTATTCTTTAATTAAAGGATTTATTTCGGACTATAAACTTCAAACCAAATATAAGTATTATTTATGCTTTTTATTTAAGTATTCTGTATTTAGTCTTACTATAGCTTATATATAATAGACTTAAATATATTCCATTTCAGCTGAACATATAATTAAATTCCTAAATGATAAAGAGACAATTGTCTCAATTAGAATGGTATTAAGCGGTAATTTATAGAAAAGGAAACTTTAATTTTATGTAAGGTAACAACTTTATTTGTTTTTACTCATTATGTGTATTATAAGGTTAAATGAATGCCAGATCTAAACCATATGGTAATTGGTAGTGTTAAAGTGTTAGCAACTGTGTTTTATTTGTTCTTTAATAACACATTCCTTTCACAGGTTGCATATGAAGCAGTTAGCACTAAAAATGAGCATGAGATCCAAATGCTTTACTTATGCAAAGCTACCTAATTCTTCCTTGCTTTGCTTCCCACCTGATTCTCATATTTTGATGAAAGTTTACGTCTTTGAAAAGGTCAAAGGTCAGAAGTGATGCATGTGAAAGCAGGAAGCAAATGAATTGCAATTATGATGACAAAGAGAAGAGAATTGAACTGCACATCAAATATATATGTAAGAAATATGCCCAAAATAACTATTAACTTTAAAATATCTCTTTAGAAGTGAAGATTGGAAGATTGGTAACACCAGTGTTATAGCAATGTTATGCACTGTGCTATTTCTATTATGTGACTTTACTTGCACTTTTTAATTTTATTTTAGTTTCTGTAGTATGCTGTTTGTGGCTTGGGCATTTTATTGTTTTCATTGATTGGAACTATTTATTTAAAACTTTTGAAGCTTTTGCATTTCCAAAACAATGTGTTGGAATATTAAGAAATTTGTGTAGAGGATTTTAAAGCGTATATCAAAATTGGATCTTACTTTTCTCAAGGGTTTACATTTTAAAAAGTACAAAACAAGGATGTCCCTTATCTCCACTTTTATTTGCATTAGTCATTGAACCTTTGACCCATTAGTGTAAGAAGCAATCATAAAAACTGATGAATTTTTGGATTGTAAGGATTATCAATCTAAAATATAGTCATATACATATGATGATTTATTAACTATAGGCAATCTAAACAGCTCAATTGATGAAACAAATAAGGAAATTGAAAAGTTTCAAGAAACATCATTATTGAAATTTAATAATAATACAATTTAAACAATAGCGATGAATCAACTACTAGATAGTAAGTTAAAGATAAATATAAATATAATTGAGAATGACAATAAAATATTTAGGAACAGAAAATTATCAAGATGTGAGTAAGATTATAAATTATAGTTTTAAAAAAAAAAGTGTCACTCCTTTTTAAAAATGGAATGATTATTTTTTACTTTTGAATTTAGTTCTTATTAAAATTACTATATTACCTAAGACAATCTATATATTACATTCACTAGCCTTAATATCCACAAAAAAAACTATTAAAGGAAATGGAAAAAATATTAACTTCATTCTTATGGTATAATAAAACGCCAAGAATTGCTTATAATGGTCACATTAGACTCTTGGAGCATGGTAGTGTTAGCTTTCCTGATATTCTTAAAAGAGAAGCACATTTTAACTTTATCAAACTCTGGCTAGATTCAACCTATACTAGCCAATGGAAAATCATTCAAAACAAATTATATTAAATTCATATAGGTTTATAAATATCACAGATTAGACGTATATACCAATCCCTTCATTTTGTTAATAAAAGACACTTTAGAAGGAAATTCATTTCAGTCATTGAACTCTTCATATATGAAATCAGTCTCAAAAGCTGTTAAGAAATGTGTTTAATTTTAAAATGGAAGCTCTTGTGCTTTCAAATCACATACACCTCTAGATTTGTGGAAATTCAGAATACTGCCAAAATCAATATATTAAAAAGGACTGGGTTAGTATTATAGTTTGATTGCTTGTAGAAGGGAAAGCTAAGGCATTAGAATGCCTAATGAAATACTGTAAGTTGGATGAATCTGTTAATCAGCTAATACTATCCATTAGAAAGAAATTAGTTTAATTTGTAGGTAATCTAAGTGAAAAAGAACAGAACACTATTTCCCCATCATATTAGTATATGGTTGCTATTACTGAAGGTAAATAAACATATAAAAGAAATCTGAGTTATAGAAGTTAATTATAAATAATAATAATAATGTTCATGCAAAGGGCTAGAATTTTAGATAGCAATGGATTAAATGATTCAATTAATGATAAGAATAAAGCTGTACTACTTAAGTCAGTTAGTCAAACATTTTCAAGTCTATACTGAAAAGTTTTTAATGTGGAAATGTATATATAGAGTGCTAGCTAATCCTTTTAAAATTTTCAAATTTACTGAAATGACGTCTTCGGTTTGCTGAAGATGCAGTAAGAATGTAAAAGCTGATTGGGCACATATTTGTATGGATTGTAAGAAATTAAACATTTATTGGATAGAGAGAATTTTTTTTTTTTTCTTTTTTTTTTTTTTTAGGATTATTGTCTGATAGCTGTTATTTAACTTGATCAGCAATACTAATGAATATTACCCTTCCTTTTTATGTAAAAGCTAAACAACAAAAAATGTTTTTGAAGCTTCTTGCAATAGCTAGAAAAATTATTGCAAAAAAATGGAAAACAAATTCCTACATTCCAAGAATTTCAAAATTTAAAAACAATATTATGAAAAATTGAAAAAGTCATTATTAGAATAAGGTCTATAAATCATACTATGACCTTTAGTTGCTGAGATAATCTTGAAATGTTGCTATTGAAATACCACAATAGTTGGTTTGTTAACTTCTTTGGATTACTTCAATGGTTTAATGGATTTCTTACACTGTATTACAGCACATGATATTGAATGTCTTCCTTTCTGTACATATATTGTATATATGTTAAATCAATAAAAATAAAAAAAATCATAGAAAAATGCATACATATGTAGTTGATGGAACATGCAAAAAAGTACATAACTTTTTCTTCCCTACATAGTTTCAGACCCAACCATAACACCACCACAGCTCTACTTAGTATCATAAATACAATCAACTAGAGCAGAAATTCAGTCTAGTATCTACTGTCTTCTTGGACTTATCCAAGACTTTTGATATAGTCTGTCACCTTAACTTTAAACACAATTTCATCATAAGGGCTTAATACTCCCTCACTTCAATGGTTAAACAGTTACTTAACAGACAGACCAAAAAAACAGGCTATAAAATGGAATTATCATCAATGACCAAACAAAATTTGAAAAAAAAAATCTCACCAGCCATAAAAAAACATTGAATAACCATGAAACTGGAACCACACCAATGTATTTTAATTTAGCACTTTCATCTTGACAGTGCAAAAAACTTCATCATCAGTCTGATTCTGATGAAGTCTTTTGCATTGTCAAGACGAAAGCGCTAAATTAAAATATATTGGTTCCAGTTTTGTGGTTATTCTTTGTTATTTACTGGTTGGTGTGTTTGTTTGTATAGCCATAAAAAACATCAAAACTGAGGTAGTCTCTACAGAGCAAAATCATTCCTCGATACAGTTAGAATTAGTATTGCTATGGCCTATGTACTATCTATTCTTTTGTATGCAGCATCAATTTACACTAACTTAATCACCACCCTAATACATACATTTTAACAATGCTACAACAAAATAGCAATGGTTGATACCAATTTGCCAAACAAAGCTCACAGTACCTGGCACCTAAACAATTAAACTGGTTCAAACTTCCACACACTATAAATTTCTCCTAAATAAGAAAAATTCACAAACAATTACACAAACCAGATTTAGCCCAAGCCTACACAATCTCATCCATAACTGCTCCCCAAGTAAAACCTTATGGTCCTCAAGCAAGATTATGCTCACCATTCCAAAACTAAAAACACAGCAAGTGACTCTCTCTATTCTATCTGTGCCTCTAAGATATGAAATTATATGCCTGCATATTTAACACAGGTTGGGAATGTAAAATCCTTTAAAAAAGAACTATTTGTTGTATAATTTATAAGTACTATATGTAATATATCATTTTCCTTTTATTTTCTTGTAAATATATCAGTTGAGGTTTTCTCCCCTGGCCTCCACTGAAAAGGGGCTAAGACAAGTCAAATCTTCCCAGTAAACAAATGCAAATAAATAAAAAATAAAATAAATACATAGATCAGAGACCCTATAGAAACTCCTGCTACTGCCTACATGTATTCTGCACAATAAGTCATGCACAAAAATCTAACAACTGATCAAATGCTAAATGAACATTCTCTGGCACCTCAACTGTAAAACTGTTACCTGGTACCAATTGAGACTCCACTAATATTAGGGTGTTGACTCCTATAATTTTCATCTTAGTTCTCTTTCCTCTCTTCCCAGAAGTTTTGTTGGATGGATGCTCATCTGTGCCCTTCCTTGTTTGCCTCTCTCAGTGATGTACTTCCAGGATGACCTGCTTGGGTAGTTTAGGTTGGCCTTGTGCAAGCTGGAAAAACTCCTGCACTCAGAACTTGATCTTCTTCTGCCACTGAATAAGTTCTGTCATGTTCACCATCCTACAAGGAAAAATGGAGAGCCACCAATAACCAGTCGTGGGCAAAGCTATCCTTGTAGCCTACTCTAATGTAAAGCTGAAATACTCAGTATGAATTAGGGCAATCCCCTGCACAATGCTAGTATCATAAACAAGGAATACTGACAACAACTGCAGAAAACCTTATCAGACAATATCTAAAATTTAGAAGCTCTGTCCATTAGCAGACAAACAGCCTCACAGAAGCTCTTTGAGGACTACCATACCTTTCCAACATAGAATGTCCCATTTTATTTATTTTATTTTACATTTGTTGACCGGGCTAGTCTAACTGGATACATGTCCATTTTCAGTAGAAGCCCAGGGAGAAAAGCTCCAAGCATAGGCAACAACATAACTTACATTATAACATACAATTTATACAATAATAAGATAATAATAGAACATTGTTGAGATTCTAAATTTAGAAAAACATACAGAGTCCATTTTTTTTTGTAAAGCTAATTTAAAGATTCTTATAAAGTAGTAAAAAGGGGAACTTGATAGATACTAGTGGGATGTTAAGTAACTGGTTAGTTCAGGTTAGCAAGTGACTCTGTATTATTTGCTCCATTATTTTCTCCATCCATTTTTTTTGGGAGGAAGCCTCCAAACAGTGTGATACCCTGGCCATCCAAAAAGGCCACAAGTAGCAGCCATATCCCTCAACTGTCCAGATTTTACAGAATGTCTTCCAGTATGTCAGAACCTTGCCCCATAACTTAAAGTTTTCTGGGAAATCATTGAAGACTGAATGCACAACAAAATGAAAAACATTTGAGCATCAGACTTCACATATTCCAGCAACTAAATGCCAATGAAAGACTATTATTATAGTGGGTCTCTACTTTTATTAAACCAAAAAACAATATTTTCCCCTGATTTTGGATATTGGTGCCACATAACTTTGACTCCATCTCCCGAGCTTGAGGCTAAGTTGTAAGTACCCTGGCATTGTGTGGGTTCCAACTACATGAGCTGAGCTTTAAAAATATAAAAGAGCCTTAGGACGTCCCTACCCTCTCCTGATATCATGTTTGTTATTTTTTGTTTTATGCTTTGTTGACTTGATTAGTCACACTAGGCCAATTATCTGTGTTCAGGGAAGACCCAAGGTGGCATTCATACTGAATAGGGGAAATGTGGCCAAAACACTGGTGAAATCCCCTTAGTCTTTTTTGTATGTGTTGGATCTTTTTCTTCCACCTGAGCTACCATCAACTCAGGCAGATAGGACTTTAGTTTAACATCCCATCTGAATTACAGCAATATTGAAAAATTAATCCAGCAACCAGGTATGGAAATAGAACCCATGGCCTTCTGCATCATTAAGGAGTGTGCAACTGACTCATTTTTATAAACCTTACAATGAGAATATATCTGGCCCCTCTCACCCTGCCCCCAGCTACATTTATCCTTGATTAGGGTCCAATTGATCTATTACATATTCTATGTATTTTTTGTTTATTAATTATTATTATTATGTAGGAACCGGTCCTTAATGCTCTCCTAAGAACACTGAATCAATAGACCCAGACAATCTCCCTGTATGCCTTCTAAATAGCATGAAATGTGACCTATAAGGCACTGTACAATTGCTATTTAACTGTAGCCTTCAACTAGGCTTTGTGCCTCATGAATGGAGAACAGCAACAGTAATACCCATAAGTCTAACTAGTCTTTATGCAAAGCCATGGAAAGAATTATCATGGAAATGGTCAATAATGATATAGTAAACATACAAACACTGGACCTAACCTAGTTTGCTTTCATCATGGATAGGCCATGCCCACTCAACCTGGTGGACTTCTTTGAGGTCACCAAAGCAATGGATGAGGTCAAAATGGTTCACATGCCTACCTTGACCTGGCCAAGGCATTTGCCACAATGCCAAACTCAGGCATTGTTGAAAAACTCAGGAGGTTAGGTACAAACCCATTTGTGTGTGGATAGCCAGCTGGCTTACAGACAGGACACAGGAAGTTAGAAATGGGGAGGCTGACTCTACAAAGAGGCCAGTCACAAGTGGAGTCCCACAGGGATCGGTCCTTAGACCGCAACTTTTTGGCAATTACTTCTCTGAAGTCAAGAACAATGTCAATGGTATCTAGCTGACTAAATTTGCAGATGATTGCAAATTAGGAATCCCAAACCAGCACAAATATTCTCCACGAAGGGCTGCCAAAAACAAACAACTGGTGTCAGAGCCATGAATTAAAACTAAATGCCATGAAGTCATCCACCTCTGGTAACTATCATATTGACAACAAAAACCCTTAGAGTTGACCCAGTGATCAGGTACTTAGAGACACACCTAGACAGTAATATAGCCTTTGACCATCACATGAGGAAATCATTCTATGTTGTGCATCTTATAAACAAAGGTATGGATGGCATCTAGGTCCAAGGAAGTCATTTTTCCACTGTATTCGGCATTCATCAGACCTATCATTAAGTACATTGCTCCATTTGGTATATACCTAACCAGGCATATCCAATAATTGGAGCATTCACAGAAGTTCCACAGAAAGTAAATAAATGTCCTGTGCAGTCAATCCCAAAGTTGTATCTCTGTATTCTGTCTCCTACAGGTTGTTGAGGGGAGATCTATGTCTGGCATGCAGGGCATTTTCAGACCCTACTCTGATGGATTCCTGCATATTCACAAAACAAACAGCACCCAAATTACCCATGCTAAACACTTAAACTGTGTTTGTGATATAAATAGGACCTGCTGGAGAGACAGATATGCATTCCAGAGACTACCCTGTCTCTGGAACAGACTTCCCATAGATGTGAAGTGGAACTCCTCCGAAACCCAATTCAAGTGCAACTTGGACAATTGGATGGGGAACAGGAAATTCATTCCTGACTTGGCACCTATATCTCTAATGGATGCAGGCCACCTGTAAATGGTTCATCTCCCAAGGCTCTGCTTACACTTATCAACCAGAACTAGTCAGAGATTTGGGGTGCATGACTAGGCTTAAAAGGGCTTTTGTCGTCATCAGTCTAGTAAACACCTATAAACTATGAACCTATTACTTACTTTATCTTAGCATTATCATTTCTCTCATCCACCAGCTTGAACTGTGGGAGGGATGCAGAACAATTGGAGGGGGAAGCCAGGAGCAAACAGAAGAAGTTGATGGTCAGCCACACCAGGACATGGTGACACAATATCCTCATCTCACAAATTCAAAAGTCAGGACCACCACCAGTAGACTGAAAGAGACTTCCAATGGGAGATACTTCAATGGTGGAAAACAACTCAGTATGTAAACCTCCCTCTGTGAATGGGGAAAAGGTATAACAATGGTGTGGTATGGCCTGTCTGTTTGGTGCTTTCACTAGCTAGACACCACCTAAGGTTACCAGCTACCAGAGATAGCCTCTTCAGACATTCATAATGAGCAAGGCAAGCCTTTTCTGTCTTATAGAGATTTAGTTGACTCACCGAATTAATCTAAGTCACCTGATCCAAGAGTACTACATAAATGCTTAAATGTGGAAGTGGCTAACCTGACCCCCAGCTAAAACACAGCATTTGTATATCTGTAGATCTACACAGCCTTGTTTTGCAAGTATGTTGCTGTGATCTTTGTTTGATCTGTGCAGTGTTTTTTTTTTTTATTATTATTATTTTTATGATTTTGTATCAAATAATACATAGTTTTCTAATTTCAACAGCTAACCTTAACCAGACAAGTAATCAATCCAAAGAGTATATCTACACATAACCCAAAGCAATATCGAGGTTACATAATTATCCAAGGCCTTGTACCTAAGACAAAGTCTGGGTACTTGTCACAGTGATTACTGAGGATAAATGACCTGAGAACATGCATCTGACCTGCTGCTTCTGCATCCCATCTCATGTCCTGCTCAAGAAACCTGTCATCTTCCTAGCTCAAAAAATCCTACACTATTCCTCATCAGCTGTCATACCTAAAACCCATCTTCTAATTGTAAGTCTGACAATCATCCTTAGCAGGACTTCAGGGACAAATAAGACTGGCTGGCAAACATTTACTTGAAAAAAAAATATGGGAATTTAATTAATGACCCAGCAAGTATATCTATTATAGGATTGCATAATACATTTCTAGAGATAAATATATTGGCTTTATAACTACTGTTAAGTTCTCTAGTTAAATATCCAAAGGC
The DNA here is from genome assembly GCF_019279795.1 of Protopterus annectens. Lineage (NCBI taxonomy): Eukaryota > Metazoa > Chordata > Ceratodontiformes > Protopteridae > Protopterus > Protopterus annectens. Next base: position 1,826,148,916 of record NC_056739.1, read on the forward strand.
CATTGTAAACTCCCTACTGGGCACCAAGTTCCTCCAAGATGGCATTTTCCTAATCAATGGCTGGTGTCTGAACAATGGGCTAAAACTAAATGCCAAGAAATTTATATTGCTATCTTTTGACAAGCAAAAAGATCTTTATGACTAACACTGACAACACTCCCATGAAAACTGATCCAGTAGTTAGGGACCTAGAGGCTATGTAGACAATGACTTGACCTGATCACTATGTATACACTGTTGTAGAAAAATAATTTTTCATTGCACAGCTTATGGCATGGTGTCCAGGTCCAAGGATGGGACATTCCACTGTATTTCACACTCTTCAAGCTGATCATTGACTATAATGCTCCATTTGGGATGTACCTGCACACACACTTGACAAAATCTAAATGCCCAGAATGCTTTCTTACTAGGAAAGTCAAAGGCTTAAATCATAAAATCTATGGGACTGCCTCAAAGCCTTGTCCATGCCCTTGATGTCATACAGGCTACGAAGAAGCAATCTGTAGCTCACATAAAGAGCCTGAATAGACCATATCCAGTCAGGTGCACTGTGCATTCAAGTCCAATGGGGACATAGGCACCTGCTCAAGATATCTCAGTCATCTTTGCAGCATAAATAGAACATGATGAAGAGATACAGATACACCAAAGAGAATTCTACTTCTGTGAAATTGTCTTCATCTCCACATACAGCAAAGTACTTTTCTTTCACTACTCAAATGTATTCTGCTTAAATGGATGGGTAAGCATAAATTCACTCCTGATTTGTCACCATTGTCCCTAGTAGATAGGAACACCATGAAAATGTTCTGTTCATCTCTAGATTATTTGTTTTAAATGTAAGGGCTAAAAACTTCATGGGAATGCATGGCTAGGCATATAAAGATCCTCACAGATCAAAAGCCTAGTAAGTACCTATGAACATATAAACCTTGGTGTCTGTATGTTACCTGAAGTCCAAAAATAATCTCAATAACCCCCCCACCAGTAAGCTTAAAATTTCTAGTTGTGTTTCACTTATATTGAAGTTCATAGGTTCACATAAGTTCTGCTCTTATGTTGTTAGAGGCAGTCAGAAACAAAAACTCTATAGTATTTGTTGCAACTACTTTATTGTCAAACTTATACCTAGCAGACTGTTAAATAAATTCATATTTTTAGTGTGCCTTATATAAAGGGCGTTAATCCAAATACTTGAAATAGACTGATGCATGTATAGGTTCAAAGGTGAATAGTCGGGTAACAACCTCTGGTTCCTTTATAAGCCTAGCAATGCATCCAAAATGTATTCTACAAGTGTTCTGAGTCTTAGAGGTCATTTAAAGGGGTATTTGTAAGCCAAGGTATGATTTGCAAATTGCCTCTGTCCATTAGAGGCATAGGTGCTAGACCAGTGGTGAATTTCAGATTTCTCATTCACTGTCAATGTTACATTTGAATAGGGTTAGATAAGAGCTCTGCTTCACATGAATGAGAATCCTGTTCCAGAGGAGGAGAATTCTCCGAGACACATACATGTCACTGCAGCATGTCCTATTTATGTCTCATGCAAATGTCAAGTCCCTATATCTAGTAGTTCTGATTCAATTGGTTTTGCAGTCGTGGAAAAGTTCCAACAGAGTGGGAACCAATGATGCTTTGTATGTCAGGCATAGATCACCTCTCAACAGTCTTTCAGAAACCAAGTATAGAGATAGGTCTTTGAGGTGATCTGCACAGGACATGGTGTTTACATCCTATATATTTTTAAGAGGAAGCACTGTGGACATTGCAGTCGCTGCATGTGCTTGGTAAGGTATATACCAAGGGGGGGTGTTTTATTCAGTGATGGGTCTGATGAGGCTGAACGCAGAAGAATGATGACCTTCTTTGATCTAGGTACCATGAGCTTGCTTATAAACTGAACAACATATAATGAAATGCCTGCTACCTTATGCACATGTTGGTTGAAAGCCTGGTTACTATCCTCAATTCCCTGACTAATGGGTCCACTCTTAGGGGAGTGTTGTCAGTGAGGTAGTTTCCTATGGTGACTGAATTCTCAAAGGGTACTATTATGGATTTCTTGGTAATGGGTTTTAAGCCATGGTTATCGCATCAGTCATTCTGTTGAGTGTCCTTTCTGTAGGATGTTAGTGTCTTGGAGGAATTTGATGACTGCTCCTAGTTTGTAGTCATCTGAAAACTTGGTCAAGTCAGAGGCCTTTTACATTACCTTTGTCTTCCGAGAAGTAAATGATAAAAAAGAGCAGCTTCAGCACAACCCTGAGGGACTCTACTAGTGACAGGCCTCTTTGTGGAGGAGATCTTCCCTATCCTAACTTCCTGCTTCCTATCTAAGAGCCATCTAGGTCCCCAGCATGTGACATTAGGGTTAATGCCTAATTCTGTGAGTTTGTGTCTTCTCATTTTATCTGTATTAACTACCATTAAGGTAAAATGCATGTTATCTACCCTCAACAATTTTCCAAAATGATGTACATGGCACACAATTGGTGTTGACACTTTACAGCAAGACATTCTCTGGTTCAATTCTCAACTGGGGTGTCTTCTGTGCAGAGTCTACATGTCCTCCCTGTGTTCATGCAGGTTTCTCTTGGGTACTCTGGTTTCCTCCCACATTCCAAAGAGATGCAGTAGGTAGTTCAGACATTTTAAATGGACCATAGGTGTGTGTGTGCAGGCAAGTATGTGGTAAGGGAGAACAGCTGAAGTAGAGCTAGTCACCTGGCATTGTGAACCAGGGCTCTAGGTACTGTCATTGTTGAAGTAACAACCAAGACCCCATGTGAGAAAAGTGGAAAATGGGATTGTGGATGAAGGGATATAGATCTTATCCAAAAGATACACTTCAGAGTGAGTTATGAAGCACATTATGCACCAGGCATAACTAAGCCCTGACACATCTATAATTAGTACTGTAAATCTGCAAAATCTTCAATCTAGTAATGTAGCCCATTCCACTAGATTTTGAAATGCTTTAAGTAAATTTTTGCTCTTGTTTCAGAAGCTTTTCCTCACATGTTGTACATTTACCAAAGTGTGCACTGCATTCTAAAGCTGGTTTAGCAAGTGAATTATTCAAACTGCTTAAAAGACAAAGACTCCTAGTATACCATTTTAATTAATAATCTGAGAAACCTTATTCCCATATTCATAAGAGTTGCATAACCTTGACTTGAATAATATTTTAACTTAAAACTTGCTAGTAGCAGCCCTTGATGGAACTACATTGTCCCACTTAGACGACAGCCACTGCAGTTGGCTCTACAATATAGCTAAGGAAGGCACCTGAGCTGTTCTATCACAATGATATATATATATATATATATATATATATATATATATATATAAACTAAGCTTCATATTTACTTAAATGGGAATTCATATATAACTGCAATATCCTATTTGTCATATTTAAACTTTTTATTTCACTCTAAATCAAGTTTTATTTCAAATGGACATTATGTGCCAGTCTACTTGTCTCCCCTCCATGGTTGGCATACCTCTCAACTGTCCAGATATTCACAGAATTACTAAATTCATCTGCATATGTTAACAGAGCTGGAGTTCTTTACCCTTCAGATGTTATAAGCCCCACCTCCTTCATTTTGTGATTTATTTCATATACTATCACATTCATGCATAATGCAAAGAGTATAGAACACATTGGACATCCCTGTCTTACAACACTCTTCATATGTACCTCTTGGCTAAACCGGCCTTATACTATAAGTATTTTTACTTTATTATTGCTATACACTGACATACATAATTTCCTAACTTTCTCGCTTATATTCTTTTATTACCCATAAGATGCTATGTCCAATTACATCAAATGCCTTATGAAGATCTCCTATCATGATTTTCACTTCTTCTTTTCTATTCATAATATCAGCCATAGTTTCCCTAACTATCACTAATACTTCTTGACAACTCTTCCCCTTTATGCTATATATAATATCTTCCATATTTTTCCATTTTAGTTTGAAATCTCTTTTGTATTATTTTAATAAAGATCTTATACTCATTATTATGCAATATTAGTGGTCTCCATTTTTTTTAATTGTTTATCTTTCTTCTTCCATATAAATTTAAGTATTTCACTATATAGTTTGTTATACATAAAACCTTCATTTAACCATTCATTCAAAATCTTTAAAAAACATGTATTGTTTTGCCAATTCCTTAAATTTATAAGCATTTCATATCCTATTCCATCTGGTACTACATCCAAATCTTTATTTATTTGTCTTAATACTTTATCTAGCTCATTTAAAGAAATCTCCCTTTCTTCTTTTATGTAAACATTTCTTGTGCATACTGCACTACACTATTCTTAATATGTTCCTGAGGTCTTATTATTTCTCCTTTTTCATTTTTTATTACTCTCGTTGCATCACCATCTTTCTTTACTAATCTGCTTAAGTAACATGCTGCTTCCACTCTTTTTCCTTGCAAAATATATATTTGCTTATATAGCAGCTCTTGAATTTTTCTTGAATTCTTTCATATAAATCTTTTTCTTTGTCAAAGTACTTTCTATAATTATGTTCTAATTTTTTTATATTTTTTCTCTACTTTTCTTACATCATATTGCCACTGTAAAAATATTTTTTTTATTTTTGCTTAAATATCATCCACCATTTAGACCAATTTTTATAAAATGTTCTCATAGTAATATGATCTTTCTATAACTGTATTAGCAATCTCATTCCTTCTTCATCCTATGCTTTCTCATTTATCTTTTTTTCCCTTTGACTATTTGTATATATTCATTGTTTTTTTATCTCTAGCCATATTGCAGGACAATCAGAAAATCCTGCTTCAACTACCTCTCTGTCTCCTATAACTAAACCTTCTGATACCATAAAATAATTTAGTTTAGTTCTATGCATGTCCCTTTTGTATGTCCATGAATTTTGGAACAAAGGTTTTAACTTACCACATCTTATAACTTCTAAAATACTTCTTATATCATTTTTTTTCACACTTGCATCTTAAATCACAGTTATAGTATGCTGTTATTATAATATTCATATTTGCACCACATAGTCTAAAATATGATGAAATAAGCTTTCCCATGCTTTACAATTAGTATAAGCATATAACATTATACTTCTACTTACTTGTTCTTTCCATTTTAAATCTACAATGCTTAATCCTCCCATTTACATCCAGTATCTTTATTGTATTTCTGCAGAATATGGCTATTCCATAATATCCCTCAATTCAAAATTTCAGATTATGTTTCAAAAGAACCGAACAAGCAGGAAGGTGCAAATGTAGAAAAAAGTGAACATCTAAGAAACACAAATGACTGACCAACATGGCCAAAATAAAAACTTTAATAAAAGGTTAGCACTTTCACACCCAATTTAACTAAATATGAGCATGCAGCTTTGACTGAGTTGCAAGAAATGAGATCTGTTCAGATTAGACCAATTGATAAAGGCAGAGTGATCTTTGTTATTGACAGAATGTTATGTCAGAACAGTATGCTTGATATGCTTTCTGACTCTTCAACTTATGTATTGTTGAATAATCCTTATGTAGATAAACTTATCAAATATGTGCATGCTATGCTATATGATTTTCTGATGAGTCATCTCATTACACATGATTTATATAAGTTTCTTTTAGTAGAGTATACAATTATCCAGATTATATATGGTCTCCCACAAATACACAAGACCCCATGAGACCACCTGTAAGACCTTTTTTTTCAGGTTAGAATTGGCTTATGGAACTGCTATCAGTTTATACTGAGAAAAAACATAGATCTATTTTGAATGAGGTTCCATCTGTCTTGAAAGGCACACAGCAGTTTTTTTATAAATTGTCTAAATGTGTACAGGGTTTTAGTGCTATCTCAGAATGTTTTTTTAGTTACCCTTGATGTGTGTTCACTATTTAATGTTGTATTTAATGATGTAACAATTGAATCTGTTAGATCACTTCTGCACAAGAATAGTGAATATTTAAATAGTTTGATCAGTTTGATTTGTTTGTTACTCAAACTTATGCTTGAGAATAATGTCTTCTTATTTGAAGATACATTTATTTTGTAAAAACTTGGAGTCACAATGGGCACTGTATATGCCAATAGTTATGCTAACATGGTTCTGGCACATTGGGAGACCACTAATGTTTTAATAGAGAATGGATTTGCTCAATACATTAAGTTCTATAAAAGTTTTGTCAATGATGTCTTTCTGCTATGAGTAGGACATCTACCATTATTATTAGAATGTATTTTGTATCTTGAGAGTACTACTGCATTCCTAAAGTTTACAGCCAACTATTCATTGACTACAATTGATTTTATTGACATTACAATCACTAAAACAGAGGACAGAAATTTTAAGACTGGTGTCTATAAAAGCCCTGCAAGGAAAAAAATTTATTGTTGCAGGAACATACTTAGGGGTCAGTGCATTAGGATGTCTAGACTCCATAATGATGATGATAGCCTGCAGTGAGGTTTTCAGACCTTATTTGATGATTTTATTAGTAGAGGTTATTCCTCTAATGATGTCACTTTGACTATGAGAGAGTGCATGGTGAGAGAAGGGGGAGGACTAGATCATATTTTAATGCATCATGAAATTAGTTTTCCTGAAAAGGTTTGGATGCAGAAAGGATTATTTCTAGGAGTGCACTCACTTACTCCAGTAATATAACATCAGTTTGTGATGTCAATAGAAGAACTGGTCAATACTGATGTTCGATAAAAAGCTGAAACAAGTCATTAGTAAAAAACTGATTTTTTGTTTTATGAATAATAAATAACTCAAGCATCATTTATGTTATCGGCATAAAAGAACCACTGTAAAGGTATCACAATGTTTAGGGACTTATCCCCACTTTTCCTGTGAGGCTAGTAGATATATTTCTCACTTGAAGTATTTTGTATATCCTGATATAGGCTTGTATTATGCACCTTGGCTGTATGCTATTTGTAGGACCACTGATTTAGTTTTTTTTTAGCCTTTTGCACTGTATGCTCTTGATTTTATATAGAAAAACATCAACCAATCATTAAGAGAGTGTGTTATGGAACACCTCTATGATATACAGAAGAACAAAACTACTATGGAGCACCTCTATGATATATAGAAGAACAAAACTGCTAATGCCCTTGCTAAGCACATTGAGATATTTGGAAATACACATGTTTTCAATTTTATTGTGCTACAATTAATATCTAAAGATTTGGAGGTGATTTTGTTAATAGAACTGAGCATGCAGAAATAAGGTGGATTATTTTGATGCAATGTGATAAATGATTTATCTTAAATGATGTTGTGCCTTTAAAACTGGGACTTAAATCATGTTATTTGTTTTATTGAATGATTGTTAAAATTATGGTTTTAAATGCTGTGAATTTAAAGCTATATGTAATATGGTCTGATCTAGTGCCTATTGTGCCTGAAAGTGCTAACTTTTTATTTTATTAATGTTTTTATTTTAGCTGTGTCACTCGTTCCTTTGTGTTTTGTAGATGCCCTCCCAATAGCTTCTCTGTTTATAATCTTTTTTCTTTTCTTAAACATTTTGTCTTCTAATAAAATTACATTTATGTCAAATGTATTACACCACTCCAAAATCGCTGTTCTTCTTACTAAATTATTGTTACTATTTACATTTACAGAAAGAACTCTTAACATTTTCATTCTCCCTTTTCCTTAGATTCATGGTTTCAAAAGTTCATAGTTAATTATTAAATTAGCATTCTTAATAGCCCATTCTAAATGTGAGAATCAATTACTGTAACTATTATACCAACCCTCAATCATTACCTGTATATATTCTTTTTCATCCATTCCTTTCTTTTTTATTTTTTTTACCTGCTCCTTTAAATTTTCTTTTTCTGTTTTTTACCCTTTACCAATAGAACTCTTTTTTCTTTAACTACCTCCTGATTTATGTCTTCTTTAAAACTTATTTCAGAACTTTCTTCTGTAAACCCTTTACTATTTTTTCCCATCCAATTTTTCTTCTTTTTTCTACAACTTCTTAAATTGTTTTCTCTTTGTTTTTTCTCTTTTTCCTTAATGTTATTTTCATTTTTTGCAGTCCATCCATAAATGCTTAATGTTGTTACATTTATAACATTTCAATTCCCATTGTTTTGTCCATGTCCCATTACTTACAAATATAGCATTTTCATTTGTCTCAGTTACTCATCAAATGTCCTTCTTTTTTAAAAAAGCAAAAGGTTTTGGGTTATCCACAGTATTTTATGGCACACTTATTCCCCTCCACATTTATCATGCTTGGTATATGTATAATTTTTTCTCTTTCTATTTTTAATACAATATTACAATCCCAGCCACCAGTCCATAAACCCATTGTGTTATAAACTTTTGCAGTGTCCAGTACTTCTTTATGGAAAATTTCCAAATGTCCACTCAAAGTCTGTCTTTCTGCCTCTGCTCAAAATTATACACGGATTTTCTTTTTTTTTTCCCCTGTTAAATGTTTTTATCACATAAAGATTCCATTGGCTACAGTTTCTTATCTTCATATTCTCCAAGAAAATTTTCCATTGAAAAAAGTCTCAAATATAATGTCACCAAATGTTTCATTGTTAATAAAAATAAATGCTCTTTCCTCATGTGCTTTTACACCAAAAAAAAAAAAATCAATTAAATTGTCCCACACATCATACCTGTTCATTAGTGTCTTCTTTAGTTTGAATCCTTATTACATACTTACATTTTTCATTTTCTTCTACTTTCTTTTCTGGTACTCCCCTTCTGCCCTCATTTACTTTCTCTGCATATGTTTTCTTTTCCATCTCACCACTATTCTTCACAATTTTTACTGCATCATCCTTTTGTATTTTCCTCCATAATGTCACCCAGGAAACATCTTCTTCATTTTCTGACTCTCTCTGCATCAAAAATTCTTTAAGTAAATGATCCTGCAACCCTCCCTGACTGGAAGGTTATAGTTAAACATTCATCATTTGCAGACTCATCTCCATCAAACAGATTTATTTGAAACATCTCCTCAGAATCCTGCATACATTTTATGGTCTGAATATTTGCTTTATCCTCCATTTCTGCCACCTCACCATCATTTCCTTTCCTCTCCATCTGCCTCTGTGTTTTTCTGACCTGCTTCTGTGCCTGAAATGAAAACAGGAAATTATCCTACAGAACTGGTCACACTCACAACAATGATAAGTAGGGGTTCTTTATAAAATGCCTTTTATTTACATTATTTACATTATCTACTATATATATATATGTATATATATATATATATATATATATATATATATATATATTTTTTTTTTACACTTGCTTACATCTTACATGTTAACATCATGCAACTTCATACATGTTATTATTTCCCCACTCTTTTTTCCACAGCCATATGCATATCCTTTTCAGAATTTCCACTAATACCCACTTTCCATTTTATTTTATTTCATTGAATCTTTCATTTCATATGATCCACAAGACATAAAACAATTTTTTTATTAATTTATTTCACTTCTCCTCTTCTTTTACCACCATAATATCTATATTCTATCATATTCATATGTATATTTTTCACATTTTTATCATCATTGAATACATTAATGTCATACAATTCTTCCTGCAGTTTTTACTCTTGTACAATTCAAGAATATATGTCCTGTCATCTCAATTTCTCCAAAATAGTTGTATATTATTTCCAAAATTCTTTTATATGGCATATTTGCTTTAATGAATAATTTACTTATCATAAATCTCCACATAATGTCTTTGCATTCAAACATGTGTTTGCTCAATATAAGCCTGTTTTTAATTTGATTTCTTTTTTCATTATCTAAGTTTTTCCATGAATAAATATAATAACATTCTCTCATAATATTTTCATACAATTCTTTTGTGTCTTTTTGCACATTTTCTATTTTCAATTTCCATAGTAATAGCTTAGTTTAATATTCTTTAACCTCATTATTAACAACAGTCTTTCATATTTTCCCATATCTAAACATATCCAAACTTCTTTGCATTTATTTTTCATTGCATCATTTACTATATTCCTGTTTTCTTCTTGCAATCCCTTCATCACTTTATGTGCAATAGGTGTTATTAGTCCTAATCATCCTTCTTTTTCCTGAACTTTCATGATTCCTCTCCTCACTGGGTTTAATCTTGATCCCCACATAAATGTGAATTTAGTGAATAACAGCTCTTTTCATATTTAGTTGTGATAACATATAGGCATGCCAAATAGGCAATCTTACCTAACTAAATGGAATTTATTAAATGCACCTTTTTTTGCATGATAATCTATATGTCTTCCAAAATTTACAAATTTCTCTTAGTTTTTATATCAATTTCTCCCACTTTGCCTCTTTTTTTTATATTAGTTCCAAATATTATTCCTAAAATTTCTGCTTCATCATTAAAATAATACTGTATAGGTCATCTAAGGATCAAATTCCTTTACTTTCTGTCCTTATCTATGCTAAAACCAACATTTTTAGTATCTATTTAATTTCTTAATTCCATTTTCCATCCATTGTCTTTAGCAACTAAAAGTATATCCTATGTATAAGTAAGAATAACTGGTACATAAATTCCCTCAATTACCCTATATCTTGTTATTCTCATTTTTTTTTTATTCATTCCATTTACAATCACATTCATTACTAACATAAATTAAATACTACTTACTGGACAACCTTGTCTTATGCCACATTCTATTCTTATTTCTTTACTTAACCATCAGTTTAATATTATTTTAATAATATTATTTTCATATACCTGTCTTATAACTTTTATTAGTTTGTCACTTACATTGTAATCCTTTAATATACTCTATAATTCTTAATAGTGTGTTTTTTTATAAAATACTTTGTTTACATCTCCAATCAATATTTTAGCTTCTACTTTTTTGTTTATAATATCAGGTATTATGTCTCTTAGAACTCATAATAAATCTTGGCTTCCTCTTCCTTTTTTAAAATCTTTTTCCCTATTATTCTCATAAATATTTTATAATCTGTATTATTTAATACTATTGATCTCCAATTACTAATATCATCTTTCTTCCATTTCTTTCATATAAATTTCATGGCTCCTATACAAATCTCTTTTTTATGTAACCCTTTCTCTAACCATTCATTTAAAACCATTACAAAATATATATTGCCAGTTTTTAGTACTATAATACATATGATACTCATTTCTATCCAAACCAGTTGCCTTTTCCATATCCAAGTCTTTTAAAATATCAACTTCTCCTAAGCTTATATTTCTTTCCATAGTCTCATTTTCATCTTTACTTAACTTATTTACTTCCCATATGTGTTTCTTTTTTATATCTGTCTTTTTAAATGTATTTTATATACTTTCCTATTACTTCAATTTTTTCTTTTTGTGTACTCAGCTTTTTCCTTCACTGGTTTCCAATTATTTTATTACTTTCCCATGTTCATTCACCATTTTATTCAAATACAAAGGTATTTCTTCTTTTTTCCATTGTAGTAAGTACTTCTGATTACATAACATTTCCTTAAGCTTCTCTTGGTTATTTTCATAGATTTCTTTCTCCTTTTTATAGAAGTTTTATTATCTCTTAGTATTTCTATGAATGATGCTTGACTTAATAGCCTATACTTTTGTTTTTCTTTCCTTCTTTTTGTCATCTAACATTCTAAAAAGTACGTATTATACTTCCCTTTGAAACATAACCACCAGCCAGTCTAATTTTTATAAAACATTCTCATTTCTATGTGATGCTCCCATACTTGATCAATTTCTTTTCTCTCTTCTTCATTTAAATCCTTTCTTTCAAAATTTTAATACCTTTACCTATCTTTAAATATTCTTCTTTTTTTTCTTTTATTTAAATCCATATGACCAAATGGATAGAAAAACATTTTCTTTTATTCCTTATTTTTTAATATTCAAGGTATCAAATATTATACAATTATCAATTTCTGTCTTAATTCCTCTTCTTTTATATGTCCAATGTTTATTATCCCATTTATGTAACTTTCTACTTTTCATTATTTCTTATACTGTTTTGACATCATTCCCTTCTTTCTTTTTCTTTTTCTTTCTTTCTTTCTTTCTTTCTTTCTTTCTTTCTTTCTTTCTTTCTTTCCTTAAATCACAGTTAAAATTTCCCACCAATATTATTTTCATATTTATCTCTACATAAGTCAATTTTTTTTAACATTTCCTCTCTTCATTTTTTGTAGCATGCATATATTTCAATAACTCTGTATACATTATTGTTATGTCTTATATCCAATACTGTTATTCTACCTAACTCTATTATAGTGTAAACTAAGATTTTAACGTTTTGTTACACAATACAGCAATCGCTGAACATGTATCTCTTCCCATATTAGATACAATATTCCCAACCTGTAAGTTTTCCATCTGCTTTCTTTTATCTTCTGTTAATATTCTTGTATCTTCTAGAATAATTAAATGAATATTATGTAACATACACCACTCCGGTGCAACTAACCTTCTTTTGACAATTATACTATTCATGTTTATTGATCAAACTCTCACATCTTGTAGATGTATTATATTCCCATCTTACCCCTTATGTTTTTATTTTCTTTCAAAATCACACTGTTTAATTTTATTTTCCTATCTCTCACTCTTTTCCCTATTGAATTTATTTTAGCCCTTGCTATTTTCCAGTTACTATCTTCCTCATCACTTGTTTACAGCACTAATTCTTCTCCTTCATCATTTTCATTTTCTTTGTATTTCAAGTTTTAATTTCTTTTGAATATTTTCTTTTTCAACATTTTTCTGCTACTTCATGCACAAATTCTCTTGTCTGTTCAATCTGTACTTGTTTATAACAGTTATTTAATGTGTGTCTGGTTTCCCCACATTTTATAAACATTGATTCACATTTCTTTGCTTCATGTTCCACTTTTCCACACACAAAACAGTTTTGTTCATCACAGTTACTTATTAAATGGTTGCTCTTTCTCATAAAAAGTAAGTTTTTGACCACCACTTATATCTTATATAACCTCTATTTCCTTCAGTGTTAATTATACTTGGAATATGTACAACGTTACCTTTTTCTATCTTTAAAATAACCCCAAAATCCCATCCCCAGTCCATAATCCTCTATCATAATACAACTTCATAGTGTATTATACTTCTTTGCATACATTTCTTAATAAACTGTCTTTTAATACATCCTTATCCACCTCTGTTCGAAACAGTGCATTAATTCTTTTTTTAGTGTCTCTATTAAAAGTTTGTACCACATAAGAGTTTCACGGGCTACCTTATTTCTTTTTTTCAAAGTTTTTTAAAAACTTTCCATATATTGCCCATCTTCAAATATAAGGTCATGTCATAAAAATTCTACCTATTAAGGTGAATAAAAGATCTTACCTCATTAGAAGATATCCCCAATGCTGCTATAGCTGTCTCCCATACCTTGCATCTTTTGAGCTCTGTTTCTTTTTTACTACTTAAATGTATAATGTGCTTCTTCTTTTGCCACTTCTCTTCCTCCCACTTCTTCTCTTGCTTGTTTTTTTTTTTTTCATTCTTTCAATGTTATGGCATACAATGTTTTACCTTCTATAATTTCTTTCTCTTCTTTCTACTGGATTTTTTCTAATATTTCTCCTCCAGTATACCACTGCTTTACTCTCTGGTTCACCTTGTTGAATCATTTCTTTAAGGTAATCATACTGCAACCCACCAGACTGGAGGGTTGTAACAATACAGCTTTGAGTTGCATCTTCTGACTGAAACAAGTTTTGCTGAAATAAATCTTCTGAATCTTTTTCATATCCTTCCTACTTATTAACTTGTTTTTTTTACTGCTTCAGTTGCCTTTTCTTCCACATCTCTCACACCATCTTCACTAAATAACTTCTTAACTTCCAACTCATTCTTGAACGTAATTACTGCTTTCACTGACACATTATCAGTGACCAAATCCACAGTATCTTCCTTTCTTACCTCCATACTTTTGGTTAGCAACTTCTTTCTTCTTTAGCTGCCTTTATGCCTAGAATGGAAGACAGGAAGCACAGCTGTGAATAGTCTCCCCATACACTGAGTAAGGGTCCTTATTATTAAATTCATAAATATATTATATATACATATTAAATACCCATTTCATAACATATTTACAATATTTACAATATTTATAACATGAGTTTTACATATATTTGTTAAACTTTCAAAATTTTAGTCCCCCCACTCCAATATCCACAACCAAAACTTACTTTTTTCAAATTCTCTGGCAATAACCATTTTCCATTATATCTTACCTTATTAATTATTTCATTCCATAGAATCCATTTTAAAGAAAATAATTTCTCATCAAGTTTGTTTATGCCAATGTGTTCTACATTTTAATGATGTCTATATTCAATCATGTCCATATTTATGTATTCAATATTTGTTAATTCATTTTAGATATCCTTCATTGTATATCTTCTTCCATAGTTTGAATATCATTTTCCACTTTATAAAAACATGTTCAGTTGTTTCCAGTTCTCCACAATATATACAAACCCTATATTTTATCGTTTTATATGGCATGTTTGCTTTATCTGGGAGCTTGCTTACTGATAACCTCCACAAAAAATCTGGACAGTTTACATATTTTTTTGTACTTCTTAATTCTTATTTTTACTGCTTTAGTCTTATTTTCACCTAGATGTTTCCCAGGATAAATATAATAAAAAGTTACCATAAAATTCTCATAACATGTTCTTCTGTCTTTTTTTCTATCATTCCTATATCAATGTTCCATAGCAGTATTTTTATAGATAGCATTTTATATGCATACAACAAACTTTTTTTGTTTCTTTTCAGACATTCAAGCTTTTCCCAAATTATTTTGTGTTTCTCTTCTATACTTCTTGTTAATAACTTTCCATTAAATATCATACCTGCTAATATTTTATACAAGTTTAACAAAAAATATATACAATTGGGTGAATTAAACTCAGCCCTCCTTCTTTGTTGTTAACTGGAAAATACATCTTTTAACTGGGTTAAGTCTAGACCCCCAAATGAAAGTAAAAATTATATTCATTAAATATTTTTCGAGTGTTAGTGGAATCATTAGCAAAATGTGTGATCTTGCCTAGTATTATAAAATTACTTAAATATGTTTTTTTTCTTGTATGAGAGTTTAAATGTTTTCCAAAATATGCAAAGGCCTCATATTTAACTATTATGCTTCTCCATTGTTATTCCCTTGGTCGTTCAATTCCAAACATTATTCCTAAAACGTCTATTTCTTCTTCATTAAACATAATGCCTTTTATTTCTTCCAAAAGACCTACCCCAGGATTCAATAAACTCCGTATAGGAATAGTGTTATTCCTACATGGAGTGAATGGTGTCCATGTCCGCATCCCCCTTTCAGCAGCGTGCCTTACATATTAATGAAGGTGCGCTACTGAGACAGATCTGCGGATACGGATATGGAATGAGTGCAGGAGGCATGTTGCAGTAGTGCTTGCAGATCTGTAAAATGCCCCCTGCAGTCTCAAAGTGTCTTATGGCACTTTACAATGCTTTCAGTGTCTGTGGCCACTGAAAGCAGGATTGTGAATGGGAAGCAATGCACGGGACATGTGACAGGAACTGTAACACACCTCCTGAATTGCCAAAAGTACTGTATGGCACTTTACAGAACAACTGTGTCCTCGGACACACAGCCATACCTGTCAACTTCTTAGTGCCAAAAATCTGGACAAAGACCGACAAAATGGGGGGACAAAGGTCCAAAAATAGAGGCATATTTTAAGTACTGCTCTTATAAACTTAGAAAGTTGATAGAGTAACAGGGATTGTTTTAACATGCATTTTCTGAAGGATTAAAAGTCTGAAACTGAAATGTAAGCCACTATTTAGTGACTTCAGTCCTGAGATCATCCCATTGATTTTCAAAAAAAACATTAACTTTATGAGGAACAAAACAAAAATATGAGCCAAGCATCTGGACAGTTTGCAAAAATCTGGACAGTTGAAAAGTATGCACACACCTCAACTCTTCCACCAAGAATTCTGGATAAAGCCAAGCAATAAACAGGGTACAAAGGTCCCAAAATAGGGCAAATTAAAAAAATTGCTCATACAGACTTAGAAAGTTGATAGAATGACAGGTAGTGCATTAACAAATATGAATCAGCATTAGTATTAATATATGTAATTAAAGTGGTTGTATTAATTTTTTTTCCATTATAAGTGAAGTGTAAGCGTAGCTGAATTGGTTTGCGCATCACGGCGCTTTACTTAAACATCTTCTAGGAGCTAAAAACAAATGTATAGCTAAAATCTTCAGCGGTCAGATAGCGTAGTGGTTTGAGTTCTAGCTTTGTATGCAGCAATTCATGATTTGAGTATCAGACAGATCCTTCATTTTTACATGGGAAGGCATTGTTAAAATTATTTTTTTTAAATGATGTAGTAATTGATACCTGTTAACCAGCTTAGTGTAGCTGGTCTAAAATTGAAGTCAGTGGATATAATATGTAAAATCACCCATGTAAACACAAGTGTCCCATACAGTATAGTTACACCTCAAGGTAATGTAATGAAAGCAGATAGGGGGGCATCATGTTAAGTAAATTATATATACTTAATAATATGTTAGTAATGATTAATTCATTTGCAACTCTGAAATATTTTTAAAATGAAAGCTAAGCAATGTTTAGCAGTGCTTAACTCTCCTTAGGTGGTATGAGCATTTCTTAGAGGTCTCATTCTAAGCAGTATTCAGCCCAGCTGAGTGGATTTGCACACAGCTAAGCACTGCTTAGCATTTTCTCCTTTAAGCACTTCTCAACTGAGCTTAGCAGGTCTGCGCATTACTGAGCTGTGCTCAACATTTTCAAAAATGGCCCAATTATGGCAAAGGGTGGGAATATGGCCTTATTTAAACCACACATGTGGGAACGCAGCCAGAACCTGTTGTAGTTTGATCACTGCAGGAACTATGTCTGGTGTTGGAGAGGAGGCACAGCTTTCAGGCACAGTGCTGGGACATCTTGGAGTCCAAGGTCATGGCTGGGCTCCTTATAAAAGACCATGACCACAGACTGCTGCAGGGCCGGTACCAGGACTCACAGTATAAAGTGGAGGCCTGGGGCCAACTGGCATGTGATCTGACCAGTGCTACTGGAATGCAATAAACTGGTGAGCAGGTATGCCATCATTATTCCGACCTAAAGTATAAGAAGGGGGTGCTCTTGGCCCAATAGATACAAGATGCTCGAGATGGGGATGCCCCAGTAGTGAGTAAGTATCTCATCCATATCAGTACCAAAATCTAGCCTAAGTATTAGATAGGCATGTATGATTAATGTTTTTTCCCCTACAGCTGCAGAGGAGTGAGCTAGCAACTTAGAGGCCTATGCTGACAGATTGGTGAGGTTACATTGAGAATCTGGTGAGTACAGATTTATCTTCCAGTATATAGTGTAATAAATAAGGAGTACATTCTTTCCTGCCAGTAGTTATAGTGTGTTATGAGTGTACTGAATAAATAAAAAGTTTGTCAGACCAATATTGATCAACATGATATGCAGTAGTACTGAATGTAAATATCAAGTGCAAGAAAGCACTGTGTCATGATACTCAAAGATTTATACCACAAACTGTTGTGTTTAATCTCATTTGTTGATGAAGAAATAGAATTTGTAAACAAGATATAAATGAAATATGAAATATGTCCTGTATTAACATCTGAACCTTGATTAGTAATGTGTAATGAATTACAGTGTATCCCCTGCAGTATTGCATTGTGTTAACCGTTACATTTCAGACTGATGTAGTCCTGAATGAGGGTATGCTGATGCAGGCAAGTTTGAGAGTTAAATAGGTGGAGACCTCAAATATTTGATGTCCAAATGTATATGGTTCAGGTATGCAACCCAGCACCCAGTTATACTCTGTACAGATCACACATATTCACATCTACTAGGTGTTAAATGTGTACACCTGCTTTCAAAGGATTAATACACAGTACAATAACTATCTGTCAGGCATGTACATTCAACTGTCACTACAGCTTTTGTTGACAATCCACTTAGATTACAAGATCAGACTATCTAACCAAGTGAGCATTAGGCAGAAATCAGTCAAGCAAAAGGCAGTTGTTCACCAGTAGCTCAGTGTGTTGAGAAATAGCTATGTTGTTCATTTTTGCACACACAAACCACGGTAGGAGTGGTACTAAAATGTTTGAATATTTACAGAAAAGCAATCCTGAATATGTGTACAAATAGTCAGGTAGTCTTAACAGATATTTTCTCCACAGGTTTTACAGGTAAAGAAATGATTGTAGCAGATGTATGATGGGTATACTAATAATGTGTGTCCAAATATTTCAGGCTCCAATCCCATGCCTGGAAAGGACAGCAGGATAGGTACATACATCATGCACTCTTTCCAATACATGTCTGTCAAGTGTCACACTGCTATGGCTAGTGATCGCTGTTGCCAATAACCTTGGACACAGATATGAATCTAGTTGAAGAATGCCAGTAACATGCTCACACAACATCAGTGCAGGCTATACCTTGTTAGTCATATATGTAGCTCTGACATGTACAAGTCCCCTCCAGTCATGTACCCAGAGTACTTCCACTTTTCATCATACCATTCCACCTTGACAGTTTAACAGTTATATATGTGCTACAGAAGTTATGGGCCAAAGGTAGATGTAAACTGAAGGTAGACCTGTAGAGTACTGAACAGTACTGTTGTGAAAAATTGAAGCGTATACAGCTGTTAGTGGACCTTTTTTCTCTACCTCCCACCCATTATCTGCATCAATAATTATTATCAATATACTAAGGGTATGTTGTTCTCAAAATCTAATGTTGGGACTTGTGTTCGATTATTGTTCATATATTTAATTGTTTACATATTAACATACCTTGTTCAAATACCATTGTTGGTGGCCTGTTACCACACATTTAACTGGCATGTTGTTAAAATTCTGACTGTTATTCCATATATGCATGTGTTCTGTTTGCTATGCAATTGTGTGAATTCCATTGTTCTGGGTTAATTGGAACACCCATGTGTGCTGTTAAAACTAACTTTGAAATGTTTTGTTCATAAATAACCAATACATTTTGTAAAACCTGAACACCATAACACGTTTGGGATGGCTGATCCCAGCAGATCCACCTCTCCCGGCTCATCTGGCCATGGCACTGGGCCCCAGAACATCTGGGATCCAATCCAGAACTGACCCTTCTTCTGGTCCTGCACCACCCGCATGTGGAACCACCTCAGGGGATGGGGCCCATGTCCTCCTATCCCGGGTGCAGGCATGGAGAGGAATCGGTCACCCGCAAGAAATTCCGGGGTATGGTGCTCAGTGTCATCCACTCAGAGTTGGATGGATGGTTGAACCAGATCAAGGGCAGATTGGAGCACCTCAAGGAGCAGTGTGCTCCTGTTGTCCAGCTCCCAGTACAGCCCCCTTCAGGGCCGTGAAGGTGCAGTGGCGACTGCCCATGGGTGAGGATCTCAGTTCCACTGTATCCATTTGGGGGCTCATGGGCCTTTGATTTCCAACTACCCTCCCTGCCCAAGTTGTTTACCCTCCTCATGTGTCATATACCACCCCTGTCTGCTGTTTGTGTGTCTTGCCTGTCTGTGGATGCAACCTATCCTACCCAACCTACCTCCCCAAACATACCTACAGCCCTACCTCAACATCCCACTCTCACCTTAAAAAAAAGGGCATCTGTCCTGGAAAAAAAATAATTTCCCCATACATAGCTCTACATTTCTCACCCATGTATAATCATGTAAATCAATCTACCCTCAAATTACTCTGCAAATGTATGTTGCCAACACACCTCCCTGTGGGGTGTGAGGCTGTAAATTCCAAATTTTCAACAACATTCTCAGCTGCTGCTGCAGAAGGAATGTAAAGGTATCATCCTTTCCTTCAACCGTCCTGCACATCCTTAACTCCTTTTCCTAACGTTTAACCCCCTGCTTGCTCCCATTTCACCGCTTATCTATAACTCTTTTTTCTTTTCTTTTTTTGAAATTAGCACAGTTTTAAGCAGAAATAAGCAGTGCTAAGTGAAACCAAAATGGACTAAGTGCCTCTTGGCATCTGTTACGGTCATGCAAAACCATGCAAATACATTTACAACTGCTTAAAACCACTTTAATCACTCTGTCTCAATCAGCCTCTGTTCTGCTCAGAAACAAAATAACCAGCCCTGCAAGGTTTCGAACCCAGGACCCTGTGTACTACAGACAGAGCAACATAATGCTATGCCATAATAGCTGTGGGAACTTGCAATGCTTTTACAAACATATCATGCATTGCGGTCATTTAACATAAGGGAACAAATACACATCCCTGCCATGTTTTAAACCCAGGACCCTGGGCACTTCAGTCACAGCAGCTATCACTACCTCACATGAGCTGTGAGAGTAATGCTTCAGTAAATATATCATGCAGGATCATCATCCAACATTAGGGAAAAAAACTTTGGAATTCTGGACAAAGCCTGACAAAGGGGGGTGGACAAATGCCCAGAAATATGGACATATTTTAATTATTGATTTTATAAGCTTAGAAAGTTGCTACAGTATCCCTTTGGAAGATGCATTAAAATTCATGAACTGTTCTGCTATCTATTTCTCATGCGTGTCACAGCAATATGTGAAGGGTGTGCTCAGTGTTTGCTGTTTGCCTCAGCTTCCCATATGGCTTTAACCAGATGTCTTTCTGTGAGTGGTTGAGAGGTATGCTGGTACATACATGCATATATACATACATACAGACACAAGCACACACACACACACACACACACACACACACACACACACACACACACACACACACAAATTCATGACCTGCCCCTGCTGATAGCCGAACCTCTACCTGCCCAGTTTTACAAATTATTCTGCTAGATACATAACAGAAACTAAGAGGTAATATATTGTTGCAGTGTCTGCTATTCAAGTAGGTGACAATTGCAGGGGCTGTTAGGATTGCCAATGGTGGGTTTAGAGGCCCTTGACATGGTAGAGCCACCTGAAACACACACACACACTGCTGCATGGGGACACGCATTGAAGCACACTAACAGAGTTGACACTTCTCATATTAGATGACCCACCTATTTATTTATGTAAAATACACAGTGATATGATTGTTGCATGCACCACAGTGCCTTTGTGTTAGAAACTATGTAATGGTGGCTGCAAGGTGGATGACATCTATAGGGGCTGCAACTTGGTTGGCAATGGGGGAGTTAAGAGGGTAGAAGAGGCACACAAAATGGTATAATCATTGCATACACACAGTAAAGACAGCCACAGGGGATATGCATACAGAAACACATACACAGTTGCCAATAGATTAGTAACCCTACATATCCACTTTGTATGTACTATAGTGCTATTTACACATTACATGCACCACATGGATTATGTGCTGGGGAAATAACTTACTACCTCTTACAACAAGTAATGTTGGGTAAACCTTCATGGATGGTGGTATAAAACACCAGAAATAGCAACTGGTCTCATACTTGCATACGTGGACAGGTGAGTAACAGACTTTGTATCAGCATGATGTTTCAGACAGGTACAAAGTCTGATGCTGACATATCTGTCACTGCGGTAACTATGATATATATGGCAATGATTACTCATAAATGCCCATTATTACAGGACACAGACCACATATAGGCTGCAATCATCTGGATATTACATGTGTAGCTGTACAGATGACTGGCATGGCCTGTACAGTTTAACATGCTGCATGTAAGGCAGATGTCATTAACTGCCTCTTTAAAGCAATGCCATGGGGAGGGAGTCATCTGGCTTTAAAATGGTATAACCAACACACACAACAGCCACAGGGTTTATACTTCACACATAGTACTATAATTGCCAGTACTGAGATTAGAACCCCTACCAATCTAATTATTTGTTCTTAGTATTACACAGTTATTGCATGTGCCACAGAGTTTACAGGGCTGAAGAGTGCATACAGGTACTTCAGAGGTGAATGCATCAGAAGGCCTTGTAAAGTAGGGTAATGGGAAGTGTACTGGGTGGAACACACCTCAAAATGGTATAACCCACAACCCCAGAGAAATGGTTCACACACACACACACACACACACACACACACACACACACACACACACACACACACACACACACTTACATTTGGCTTGACCGAGATCAGATCCCCTATCTATCTAGATAGTTATATGTACTCTAGTGTTATGCAGTTTTTGCACACGTCACAGAGCTTACAAAACTAAAGATTGTCCAAAGGTACTTCCAGGGTGAATGACATCAGCAGTCCTTGTAAAGTATGGCAATGGAAAGTGTACTGGGTGGCAAAGGCCTCAAAATACTTTGATGACCATATTTCTATATTATGCATAGGCTGCATTCTACATAAACTACAGAATGAACTGGCACCCTACCTAAGTAATCATAGCCTCACCTCAGGCTTTGTACCCACTGAATGGTGCACTGTGATGGTTATCCCACTCCACCAAAAGGGAGCCATGATGGACCCTGAGAACTACTCCCCCATTAGCCTGACGAGCCTGGTCTGCAAGGCAATGGAATGGAACTCATAAACAAAGACATTGGTAATCTCCAAACTCTGGACACTACCCAATTCGAGTTTGTAAAAGGCAGCTCATGTCTCCTAAACCTGATTGACTTCTTTGAAGCAGTCACCAAAGCCACAGATGAGGGTAAGGTGGTTCACACAGCTTATCTGGATCTCGCCAAGGCTTTTGACACCATCTCCCATGCTGGAATTATAGATAAGCTCACTAAACTAGGTATAAATCCCTATGTCACAAGATGGGTTGCCAACTGGCTCACAGACAGACCCCACACTGTGAAAGTAGCAGACTCCAAATCTGACTTCAGACCACTGACGAGTGGAGTACCACAGGGTTCAGTCCTAGGTCCTCTCCTGTTTGGTATCTACTTCTTTGAAGTACAGGCTAACACAAAAGGCCTTTGGTTAACAAAGTTTGTAGATGACTGCAAACTAGGAGCCATAATCGAAACTCCTAATGATGTGGACATACTACAAAAGGGCCTCACTGAGACAGATGCCTGGTGTCAAAGCCGTGGCCTGAAGCTCAATGCCAAAATGTGTATTGTCATCCCCTTTCGGAAAAACTCCGTACCCATGAACTACCACATAAGTGGTAGTCTACTTAATGCCGAAAGTGTGATAAGAGACCTTGGGACACAGGTGGACAGTAGTCTCTCCTTTGATAATCACATTGCCACAGTTTTCAAGAAATCCTTCTACATGGCTCACCTTATCACAAAAGGATTCTCATCCAGAAAAAAATAGGTCATTGTTCCCCTCTACTCATCACTCATTAGACCAATTATAGAGTACAACGCCCCTTTTGGTATGTACCTCACAAGACATCTACAACAACTGGAAAGGCCACAGAAATACCTCACAAAGAGGATTACTGGCCTCAAACAGATGCCCTATGCAGACCGTCTCAAAAAACTCCAACTTTACTCCGTCGCATATCGCCTACTCAGAGGTGATCTCTGCCTAACATACAAAGCTATGTCAAACCCAAAGCTGTTGTATATGCTCCACTTAAAGAAATCCCAATCCCTCTGAGCTACACACTCTAGCGACCTAAACCTTGTCACCACAATAAACAGAACATGCTGGAGGGATAGATTCCTGTCCCAGAGACTTCCCATACTCTGGAACAGACTACCTATCTATGTCAAACAGAGCTCCTCATTAGCACTCTTCAAAAAAAATCTTGATGATTGGTGGGAAATAGGAAATTCACCCCAGGGATCACTTCTGTGGCTCTGCTCGACAGGGGCACAGGAAAATAATTTTCTTGGGTGGCGAAAGCCAGGGTACCTTTTTGGCTAGGATTATATAGGCCCTAGGGCTAATAGCCTAGTACCTGCCTATGAACCTATGGACCTATTACCCTATTTAAAGCTTAGATCAGTGAAGCAATAACAAATAGATTTAATTTTTACCCATAACAAGTAAACATGATTTTATTTTACATATGTATATTTAATATTCAACAACATTCAGGTGCATAAATTTTATACCATCACTAGTCACAGTTTCATAAAGGTTTTTTTTTATATATTTATTACAATTATACGTAATGTATATATTTTGTTATATTTTTTTATATTTTGTGTGTTTTATATGGGAGATATAAGTGTAATTATAGGATATTTATAATAGACTATATTCACAAAAATGTTTTATTAAGTGGTGAATTTATTTTAAATGACAGTGTGTCTGTAATGATTTTAATAAGCTTATTAACTAATTGTTAAGTGAATGTATATAAGGTGTAGTATTTTTTGTCACAACATTATGTCTGAGGAAGTCTGAGGGATACTTGGATGAAAACGCCATTGTTATAAATACAGCGTTTATTTTTGTCAATAAAGGACTACATCTTCTGTGTGTTCTCTTCACAGTCCAGTATTTGGTTTATTTGTTTTGATTCTTGGACTAGCTCTGTGTTCATTTTTACTGGCTATTTGGTTTTATGGAGTAACTTGATGAGCTTGCCTTCACCCGTACATAGTCACAAGGAGTCTCGGGGACCTGGAATGGGTGAACTTCACAGAATAGCTGGTCAACTAACATAACTCATGGAAATTCTGACACCTATCGGTTGAGGACTAACAGCATTACTTTCTAACACTAGTTTGCAGGGGAACCAGGAAGCTCTTCCTCACAGTGGACATTAACAATGTGAAAAAATGGCTATGACATCAACTGACAGTAATACTGGCTTGACACAGTCAAACCAAATGTGGAACAATACGCCGATAATATTACAGTCGCAAGGAGCTTCTATTAATACAGAAGATAAATGGGAGGAGGTTACGGATAAGGAAAATGGACGCAATCAACAGGAATTAAATATGTGGCTTCAACAGAAACCGATATTCCAAAAACAACCATCCCCCTCAACAACGGTTGGAAATACGGACACTTATAAAGTAAGCCTTAGTAAATTACAGGAGGCTTTAACTAAATATAAGACTTTAAACATCGAAAATGCTTATTTGGGGGAATGCGCAAAACTTGGGATTGTGTCTAAGGGCCTACAAATACCCAAATAATGTACTGTAGGAACAGAGTTCTATAGAGTATTAATTAATGTTTTTGACAAATGTGGCCTGGAGATTCTTAAAGCTATGATAAGGAATAATGAACATGATATGGTGGGTTTGCAGGAGCAGATAGACTCAATTAACCAATACATCATGAATGATCTTATGTTTAGTATACAGAGTGAACAGGATAAATACTATGAGGTTAGGGGACATATAGATAAGAAGTGATGACATTTTAAATGGAAAGTATAAAAAGCTTAATCAGGACCTTAGAGAATACCAAGAAGGTAAACAATATCCTGTACCTAGGTCTCAGCACAACAATGTAAAATCTAGGGGTATATATACAGATTCTTTACCTCAAACAATATTGCATGAACAGGATGGTAATGTAGTAGCATTACAGAATGCACCTGAATGTAATGGCAATGCTATAAATAATGGCTATATTTTGCCATGTAGGTCAGAGAGAATACGACAAAAACACAATAATAGCAACCATTTTTACAAGGCTCCCCTTGAACAGAGGGGAGGAGGTTACAGGGGGAAATGCAGATAGTACAAGATGTTGATGGTTCAATAGGTACCAATAACAACTCCTAAGTCTTATGTTGGCAAGGATTTTACATTTTCAATTATAGCCCTATGGATGTTACACAAGACTTTTTTTAATTTATTCATGAAAGGATTTAAATATATTCCCATGAGGAAAGGTAGCCTCATACAAATTATACTAGATATAAAAATGTTTATTAGAAAATTTAATATGGAAAATTTGTTTAAAGGGACTATATTACCACCTTACACTTTGGCACCTAAAAAATAGTACCTTTAACACACCACTTCAACCACAGCTGAAAAATTTGGAAAATTTGTTAGAAAAGGAAATCAGAAATACTTTCAAAATAACTAGAATCCAGTATAATCTAACAGTTGATGAAAACAAACTTCTTATGGAATTGTGTTCCAACCCTAGTATACGAGTGATGGAACCTGACATGGGAGGAGCCATAGTCCTCATAGATAAGATTCTGTATGAGGCAGAAATGTTCACTGTCTTGCATGATGAAAATAGATACAGTCACATATAAGTTAATGAAATCAACATTGCTTATAAAACAAATACACCTGGCATTGAAAGATTTATTTGATAAAGGTTTCATTGATTTTCAAACCTATACCTATTTGGACAATGTTTCTCCCAGGGTACCCACCATATTTGGAATACCCAAGGTCCAGCAAGATGTGAGCGACCACCCATTTAGACCGGTTGTTGCCTCAGAAGGCTCAAAGATATCACCGTTGGCAAAATATCTTGATTGGAAACTTAAGATGATTTGGGGGAGTTGTGCACACATCCTTAAGGACTCTTGGGATTTCCTAGCCAGATTATAACCCGAATATGGTGTAGAGGGACTGAAGTTTGTAACCATTGATATAAAGGATCTCTTTTCAGTGATTCCTCACAATTTAGGACTTACATGGTTGGAAGAAGCATTTAGAATGAGAACAGATATTACTGACAATGACATTTTCCTTTGTCTAAAATTGGCTGAAATCATCCTCAAAAACAATTTTTTGTTTTTTGAGTGGGAATTTTATCGGCAGGAACAAGGAGTAGCTATGGGGGCCAGTTATGCCTCCACATATGCCAATATTATTTTATCAGTATAGGAAACCAAATTTGTACAGGTATCTCTTTATGCACAATATTGGAAGCTGTACACTAGCTACCTTGATGATATTTGTATATTTTGGTCAGGGGATGTGGAAACATTGGAAGAATTTATGAACTATTTAACCCACACTACAACCTTTCTTCAGTTTACACGTCAGGTATCTGTTGAAAAATTCAGCTACCTTGATGTGACAATCTATAGGATGGGACATGGGTTTGAGCCTATGGTTTATTGAAAACCAACATTTTCTAACACATATATTATTTATAGTGGTGCACACCCATTATTCCAGACAAAGAGTATCATTAAAGGACAGTATGTTCCTCTAAGCCATATGATGTCTTCAGATATAGATTTTCAAAAAGAGTGTGGTGTATTAGAAAAAATGTCCAATGATAGAGGATATCCTGTAGACCTTATTAAAACCATTCAAGCCAAAGTAATTCAGGGTAGAAAGGATAAATATACTCTTGTTTTAGGGACAGATTTTATTACCTCCACCAATAGGTCTACACAGAATTTAGACCAACAAAATGTTGGTAAGACACTTGTTACCAACTTTAGTGGGAATGCATACCAGGTTAAACATATTATTGAAAGAGAATGGAATAAATTTTCTAAACTAACAGACGTAGAGGTGTTTAAGAATAAACCCTTGAAAATAGTTTTTAGGAAAGGGCAGGATATTAAGAATTTATTGCAATATGTCTCTAATACACAAGTGTTTTCATATAAAATGAAAAGTACATATAGGTGTGGGGCTTGTGCCCAATGCATATAGATTTTACAGGAGGAAGATGTATAGATTACATCTAGACAAAAGATGTTACATAGTAAAAATTATTCCAATTGCAGTTCTCAGGGGCTGTTTTACTTGGTTACCTGCAGAGCATGTGATGCCTTCTAAGTTGGAAAAACAGAAAAGCATCTGAAATGTAGGATATATGAACATTTAAATGATGTGAAGAAAAGATGTAACACAAATGCCCTGTAAAGACATACATTAGAATGTGTTAATGCTAAATTCCTTTTCTTTATTATTGAAACAGTTTCCAAGGAAACAAGAGGAGGTCCTAGGGAGACTAAATTAGAGTTTAGAGAAACTTTTTGGCAGGTCACACTGGAGGCTAACAGACCCCTGGATTGAATGACCATATTTCAATATTACCCCTTGTAAACCTTATATCAGTGAAGCTTTAACATATAGTTTTAATTTTTAGCCATAATAAGCAAACAACATGATTTTATTTTACATATGGATATTTAATACTAAACAACATTCAGGTGCATAAATGTTATACCATCACTAGTCACAATTTCATAAAGGTTTTTTTTTATATATGTTTGTTACAATTATACATACTATATATATATATATATATATATATATATATATATATATATATATATATATATATATATATATATATATATATATATATATATATATATATATATATATATATATATAATGTGTTTTATATGGGAGATAAAAGTGTTATTAAAGGATATTTATAATAGAGTATATTCATTCTTTCACAAAAATGTTTCATTAAGTGGTGAATTTATTTTAAATGACAGTGTGTCTTTAAGTATTTTAATAAGCTTATTAACTAATTGTTAAGGGAATGTATATAAGGTGTAGTGTTAGTTGTCACAACATTATGTCTGAAGAAGTCTGAGGGATACTTGGACAAAAACTCCATTGTTATAAATACTGCATTTATCTTTTCATTAAATGACTACATATTCTGCATGTTCTCTTCACAGTCCAGTATTTGGTTTATTTGTTTTGCTTCCTGTTTTTATTTTTACTCAAAATACTTTAACCTACAAACATAAACACTTATATACAGACACATTTGCAAGAACTGAGATTAGAACCTTTGCCTAACTAGTTATTTGTTCCATACTGTTATGTAGTTATTAAATGTACCATAGAGCTTGCAGTGCTGAGATGTGTCCAAAGCTTCTTCTTGAGTGAATAAAAGCAGATCTTGTAAAGTATGGCAATGAGAAGTTTACTGGGTGGGAAAGGCATCAAAATACTTTAACCTACAAACATACACACATATGCACACACATTTGCCAGAACTGAGATTAGAACTTCTGCCTATCTAGTTATTTCTTCTATACTGTTATGTAGTTATTGCATGCACCACAGAACTTATAGTGCTGAGGGCTGTCCAAAGGTACTTCAAAGGTTTATAACATCAGCAGGACTACTAAACTAGAGAAATGGGAAGTGTACTGGGTGGGAATGGCCTAAACATTTTTGACCTACAAACACACACACACACACACACACACACACACACACACACACACACACACACACACACACACACACACACACACACACACACACTCACACATACACACTCGTTTGCTAGGACTGAGATTAAAACCCCTACCTACCTCGTTATTTGTACTATAGTGCTACACAATTCTCACAAGCACCACAGAGCTGGCAGGGCTGACAAGTGTCCAAAGGTACTAAGGTAAATGATATCAGCAGATCTTGTAAAGTAGGGCAATGGAAAGTGTACTGAGTTGGAAAGGCCTCATAATACTTTAACCTACAAACAAAAAACACAAACACACACACATAAAGGCAGGTGATGTGATATCACAACCCCTACCTCAGTACTTTTACAGAATGAAGCTCACCTTCATGCTGGCACATGCGAATGGTTACAACTGGTATGCAACTGCCCACAGCAGGACATCACTCTATGCCTTTCAAGGTGTCCCTGTCTATGACTCACTCTGTGTGTGTGTCTCCCTGTGTGTGTGTGTCTCTCTCTCTCTCTCTCTCTCTATCACTGTCTCTCTCTCTTCCGCATGTCTTTGTGTGTGTATTCTTGAAATATCATTATATGTTGCCCATATATATGTCTGCATATCACATGCAACAGATGCAGATATATCACATATGGGCCACCTACAGCTAGCTGAGGCTAATCCTGTCTGATGGGTGTGGGTAGAGTCAGTTAAGGTGTACATAGCTCTCTGTATGCAAAGACATTTTTGCACAATACAGTTATATAGTCTGATGTGGGTTCAGACATGGGCTGTAATTCTCTAAGTGTAGGAGCATGCCCAGTTTGACCTTCTATAGTAAGAGTGGGACTCCATTCCTGAGATAGTTATACTCTGGTCCGGGTTTTTTTGTTCTACATCCATACCTCTCAACCTGTGCAAGGAAACTGGAGATAGCCTGCCAAAATAGGGAGACTATTGTCCAAACATAGGGAGATACTGTAAATATTGCTCTTATTAATGTGGAAAGTTGCTAGTGTAACAGGGTTTGTTTTAGCAGAAGTTTCTGACATATATGACATCTGACACTGAAATGTATTGTGTCATTACTTATTGACAGAAAACCTCAGGTCATCACAGTGATTTACCTGAGAAATACAAGATGTATGATGAAATTATGAGCCAAACTCTAGACATTCATGCCCAATCCAGACAGTTGAGAGGTGTGGCTACAGCCAATTGGCTGATGAAGCTGTGTAAACAGTCCAGCATCTCAGTGATATACTGGCTGGGGATCACCTGCTTGTGTGTTATGTTTCTTAACTGAAAAGTCATATCCTGGCATGACTCATATCTCTCAACTGTACAGTTTTTTGCAGAATGTCCAGATGTTTGTCTCATAATTTTAGTCCATTTTTCATAAAACTGTGATTTTCTGGCAAGTTAGTAGCAAATAATTAACGACCAAAGTTAGAAAATAATGACAGAACATTTGAGTTTCAGAGTTCATAACCTTCAGAAAATTCATGCTAATGTAAAATCTGTTATTTCATCTAGTTTCTAAGTTTGTGAGAGCAATATTTAAATATTATCCCTATTTTTTGGCCTTTGTCCCACTTTTATTTATGACCTTGTCCAGATTTCTAGCTCTAAGGGGTTGAAAAGTATGGGTGTGGTTAAAGAGTGCATTCTGCTGAGCAGAGATGTCCATTATATGCATGGTATATTCCACATGGCACTGTGATTTCCAGTTATGTCAGTGGCAGAGCAGTATATAGTAATGTGGTGAAACAGTGACAGACATTTGTTTACAGGTTGATAGTTTGATATGAGGTTACTAAGCTATTTGCCCTGAAGCCCTTATAATCCTCACAGATGAGGGTCTAGCCCTTGTTAAGATATATCAGCACCCAAAGCCCCTGTCCAGCAAGGACTAAGGTGGAAGCACAGGACTGTATTTTCTGTTTCCCATGCAGTCATACAGGGAGCACTTCACAAGTGGTATTGAGGCACTCAGCTTGATGTGGACAGGGAGTGTATTCCTCAGATGCGGGTGTCTGTTGGATGCATATCTGTCACACCAACAAGCCGTATAGATAACACAGACCAGGTTGATGCTGTACCTACAGGTTGATCGAGTGGGCCATGATTTTCAGATGTGCAACAGTCCCATCAAGACAGGGTCTCTATTGCTTTGTATGCCAGACAGAGGTCACCTCTGAGGAATCTGTATGGAACTGAGTAGAGGAACAGTGCTATTAACCTATCTGTGTAGGGTAGGTGTATGGGGTCCTGGAGTCTCCCAGTGAGGAACCTCTGTTGTCTCTCCAGCTGCTGTATGTGCTTTGTGAGGTACATGCCGAAGGGGGAGTTGTACAAAATAATTGGCCTTATAAGTTTAGAATACATGGATCTTTTGACCTCTTTGTCTCTGGATGAGATACCCTTACTTTTGTTTTTGTCCATCTATGAAGCTTTCTGTACAATGGAGGCAACATGGTGCTCAGACTTCAGGTTGCTATCAACCTGGGTGGCCAAATGTCTCAATACTGATTGTGTATGTAGGACATTGTTGTTAATGTGATAATATGTGGGGACATCAGTCTCCCTGAAGGGGATGATGATGCATCTGCAGTCATTCAGCTTGAGGCCACATTTCTGGCAGTAGTCATTTGTTTTGGTGAGACCCTGTGGTAGGATGTCCACATCACTTTGGGTATTGATGACTGTTTCCAGCTTGCACTCATCTGCCAACTTTGTCAGCCATAGGCAATTGTTTTTGACCTGCACCACAGTGAAGTATATCCCGTATACCAGAGGCCCCCAGACTGATCCCTGGCGTATGCCACTCATTACAGGTGTATTGCTTGACTTGGCTACCCCTATTATGATTATGTGGGTTCTATCAATGAACCAGTTTGATACCTATCTGGTAACATATGGATTGCTGCCTAGTTGACAGATTTCATGTACTATGGCCATGTGGGGAATAGTGTGTAAGGCTTTGGCTGAGTCAAGGTTGCCAGAGTGCACCATCTTTCCATCATCCATGCCTTTGTTGGCTGTCTCAAGTAAGTCATCCTGAGTTCACTGAAATACCTCCCCTTGAAAATGGCAGACTGTGTGGGGTCAAGTATTTTGAGTGTGCCATTGTCCCTGTTAATGAGGTCCATGATAATCCATGATGATAAATAATGATAATACCACAGACAGTTTGTGTTGCTATACTATTATGAGGCTACATGTTGGCCCTAGCTGTCAACCTGTCACAGATTGACATCTGGACAGGCCCATATATGACAGACACAGGCACACACATGGGGAAAGAGTGTTAATAATCCTCTAATAAACACAGACAGCTGGGAGACCAGTTTGATATTTGCTTGCTTTTTCTTATGGGTATGGTGTCTGCTTCTCCACTGTATGCCATTGATGTTTTGACATGAACCTTTCCTATTTGGCACATACTTTGGCAGGAAAATGCAATGTTAGGACAAGCAGAAGAGATATCTGAGGCATGCCTGTGGTCCTTCTGTGACAGCCTGTCATTCATGGGGTATGGATGGTGGCCAGTGAGTGCTGACACAGTAAGGTGGCAGCCATTTAACACCTTGCAATACACTGACTTTCAGGTACCTTGACAATGTATACAACTCCTACCATAGGTGTAGCTGCACAGAAAGTCTTGGAACATGGACCCTGTTAGCCACAGTAATATACCTAAGCCACTAAATCACAACAGCCAAGTGTAAGTGCTGCCCACTTCCTGACAGTATTAACCATGCATATACATAGCTCATTGATGCCTGCATATTATGGGCATGCAACAAGTTATCAAGTTGATTGAGACAACCCTGGGAATGCGTGCTCTGCTGCTCTTACCATACAAACATACATGTAACTGCATTTTTATGGGGATGCAGGTGTGTTTGGGGCATACCTGTCAACTGTACACATTTGCACAGACTTTGCAGATGTTGGCTTTACTTTTTGTTTCCATTTAGCATAGTGTTGTGCCTGTCTTGGAGAATACTGGCATATCACTACAGACCAAAGGTTAGAATGTAATGGCAGACATTTGAGTTTCAGACTTCCTACCCTTCAGGGACTTCATGCAACTGTAAGACCTGCTGTGATATCACTGTGTAAATCTGTAAGAAGAATATTTCATCATTGTCCCTATTTGTGGGTCTTTGACAGACATTTCTTTATGGCTTTCTACAGCTGACTTGCTGGGAGAGGCTGAGGGGTGAGTATGGGACCCCAATATTGACATCCATGTATGTGACCCATGATCCCCCAGTTTATTAGTCCCCCACATACACTGCAGTGAGTTTTGTCAGCTAGGGGACTACTTTATACTATGGCGAAGCCAGTACTGGGCGAACATTTCCTGTTGTCCTACAAAGCTGTCAGTAGTCTTCTCCTATTCCGGTAGGCCACCCCATTCCCTTGCATACATGCAGCAATACCTTATATATGCTACCAAAATGTACTACTCCATTCATTTATTGTTAGGAAGAGTGACTTACCTTGTGCCTGTGGCAGTTGTGATGACATTACTTGAGGGCTGACTCTGTAAGATGCACGCAGTACACAGCCTATATATGGTAAGGTACACGTAGTGTGATGTGTGGCATCCATTTTACTGTGTGTGTGATTCAGAGAGAGGTGTCAGTCCCTGGGTCCTTAAGGTGTCAGTATATGTGCTATGCATTACCTCTTTGCCAAGGCCAGGGCATACTGGGCATGCCTATGTCTGCCTACAGGGGCAGGCTCAGGGGGTTCCTCCTCCATGTCCCCCTTGTGCCTGTGGAGACCTTGGCAATGGTGGTTGGCTGTGTGCCCCTTCCCTGTGATGTTCCTGTGCAGCTGTTTCCACAGTTTCATATTGTGTAGCATGGCACATACTATGAACATGTGTGCACAAGTGAATGGAGAGTACTGCATGGCTTCACCAGATATGTCAAGGTAACAGAACCATGACTTGAGCATCCCAAACACATGGTCTATAATGTTCCTAGTTTGTGTGTGTGTGCCTCATTATGGCATTCTTCAGTGGGTGTGTGTGCATTTCTGATGGGTGTCATCATCCAGGGGTTCCAGCGCATAGCCAACATCCCATTCAAGATGGCCATATGGGAAGTCCCCACTGGCAAATGCCTGGCACAGCTGTGAGGCATGCCAGATGTGGGAGTTGTGGTAGCTGCCAGGGCTGCCAGCCCACACATTGATAATGCCCTGGGCATTGGACATGACCTGGCAGTTGATGGAGTGATAGCCCTTGCAGTTGACATACACTCTGCCATCTTCACCTGGTGGTGCTTTGATGTGGATGCGAGTGCAGTCTATGGCACCCAGTACCTCTGGGTAGTCTGCTACATGGTGGAAGAGACGGATGTGGCTGGTCCTCTCTGCAGGGGTGCTGGGGAAATAAATATGGTTACTGGCATGTTGTAGCATGGCATCCAGGAACTGGGGGAGTACCCTGGATGCAGATGCCTGTGGGACCCCCATGGTGTCCCCAGTAGGTCTTTGGAAAGTACCTGTAGCTAGTATTCTTAAGGCTACACATACATTTGTTTCAAGTGGGATGAGTTTCCTGCTGTTGGCTCTGGATCTGAGGTGAGGCCAGAAGAGCTCAGTGAGTTCCTGAATTATGCCCCTGTCCACCCTGCAGCACTCTAGTATCTCCAGATCATGTAGTCTCTGGAAGGTTACCCTGGGTCTGAACACTCTTCTTCTCCTTGGTCTGGGCCAGCTGTCAGCATTATCCTCATCACTGCCCTCAGTCTGTAGCACATAGAGATGTAGCAAAGCAGCAGCAGCCCCTATCATTTTTTCAGTTAAAAATTCCCAAGTGTGTACATCAATGGTGCAGAGTTTGTGAGAAAAAACTGGCTGATAGGTGTTTGCATACTTATACTGGTGTGCTGCAGATGTTGCCTGTGTGATTTGCTGACTATGATACAGTCCACCTGTCAGCTATATTATTTAGGGGTTTGAATGGGCCACTGTGAGTGGCAGAGTCCGTATTAGTGATTTGTAGTTCATTTCCTTTATTCTGCTATTTCCATTTTTTTTTTATTTCAGCTGTGTCTAAGCCCCGTGGCACACCATGCAAAGTCTTTTGGCTAGTGTAACCATTGCTGAGCAAAAAGGAGTCTCCCCTGGGCATGAATATGCTCACTATTTCTTGAACTTAATAAACACAGCTAGGCAGCCTCAGACATACCCCCTTGCTTAGCTGTGATTAGCTGAGCACAAATAGAAGCTGAAGAGCTCCAATGTGCTTACAGCAAGCATGACACACCCCCTTTTTATGTCAGCTTCTTCTTCTACTTACACCATCGCATTATACCTCCTACACAGTTTGGTACCTGCAGACAGTCTTCCATTTTGCTATTCAATAAATTTAGCTCCTTTACATAACCCTACTGGCTTATACCCTAGATACAACACTACACCGGAGCCTATGTCCTTAGCGACCATTGTTATGAGTCTGCATGCTGTCCGCTATAATGGCAAAGTTACTGTTTCAAATGTACTTGCCTTTTTACTTATTTTTTTTAATTTTCTGCACAATCACATTTGTGCACCACTGCACTCTGCTTAAATGTCTAAAATCTGCCAAAAAACAAAGTTTGATTTTTGCAATTTTGCAACACTATGGCATGCTAATAGCCATCGTTTTGGCCATTGGCATGCCTAATGAACATAATACATTCTTTACTTTAAGCTGTCAACCCCACATTTTTATTTTTGCAGAAATGTACATGGTTACTAACCGCATGCATTTCTGCTGTAGACACGGCTCCAACACGAATTCCTGTCTGCTTCCTTGATCACAAATTCACCTCATTTGCATGGTTTTCACCAGCAAATAAGGTGATTTGCATTATTCTGTCACGTCCATGCCGAAATAGTGCTGGGAGGCTTGTGCACGCCCGCAGCCTTGTTTACTGGATCACACAGGCTCTGAACTCCATGTTCGAGCTGTGGCACTATGCTTACACAGGTATTAGCTCTGTGCAAGCTTTACTGAATTACCCCCCCAAGTCTTTTGCTTTTCTCTTTATTATTAGATTATACTAACATCTTTAATCCTTTATTAAGCATTCCTATAGTTATTTCAATCCTTTCTTTATTCCTTGACTGCTAATACTAAGTCATCTGCATATGTAAACATAGCTGGAATCACAGTTCCCTCTGATGTTTTATATTTAACTTTCTCTACTGTCAAGTTAATCTTAGTGATTATTGCATTCATAATTAAAGCAAATAAAATGTTCCTTGGTGGGCATACTTAATACCACTCTTTATTCTTATTGCTTTGCTAAACCATGCATTGTTACCAACCTTACTTTATTTTCTTTGTACACCAATTTTAAAATGTTTATTATTAGTTTTTTTTTTTTTTTTGCTTATGTTGTTCTTCTAATTTTTTCCATAATGCTTCATGTTGGATTTTATCAAAAGCTTTATTTCTATCCCCTATTAATATTTTTAATTCCATCATTCTATTTATTATGTCATCTATTAATTCTTATTAATATCAAAAGTTCTTGACTTCCTTTGTTTTTAGTTCCAAAAATTGTTTCAGATAACCGTTTATTTACTTTATTTACTATTCTTTTCACTATTATTTCCATAATATATAATCTATATTATTCAGCACTAATGGTCTCCAGTTTTTTATATCTGTTTTTTCTCTATTTTTCCATAAAAATTTCATTACATCTAAACATATTTTTCATTATCCATGCCATTTTCAAAACCATTCATTCCTTATTTTTAGAAAATATTCTTATTCAAGTCCATCTATGTCTGTAGCTTCTTCTACATTTACTGTTCTAAGCACATTTTCCAATTCTACTATTGCAATCTTTTCTTCATCCTTTTATTGCCTTCTTTACTCTCTTTAATTCCCATTTATCTTTTACTGTAATTTCACATTATGAAAATGTTACCAATATATATCCTTTGATTATTTCCATAATTCCTTCTTGTGTGTTTACTATGTCACCTTTTTCATTCTTTAGTTATCTTATTACTCTTATATTTTCTGTAACCATTTTGTTTAAGCATGTCACTACTTCTTTATTTCCTTGTAAAAAGTATTTTTGCTTAAATATTTTTTTTAATTTTTTCTTGATTCATTTTATACAATCCCCGGGATTCATGCACCTTGCGCCAGGCGCCAGCATAGCGTCGGCGTTATAACGCCAAATATGGCTGCTTAGCGATTCAGGTATGAATGAATTCCACGTGCACTACCGGCGTCGCCGACCGCCCGGCGAGGTATGCAAAACACACTGTGTGCGGTATTGCACCATGCAAATGAGGGCAAATAGCGATCCACGAGTGGCGGCGAGGCGTAGCGTAAGAACGGCAATGTAAACCAAAAAGCGGTTTACATTTACCCAAACATACCGGAGGAGTAACGGAAGGCTGTCAAAGTCAGGTATCATATAGGTGCAATATGCCAATGTGGAAAGGCACCGAGAATGTCCAAAGAAAATATGCACAAAATGTAAAAATGACATAAATGGCACGTAGAAAGAACAGCAGACCCCGGGATGTGTGCACAGAAGTTGTAAAGCAATGAAATAATATGATAATGTCCGAAAAGAGCATTAGAACACAAATCAGCTGCACAGCCACCACACACCATAGTATGTATGTAAAGCTGCAACCCCAGCGCAATGGTTGTCAAGGAGTGGAGGCGTGTCCGGTCCGCGCCGTAACCAGGTATTAGTAGTCAATTCCATGCAAATGAGGCAGATAATAGTGAATCGCAAAAACGGCGCCAGTGTAAGGATGGAGCAAACGCGGCAGCGGTACTACACCGACGAGTGGTCTACACGAGATACATGTCAACCACACAGGGTGTGCCACTGTAGGAGGAAGGATATTGGAGGACAGCAAATCTGGGCTGTACAATGCACATTACAGCATCATGACTGGCGTGTTAGGAAATAGATGCGCTGACAGTACAGAATGCGCGTACAAATGCATGTGCACGAGGACGACTACGTTCCCGAAACCAGTCATGTGACGGCCTCACCGGCAACAACCAGGGATATAGGAAGGTAATGCGGAGAATACGAGGAAATGCGGAAGCAGTGTAAATGTATCCGTAACGAGCAATTAACACCAATCAATGCAGGAAGGGCAACCGCCGGCAGCTGATAAGTCTGCATGCAGACTCCTGCAGAACGGGAAAGGGGAGGCATATGAGAGCAAAGATAATAGGGGATGTAGTAGAAATGCAAAGAGCAAAGAACCGAAATAGCACAGCCAAGTACAGAGGTAGCATAACTGCGGCCGCAGATAAAATGCATCATATGCCATGTGCCTGCAGGATGCAGTAATGTAAGATGCCAGGCGAAGGCAATGCAGGCAACTGTAATGTAACACTACAGGCAGTACCGTTGCAGCTGCAAGCGTAAAACCACGGAAATAATCCAAGGATAGGGCCAGACATACACAATGACATCACCCGGTACAATGCTCAACAGTAATAAATGTGATATTGCACAACACACAGCGCGATTTCCCAAACGCCGCACCGTAGGGTGTAAACAGATGAGGAACTTTTAACATGTATATGCTGGGTGCCGCCGTGGCCGTGATGCATAGGTATGCGGCAGAGACAGACGGAGTTGCGGAGGGTGGTGCCGACAACTACCGTAGGCCTCACAGGAGAAGGAGAGTGTTCAGACCAAGGGTGACCTACCAGGGGCTGCGAGACCTGGAGATAGTAGAGCGCTACAGGGTGGACAGGGACACGTTACAGCAAATAGTGGAGCTGTGCGGCCGCGCCTGAGAACAAGAGACAACAGAGGGAGCCCATCCCAGTGGACACAAAGGTATGTGTGAGCTTGCGAATACTGGCTACAGGTACCTTTCAAAGGCCCACCGGGACATAATGGGCATCTCACAGGCATCAGCATCCAGGGTACTACACCAGTTCCTGGATGCCATGTTACCACATGCCCATGAGCACATAAAGTTCCCCACATCTCAGGAGGAGTTGGCTAGCAATATGCGCCGCTTCCACCGTGTGGCACAATACCGGAGGTCCTGGGTGCGATAGACTGTACGCACATAGAAATCAAGTCACCACCTGGGGAGCAGGGTAGACGCTACATAAACCACAAGGGATACCCCTCCATCAATTGCCAGGTCGTGTGCAATGCGCAGGGCATTATCATGGATGTGTGTGCTGGCAGCCCTGGAAGCTACCACGACTCCCATATCTGGCATGCCTCACAGCTGTATCAGGTATTCGCCAGTGGGGACATCACACAAGGTCACCTTGTGGGGGATGCTGGCTACGCACTGGAGCCGTGGTTGATGACACCCATCAGAAATGCACACACACACATGCAAGAACGCCATAATGAGGCACACGCACAAACGAGAATAATCATAGTGCGTGTGTTCGGGATCCTGAAATCACGGTTCCGGTGCTTGGATACATCCGGTGGAGCCTTGCAGTACTCTCCAGGCACAAGTGCCCACATATTCATAGTATGTTGTATGCTACACAATATGATTCTGCGGAAACAGCTGCTGCAGGGACATAATGCCGGAGGGCCACCAAGCCCGCCACAACTGCCAGGGCAAGCACAGGCACAGGGCGCGGCGCCACGGACACACTGAGCCAGCCCCAGTAGGTAGACAGAGGCGTACCCAATATGCCTACGCCCTGGCAAAGAGGGAACGCATAGCACATACCTTGACAGTGTAGGCCCCATGGACTGACACCTCCTGACCTGCACACACAGTAAAATGGACGCCACACAAACATGTCCGCCCGTAATGTGTACCGTATGTGCGGACGTATGTGTGACTCCAACAAAGGCACCGGCCAAACACTGCACACCCAATAGCCAGCAGAGCATAGAACGCCAACACCTCAATGCACGCCGCTTCAACAGCACACGGCGTAGCCATATGCTGCCACTATCGCCGCAAGTCGACCACACATGTACGCATGTGCATACACAGATACGGAAATACATATCAGTACACATGTAGAAATATATGTACGCATACACAGATAGAAAGGACAACAGGGTAACATGGAACCCAGGGATGCAAGTTCACAGATAAGTAAGACGCGAAATCACCACATATTAAACATAGTGACCGACAACCCGATCATCCTGGAGGGTGGGCAGGGCAGGTAACGCCAGCCATGGAAATGTTAACCTGCAGCAATACATATCCGCGTGTCGGGATGGTCACCGTCCACGGTACAGTAACGGATATGTGTAGGGTCACCACCTGTCCCACGTTGTGAGGGACAGTCCACCTTTGGGCAGTTGTGTCCTGCAAAACATTGACAAAATGGCAAATGTCCTGAGATTGTAGGACAAAACCATTTCCCATAATTACTTTATTAGTTGCAGAAAACAGTTATTTTGTAGAAGAAACATCTAAATATGATAATAAACAGAATAAGCAACTGTAATGCTACAGCTTTGTATTCCGTCAAAAGTGAATCGCTGTCCTTTGTACTGGCCGTGGGTATGTGTTGGCATGCAAAATCTGACGTACCTACTAAAAATGTCCCACTTTGGCCATTTGAAAAGGTGGCAACCCTACATATGTGCGTGTCATATCCATAGGACATGAGTGCGGAGATACACGCCGCCACCGGCGATGCGCCAACGAGGTATTGTGTTCAACCATCGGTTAAAAGCAGAAAGCATACCAGTGAAGTGTACGACATTATGAGGAACCCTCATCTGGGGTGTAAAACAGTGCATGTTCCTCGCAGTTCCTCCAAGTTCCACATTGAAAATGTCTCTCAAACAACCATTGTTAGGAATGTATATAAATGACATCCTGGT
The DNA here is from genome assembly GCF_019279795.1 of Protopterus annectens. NCBI lineage: Eukaryota > Metazoa > Chordata > Ceratodontiformes > Protopteridae > Protopterus > Protopterus annectens. Next base: position 1,826,189,860 of record NC_056739.1, read on the forward strand.
AAATAGAATGTACTCATAGTAAGTTAGTAAAGGTTCTTCACTGTAAGTAAATCAGCATATCATAATCAACCTATGACCTACGTAGCTGAAGTTGTCACTATGCCATTACTATGTGTTCCACATTATGCCCATGTGTTTCACATTACTACTGTGTGTGTTCCCCACTCCGGAAATAGAAGGTTGTCAGCCATGGCGGCAATATGTGTATGTGTGAGGTGAGGTTGTCGTGTGTTCCGCTGTGTGTGTGTAATGTGTGTGCCAGTGTAAACTGTGTATGAAGGTGACATGTCACAGCGGAGTGTAATAACAGGCGAGGCATACAGTACAGGAACCATAGGCGTATGTACAGCAGTACCCACAAAGTAGTACTGACATCTCCTCAGTGGCTATGCACGTGGCGACGTAAAATGATGCAAAGCGCAAATGTCCCAAAGTGTACCACAGGGCCATAGCAAACAGGAGATGCAAAGGACGCATGTACAAACCACGACCGTAGGTATGGCGGCCATAACGTACACTCCACACGGTCCGTCGGCAACGTTACACAGCATCAGGCATGTACGGCGAAAATACGAATGTGCCATCCGGCACCGATCGTGAACAGTCACGGTCCGGTAAATACCGCGGTGTGTTCCACGACCGTGTCGTAAGCAAGCGGCACACGAATAGGAGGCTACCGGTAGCATACAGTCCGCCCCAAGTATAGGACCACAATCACCGTAACTATCAGCGACAAAATGCCAATGGATGGTAGGCACGGACGAACATCCGCAGATATATAACCGATGTGAAGGAGGAATACGTGCAGGAAGCACACATGCAGGTGATACCGACAGCAGACGACATCAACAAAACAAACATTCCCGGAACAACACACAGGTAACCCGCAGCTCCCCAAGCACGGATGGAGCACACACACAAGCATATCTGGTATGTATAAATGCAAGACTCACACCCGTACCCGTCACCCACATCCGCAGATATACCCCATTGCACATATCAAAGGGATAACAGCTAAAACCGTAGCAAACACATACAGGCAGTGAATGACAGCGGCATACCCACAACAAGCTCCTGGGAAACACTAGCAGCGGCTCATGCATCCATGCATTCGCTATGTACAGGAAAATAACAGCCATGTAACACATTTGAATGCACAACGCCATCGACAGACGCCGCCAGGACACGGGGACCCACATGTCGAACACAATACCATACCCAACACACACAATCCACGGCTAACACCACAGCGAAATGTACCCGACAACACACATAGCGGATGCAGTCACACAAACATGATACAATACATACCATCCTCACGAAGGTAATGCAAATAACCAACGGCCACACGAGGAAAGAACCATGGCCTAGTGCCGACGTGTAACGAACGAAAGGAAGGGGGATCACCGCTGATATGCGCATAAGTACACACCGAGGAACAGCTATTGGCCTGATTAACCCACATGCATCAGGCGGCGACGAATATAAGGAAGACCCCTGGATATTCAAACCGTATGTTCATACCGAACATACAAAGTAGAGAGAAAAAGGAATAGAGACGAACCCCAAACAAAAGGCGGGAAAGTTATGCCGACCCCACGACATGTACTGGTGTGTAACGCATACGTATGATGAATCTGTACAGTATGTGAGCGGTGTGTGTAGGTAAAGATACCTGTCCAACAGGCAGAGAGAGGCGAAGGTTGGATATGTAATGCTAAAGCCGCAGCATACCAACAACTGTGGACAACGTGTGCACAGCAATGGTACAACATGTAAACACCGCGATAACCCCAGGGCCGGCTTGCCACCCTTTCAAAAGGCCAAAGTGGGAAATCGTCGGGACACACTTCAGATGTTACAGGTGGACACATACCCATGGTCAGTACAAAGGTTAGAACTCTACTCTTTTGCATAAAGAAAAGTGTAGTCTTGTAGCAGTTCAGTTGCTTATTGTGTGTCTTGTAACAGTTAGGAATGTACATACATAAATAAGTATGTTATGCAACTCTTACATAAGAATGGGATATAGTGATGTCCCACAATCTCAGGACATTTGCCATTTGTGATAAATTTGTCAGGACACAACTGCCCAAGGAGGGACTGTCCCTTGCAAAGTGGCACAGGTGGTAACCCTACCCCAGGTCTTGCAAACACAGAACAATGCCACCACCCACGCCGATGCTGGCAGTGGATATCCAACACTGAAGTGCCACAGCAGGAGCTAGGACATTTATGTATAGTGTCACAGCACACATGTGCATGGGCATATACCGTCGATGTCATACGGAATGCGCGACGCGTGCACCTATCCCATGCAGTAGGCGACTATGTCAATTATGTGTAATGCAAAGCTGGCATGATGGATATGTTCACAAATCATAGACAGTATCACAGGCATAGCATGCATGATGGAGCGATGGGCTAATGTTATATACATACACAAGATATGTATGGCCTGCACATATGGGACAATGTAGTAGCAGAATAGGTACGCGAAATGGAGGTAACAGCAAGTGACCATGTCCAAACGTTCCATAGCAGGTGCAATGTGTGCCACAATGATGTCCAGCAGGGCCGTGTGTAAACACATGTGCAATGTACACAGTACTGACACCCCCCCCCATGGTAGTGTCCACTGAATGGCAGAACTGGATGTCAACTGTCATGTCTATACAATACGTCCGCTGTGGTGGTACCATGGGTGTGTGTCACCCTACCAGCAAGGCAGCTATCACATGACTAGTGACACAGTGTGCCCCTGTGGGATGTGCACAGGACCTATGTCCCACAGCATGGTGTGTGTCCAGTCTGTGGATGTCACACAGACGCCCGGGCTGAGCAATGTGGCATGTGTGCACACATGCAGGACTGCCCCTCCCAACCTGCCCACAGCAAACGCCATGTAGGAGTACTACATGCATCAGTACTGTGGAGAACATGGCCCATGGCAGAGTACATTACACCCCTGTGTTAGTGGCATGCAGGTGAGCACAGATGTGTTACATGGCTGTCATTTGCATATGTCAACTGTCTGAGCTGGGTAGAGAGCACAGCATGACTATACTGAGACATGTAACGTTGTATCCATTGTGTAAGGTACAACACACGTGTCATTGTAACACGGCCTGCGTGTACATGTGTGTATGGCACAGGTACAAGGGCACCCAAGGTATCAGCTAGACATACGGTCCAGAAATGTGTAGTCCTGCACATGTGTACCCATGCTATGGTGTAATATGGCAACCAAAGCACCATGTGGGCCATGTGTGTGTACATCAACCATGTACAACGTGATATGCCTGTATAGGGACAGTATCCATGTGATACACACCGCATGACTGTCAGTATGCAAAGGTGATGTGTATGCACTATGTGTGATGTAACTGATGCAATGATATCTACATGATATATCTGCCACACTGACACCTGTATGGGTGTCAGCAACATGAGTAGGATGAGCTAGAATGCTGCCAGGTATGTAGAAGTGGTATATGTAGGCATGTACAGTACTGTGTGACAGCAGGTAGTGTACGTATGCAAATACTGAGCATGAGGGGCCACATGTCTGAGGAACGTGCAATGCCACACGTCCCTGAAATGTTGTAGTCAGCATGATATGCCTGCACCACTGTGTGAACTGTACAGAAGGCACATGGCGTAACATGCCGATACATAGGCGATGTGATGCTGGATGTGTACACTGTCAATAGCATAAAGTGGAATGGTGCTGAAGGGCAAAGAGCGGATCATGTCTGATGTGATACCCTCTGTACCACCCCAACCACCCATGCAATAATATGACAGGTGGCCAGCATGGGATGTGGTGTGCTGTGGCGCACAGAAGCCCAACAAGGGTGCCAGGAAAGGCATGCAGGTAGTCAATGAGTGTGTGAAGCATGTATGTCAAGATGTGGCCCAGTGCCATACTGAATGGCCCAGCCATGGGTGTAGAGATGCAGCCCCATACGTGCAATGCAGTACCATCCATGTGTAGTGTGATAGATGTGGTAGTGTGGTGGTCAGGGTGCACAACGAACATGAATGGGCTAGCAGTCACTGACGTGTGCTGCTGCAGAGACATGTAACAGCCAGGTTGGCGGGATACAACAACTACGGCGGTTGGAGGTGACATTGGGACTGTGTTCCCAGACATAACATGTGCATGCCAGTACTATGTATGTGTCCACAGGGTTAATACAATGTCCAGCCAAGGATTGGAACCCTGTAGTGAGTGAGAGTGTGTATTGTTGGTAGGTACCCCATTGGCAGGCAGGATGCCAGCAACATCTGTGTCGCCAATGCCTGCATGACCGTGGTATGCTGCATTGAATGTGGATGTAGTCAAACAGCAGAGACATACCACCACACTGCGTGAGGGCCCACACTGCAATGTCTGGCAGTCATGTGTAGGTAGCTAGCTGTGGAGTATGTCATGCACCAGCAGGACACACCATGACTGTCAAGTGACACACAACACACAGGTGAACAAAACTACCGTGCAACAGCCTGCACATGTGCCCATACAGCACGTGTGCATGGAACAGGAATACCACTGTGGCGTCTGTGAAAATGCCAGCACCACCTTGTCTCAGTGTGGAATAGCATGGTCCCTACCAGTGTGTAAATGTAGCAGAAGTGCACTGTGATCACTGTTGGCATAGGCACATAGACTGTCCATCGGACGGGGTGCCATGCCCTCAACTACCTCTGTCAGTGGATGTCAGTAATACCGGCTGTAGTGTGTATGTACCATGCATGCTGCTATGGTTGTGTGCTTAGGGTGTGGCTAGCAGGGATGGTAAGCATGGATGTTCAGCAAACAGAGGGGGGAGGTGTGTAGGCCTAGCATACAGACACATGGAGGTTTTGTGCATGCTGAGGGTAGTGTAGGTATGGTATGTGGCGTGTAATGTGTCACCCAGCTATGCGTACTGCATGGCCAAGCATGTGTGGGTACGTGGGAGTCCATACTAGGGAAGGTCGTGTTGCTGGCAATACATAGCAGTAGCAACTGTCCCAGGTGCAATGTACAGCATGCCAACCCGACTGGCATGTAACCTGTGGTGTACAGTGTCTGCACTGTCGCGTGTCACAATGTGTGTAGTGGCCACAAACATGGGTATCTGAACATGGACTACCTATGATGCAATGTGTCATGGGAAAATACAGTATGTGTGTAAATCACGGTGTGGTGTGGGAACCACCCACCTGTGTGTGTTGCAGTCCAGGTATGTGACTGGGAGGTATGATCTGTGTACAATCTGGACTGGCAGGTGTGCCGTGTAGGGCATGGAGGCAGGTCCCAGGCACCGTAGATAAATGACATGTGTGCTGTACTGTGTGTGCAGTGCTAGTGTACAGCACAGTGGAGGGTGTAAGCATTGTTACACATCACTGCATGCTGTGCCTACCTGTGACAGCCCTGCCAGAGACAGACATGTGACACCGCTGCACAGGCAGCATAGCATGAGAAGATGTACATGTGGGCTGCACACCTTAGCCAGATGTCCACACGACATGTGTGCCACGGTAGTGTGGTTCAACACGACTATCAGACTGGACAAACAGCACATGCCTGCATAACAACAGTATGACCATAGTCAACAGTCCCAGTGACAGAGTAGGCCAATGTAGACTATCCCTGCATGCAGACTAGTGGCTACTGGACACCTGGCTAGACACACACCTGGACGGTTAATTCACCATTGAGCCATCACATGTCCACGCCCATGTGGGCCGTACAATGTCATCACAGGGTGGTCACAATAGCAGGTGGCAAGGCAGACACGGTGTACCAGGTGATGTGTCATGTGTGCATATGTTGAGTAGCACAGCCGTTCACATGTCTGCAACATACTGGTGCACGATGTATACTGTTACATGATGAATGGAACTGCACTGTCACCCACTACAGGGCCAGCTGGCACAGGTGTGGTGTGACTGGTGTAACCCATGTTTGCACAGGATACACACTGCTGTTGTAGGCAGCCATGCTGGTGGCCACCAGTGATATATGCAGTGGTCATACAAACATACCGTACACAGTGTTCAGGCAGGAATGTCAATTGTCGTGGACGATGTGCTGCTATGTGAATGTGGGTGTTTGTTGTGAATGTCACACATCCAGAAGACACCATCTGGTGCAGTCATGGTTGTCAACACCGGTACACACATCCACAGCAGTCAGAACCCAGTCCCGACAATGTGTGTCAGTCACCCTTGTACCGTGTGACATATGTGCACATGGCGGAACACCTCCCACTGTCATCTAAGCTGGCTACATGATGGCTGGAATGTGCTGTAGAAATGTACAATGCTGGTAGCCCAATGAAGTACCTGGAATCAGACACAGTACACTATGTCAGCCATGTAAACCATGCACAACAATGACTGCACAACAGACACAAACAATGCATTGACACATGGAACATGTGCTCATGACAACCCCCACTGAGGTATGTTGCACATATAGATGTACAATTTTCATCTATGGCCATAGCATGGATGCAGACATATACTCCACAGGTAGTACCATGTGATGTAGGTACCGGGGCATTGCTTGTGTATATGTCACAGTAGATGTACACAGACATGTCCTGCATAGCCGTCATGTAGGGGTAGCTGTGGTATGTCACTACTGGACATGCCCATACAGATTACCATGTCCCACAGGAGATGTGTTAGGTGTGTACCACATGTGACATGCTGACAACAATCTGCGATGTGTATGGCTGCCGGTGTACCTGTGTGACAATGTCTGTGATGGGTGCAAAGGCACATAGTATCGTATTGTATGCACACAAGCCCCACATAGCTGCATAGCCTGAACATACAGTACAAGGAGTGTGTGGGATGATAGCAACCCACAGGTGGAGATGGGTATGGACGGCCCACAACCACATGTGTGTGTACGGTGTTCACGTCCACGACACATGAGCATCTGAGAGGCTAGCGTCACAGTTGTACAGGGTCGCATGTACATATGTTCAGCAACATCCCTGTATGTCCCACCACTGGCCTGTGGACAGATGGACAACAAGCATATGTGCAGGTATGAGATGTGCACAGCACATCACAGATGCCTACCGTAGAACAGGCCTACCATGTAGACATGTGCACAGTAGGTCTGCGCCACCTGCAGTCAAACACGTTAGGTGCCAAACCACACCAATAGTCCGCCAATGACACAGATGGGCGTGCATGCCTCTGTGTATGTATGTCTGTGAATGGCTCCGGCATAGCAATATAGCCGTGTCACCATTGTGAACAACAATATGAATAGGTTGTATGTGTGAGGAGTGCATCATATGTGTATGGTCAGATCGACGATACCATCAGTGGGCCTGCTATGTGAACATCCATGTCCCCATACATGGATACCTCTGCTGAGGCCAACACCACATTCACACAGGGAGGGATGGCGGTGTGTAGTGCAGCAGCAGACATGTGGGTGGCAGCGGGCAATGTATGTACACATATGTGTTACCCACATCAGTTCAGGCAGATATCCATGTGCATGGGATAGCGGTGTGTGTACACATACAGCACTGTGTCGATCAACATCCCAGCACATAGCACCTGCCAGGGCTACAGTGTATGCATGGATGTGTGATACCTGCATGCACCACACACACCCTCAACAAGCAGCGTACAGCATACCTCGCTGGAGGACAGTGTCCACACCATGGTGATAAACATGTTGAATGTCCATATTCACACAGCTATGACAAAAGCAATGGACAGCCACCCTGCCAATACCATCAGCCCCTGGGTGGGTCACACCCATTGCCATGTATGTGGCATACCCTGCCATATCATGCAGAGATGACCAGCAAGGCTGCATGAGCTATCACAGTCCCACATGGTGCAATGGACAAAAGGCACTCTCACTATCAACCATACACAGTAGTAATGTGGTGGCGATGCACCCTGTCATGTTACAGGTGCTGTGTGATGCTCTGCACAATGTGTGCGTGTACATGCTATGCATGGCCTTTCCTGCTAATGTGTCATGGTTACACATTGCTCCATGTCTATCACACACGTAACACAGGTGAGCTGGGGCAAGTTGTCCAGCACTGGTACAGTGCTGTGTGGAAGTACATGGCACAACACATGCATGTGCAGGTGTCCATGTGTATGTGTACAGTGCCGCTGCTGACGTTCACAATGGACACAGACGTGATGTGTACTGACATATACACAGCGTACAGGTGAACAGTAGCACAGACATCACATGGGGACATATGCCAACTGATATGGACATAGGTGCAGCCAGGTACACATGTCCATGGCAGGCTAACATCTACATGGTGCGTGCACAGTGTGATGGGGTGGCACACAGATATGATGTGACACCCAGTGCTCAATGGTGTGAAGCCACAACATCGGCTGTGTCACCGCCACGATGCCCTTCACAGATCACTGTGCAGATGTCGTACATGTCATAGCAATGTATTTCCAACAGTATGCCAGCACAGCAGTGTGAATGTGACCTGCCACCATCATTATGTCTTCCAGATAATGCCACGCTCCTGGCTTCCACCATTTAGCCGACAGGAGGAGGAGGTCATCATACCATACCTCCAGAGTAACTACAACGCCCTGTTTAGCCATGTGCCACAGCAGGCACAAGAACGGCAGGAGATGTGGGAGGAGTTGTGCAGGAGGGTGAACAGCGTGGGCGGAACCAACCGCAGCTACCAACAAATCCGCAGGCACTGCACAGACCTGATCCGGCATGCAAGACAGCGTGCCGCTGCAATCGCCAGACAACAACGTGGGACAGGTGGTGGGCCACCAACACAGCCCCCACTCACAGCTACGGAGGAGCTCCTGGCCAGTCTGGGGACACCCACGGAACAACACGCAGAACCACTTGCGTCCATCGTGGAGGTGGGTGTCTCCCGAGCTATGAGCCTGGAGCTGCATGGTAAGTCAGTGTTGCATGTTTGTATGATAGGCGATGTGGGTGTGGGTGTCATAGTACAACACATGATATAGCAATACATGCCAGGTATATGGCCACACAAGATGCAAACCATTGTATGCTATGTTGTGTTAGCAGACATGTGCATAGCACATGCAACCACACACATGCATGATGTGTCATGCACAGTGCTGACTGTGGAGATAGTAATGGCTAATGTGTATACCTTTGTGTAATGCCTTTACAGGTACGTCTGGCGTGTCGCAAGGACAAGGGTCTGTTGCAGGTAAGTCTGTTGCCAGTCAAACGCATGTTCTGCTGTATTGATATTCCCCATGTGTCTAGGCATGACATGCTCACCTGTGTGTGCCCCGTCACGGTATACAGCTCGCACCACCCGACATACACACCACCCATGTACAGTAGATACACCTGCTATCAGAGTGGTATGACACCACACAACCAATTGGTGTGTTACGTGCATTCAGCTATGCATACAATGGTGTAGGTGTTACACAATGGCTGCATGTGTAGTATGCATTGGTATGCCAGTGCAGTATGGACACAGTACCACAGAGTGAGCTGTGATCTGGCCAGAGCACAGGTGTTACCAATGTGACCCATGCCCCTGCATCGGTGCACGTTGTGACATGGCGCATGCCATGTCCCATGCACGTGGATGTCTGGCTGCAGCATTGTCACACCATGATATGACCTATGCACAACATAGCAGACATACACACTGTCAGCATATCCAAAGAGAATGTGACACGTCACACTAGTATGGGTGTATGTCACATGGGCCACCACAGGGCCGTGTGCACAATGTCTACCACACACAATTGTCAATGAGTCAGACAGACAAGGCCATGGTTGATACCTACAGGCATGTTGCCACACAGCACATCCACAGTGGGTACTCACCATTGCACCCTGTACACACATAGTGGGTTCATCAATGTAGTGGACCGCCTGGACATCTGATGTAGTACACCAGTGACATGAAATTCCTCTCCACAGCTACTACAGGTGCCTCCAATGTCCACCATATATGTGCTGCTGAGCAGCTGAACTGGCTTACAGACATGGCAATGTAATGCGTCCAGGTCACGCATCGCACAGACACATAGCTGTGTCCTGCTACTGTGCAGTGGCACAGAGCCCGCACCACACCGTACAGCTATGCACACAGCTCACAGCAACGCACCTACACAGACATCACTGTTACACATACATTGTATCTGTACACTGTACACACAACACTGCACCATGACAGCCATCGTGATGTGGTGCATGCGGGACACCATCTTCACACGCCCACATGATACCGCACATGTTTGCGTGTACATTACATAGTGTTGGCAGCCATGTGTACTCCCCACTTGCTCGCGGCCACACGGTGTATCACGCTGATGCATGCAAACTACCATGAATGTGTGTACTGCATGCCTACTAAATGACACCTGCCTGTTGTACTGTCCCCACCAGGGCAGTGTACATACTGCCACTATGAATGTCTGGTCTGCATTCACTGGTCTGTGTTGTGTGAATGCTGCATGCCACCTGCATAATCACATGCATGCTGTGTGTGTGTGTGTGTGTGTGTGTGTGTGTGTGTGTGTGTGTGTGTGTGTGTGTGTGTGTGTGTGTGTGTGTGTGTGTGTGTGTGTGTGTGTGTGTGTGTGTGTGTGTCTGTATTGTAACCGATGGTATGTCTTTGTATTGACAGGTGCTGTAGGTGCGTTACCCTCCTGCGGTCAATCTGATGCTAGTGTCCCCACAGATACTAGTGGTGATGAGCATGTGCATGAGGCACAGGCAGGGTCATCACAGGCAGAGACTGTGCCACTGGAGAACATCACACATACGTCCCTTTCATCCCTGCACACGGTTCAGATGCCGACACATACCCCAACACCGTTGCCCATAGATGACGGTCAGTCAGCGTCTGTTGTCCCCGAGCAGGAATGTGTGGTGGCTGCAGAAGGTGTGGGTACACACGATGTTGCCAGTGTAAGGACTGGTGCAGTGCCACGCAGGCATGTGGCAGGTGCTGCCCGTAGGGGGAGCACCGCTAGACATACACCTGCCGTCCAGGGTGCAGCAGCTGGTATAACCAGACGCATGTTCCAGACTGTAATGGCGGCGCAGGCACGTGCTGAACGGCAGAACCAGGAGGGGCAGAGGCTGCAGAGGTCTGCAATCTGTACCCTAAATGACAGCATCCAGGCATTGGCGAATGCACAACAGCATCTTGCCGATGTTCTGGATAGGAGATTGGGCGATATGGCTGGTCTCATCGACCGAGGCTTGGCCATCCTTGAGCGTGCGCAGTCCGTGCAGGAACACCAGGTAGGGGTGAGGCATAGGGCACGTGGGCGTGTGCCAGCAACACCACCTGCTGCAGGTCAGCGAGCGTGCCACCTCCCATGCCCACACAGACAGTGATGGTAGCAGTAGCACTGCAGCTGCTACCACACCATCCACACCAGGACAGAGCAGGCCACGTGGACGTGGCCCTGAACGGCCCCGTCAGGCACGCTTTCCAGCGGACATGTGACATCGGAGAGTGGTCAGTCTGTACCTCCACCCGGTCGTGCCCGAGCGACCCCAGGCAGGCGCTGGTCACGCCGCCGGCAGACACAGTGAGCCGTAACACCTGCACTGTACAGTCAGGGGCTGCCAAGCATACCCCGTAGGCATCACAGATGACTGAACTGTGTACACACACACCCACACACAGCAGACACAACTGTAGGGCTCCACCACACCCACATGCAATCTACATAGTCATGCCCACTCAATGCACTGGCCCTTACACACACACATGATGTCATCCATTGGTACAGCCCATGCCTGTGGCACACATATCACCCTGTGCATATGATTAAGTCTCTGCCGCATAACTGTGAGCCACACCATCAATGCACGGTTAAGCTGACATATTATGATGCACAGGGTGGACACGATAGTGAGAGGTGTATGTGATACCTGTGTCCGCATAGTACGTGCTGTGTATGTTGTGGTGTGTGTGTATGGCTGGTGACAGGTGTGTATGTGATGTGTGTTGTGCACGGACATCATGCAGCAGACATACCATGCAGGACAGGTGCAGCATTCATTGATATGTGTACACAGTATGTGTGGTGGTTACATGTGTAGCACCATGTCGGTGCAGTTAACCCGCATGATACTGATGGTGTACTTGCACGCGCCTACTGGGAGCACTGTAATTAGTTCCCCACGTAGTCGAGGGGTACCCACAGGCATGTCTGGCAAAATCAGCATAGCACAGTTACCCACATCCGGCATGGACCCCTAAATAGGTACATAGGCACACATGAACGTGACAGGATATGTGCCCTACGACATGTGTGGACCTAGCATGACTGTGTGTGGCATCTAACACCCCTCAGGATGGGGATGCCATATCCATCAGTCCCCAGTCCCTGGTCTAGCAGTGACACACAGAGGTTGACTGGCGATAACTATAGTCACACATCCACACGCCAGTAGCAGTCCTGGGCAAAAGCAGTCAGGGGCTTTCCTTCACATGGCCTGGCACCCTCCCGTGTTGTAGTGTGTCTGGTCGTTACCCTGTTCCCCAGCACGTCCCACTCATCTTTGGGTTGAGGTGTCTGACAGTCGCTTCTGTGCCCGTTCGCATGGGGCCTGGGAGGTGGAATGTGCCCATGTCACCCAGGTCAGACATGGCCGTGTATGTCAGGCACAGATCACCACGGAGCAGCTGTGCTGTGAAGATCCACAGCCGGTGTCCCCTTGGCCGCACCTTGTGACACATGTCCTAGCACCGTCATCCCCGTCTTGTGGAACGTTGGCGGTCCTTCCGAGTGCTGCAGGCGTCAGGTTAGCTACAGGCCACATGTGCCATTGTACACAGTCATTGCACTGGTGTGTGATGTGTACAGGGGTACAATGAACACCCCTGATGTGGTTGCCATTCCATCCAGACCAGGAGGCCACAATGGAATGTCCTCACACCCACATTGCCATTGTGTGTGTTGACAGAGGTTGCCAACAGGTGTGGTAGCCATTACCCTGAACATGTCCACCATCTTTAATGGCGCATCACCTACATGTGACATTGGGACTAACATGTTCTTCACACTGGGTAGGGCTGCACCTTCTCTGGCATTTGGTAGCAGGCCATGGCTCTGGCACCAGTCATCCATGTCTATGACGCCCTAGGTGGATGTTCGTGTAACATGGGGTGCTGGGTATGTCGGCCGGTGCGTAGTCATCTGCATACCTTGTCTGCTACAATCCCCTATGATTGCATGCACATTGGAAGGTCGGATGCCATATGGCAGGGGGCACAGGAGTGAGCCCTGTGGGCCTCCACTGGGTCCAGATATGAGTGTGACAAGGCACCTTCAGCACCAACCCTGTGTGGTGTGACCTCCAACCTGTGTGAGAAGCATCGGGTGGCATATGTCCCCACATGTATGCTGGCGAGCCTTTACATGGGTCCCATGTGTAGTGTGCTCTGAACGCTCCCACCAGGTCATGGTACTGTGTGCAAACCCACATATCCCCATCAATGGCCTTGGTGAACACTCCAGACTGGACGAGCAGGTTCGGGAGGCAGGATCCGCCCTTGACTATGTAGTTGTGGGTATGTTCCGGTATTGGCTGTACACGCTATGTGTAACCATGACCACCTGTATGGACCTCCACACAGCTTTGCAGACAACACTTGTCAAGCGTATAGGGTGTGGCTGTTGACAGTCCATAGTAGCACTACCCTGGCATAGTGGGACCACAGATGCCATATGGCATCCATTGGGGACATAGCCCATAGTAAGGCTAACATGACACAGTGGTCGCATGTGTGGGCCGAGGGCCTCAAAGAGGATGGGTAGCACACAGCCAGGGAAACCATCGGTGCCCATTGCTGACGTGTCAAACGCCATAGAGATATGGGATCACTCCAGGCCATATGACATGTTTGGGAGGATACACTCTGGTGGGATGGATATGTTCCCTGTTGGGGATGTATGCATGGAACATGTCCTGTGGTATGCAGACAATGTCTGTGGGTGCAGTGACTGTTGTACCATTCTGGACCATTTCCAGGCAAGTCTGTGTGCCCCAACCATGTCCTTACCACAGTTAGGGAAGGCCCTGTGCTTGTCTCATGTGCCCTCTGCAGTACCACTCCCACGCGGCCCTGGATGTTGGTATGTGGGGCCGTATGGTGACGCCGGGATGAATGGATGATGGTTTCCTGGTACTGTCATTGCCCTGCCATGTAGTAGCTCCAACTGTTGATGTACAGGTAGTCAGTGGCTGCGGTCCACCACACCATGTGCCTACCTGTGGTGGACAAGGTCCTGATGTCATCATGTTTGCCTGTTGCAGACATGCATGTGGGTGGTCGGGGAAGGCATTCGTTAGGCGTTTGCCGGTCTGGCCTCTGTTCAACATTGGCATGGAGGACATGTAGGGTACCACACCGGTCATATGATGTGTGTGGTTTTCTGTGGAGAGGTCATCACTGAGGTCCCCCATGCTGGTGTTGGTTACAGTGAGTGGATGACCAGTGGATCCACTATACGGTCTTGCATCACCATTGAGGGCTGTACATCCTGTGTGGGGCATATCCTCACCATGCGTGATGGGCAGAACTGTCAGACATCCCCCCCCTGGTATGTATGGTGCATGGCTGTTTAACAGTGGCCAGGTGTGTGAACACCTGGGACTGCTGGCGTACTGTGTTGTGCCATGGGTAATGTTCCCAGGCTATGTATGGGTGGTTCATGTCACCCAAACGGTGCTGTTGTGAGAGCATGCCCACTCACCAGTGTCCTCAGGACATCTGTGAAGGTATCCTGTGTTTGTGAGGGTTGTCTGTAGCATGCAACAAACTGTAGGCCAGTCCTACACATGGTTAATTGCACCTACATATTCCCCGCAGCAACAACAACGTCTGTGGCATGACCGGGTTACTGTTGTGTGGCCGGACACACAGGATGGTCCGCATTCCGCCACCCATGCCGCCGCATGTGTATGCATGTCTGATCTGTGCCGACTCTAAGTGTCTGAGCATGCCCAGTAGGCAGCTGTGTAGATAGACACACAGCACAGTGCACACCGCAGCCGACTGCAGTAATACCCCGGGTGCATGCCTCTATCCCCTACGCAACGGCCACGTCTGTGGCATGGCCAGGTTTCTGTTGTGTGGCCGGACACACAGGATGGTCCGCATTCCGCCACCCATGCCGTCGCAACATGTGTATGCATGTCTGCCCTGAGCCGAGTCTAAGTGTCTGAGCATGCCCAGTATGCAGTGATGTACTGATCAGTAGTTACTTGTTATTCTCGACTGCAGCACTAACGTGTTAGTGTACGGCGACCTTGGGATGGTAACAGACTGCGTGACTGCGCACTGTGTCCGAACACCCGAAGGGCGATTGCCTTTTGCAAATGATACCACTCACGTAGGGCTATGCCTCCTGACAGCGCTCTGCTCAGTAAACTCGGTAGCGGCTACTGTAAATGCTTCATACTGTAGTGTGTTCATGTAGATAGGCGTAGGTTCGTCCCCCGTCCTTTCCGTGTGTGTGTGTGTGTGTGTGTGTGTGTGTGTGTGTGTGTGTGTGTGTGTGTCTGTGTGTGTGTGTGTGTTTCCAGCTGCCTCTGCGACTGATTATGCTTTTAGACGCTCCGCAACACATGCCTTGGCTATTGCCAACTATTGTCCTGCGGGTGACGACAGCAGCCTACAAGTATGCCTGTGACAGCGCTCTGTTCAGCAAACTCGGTAGCGCGTTCTGTAAATGCTTCATACAGTTGTGTGTTCATGTAGATAGTCGTAGGTTCGTCCCCCGTCCCTTCCGTGTGTGTGTCTCTGTGTGTGTGTTTCCAGCCGCGTCTGCGACTGATTATACTTTTAGACGCAGCGCAACACATGCCTTGGCTATTGCCAACTATTGTCTTGCGGCTGACGCCAGCAGCCTACAAGTATGCCTGTGACAGCGCTCTGTTTAGCAAACTCGGTAGCGCGTACAGTAAATGCAAGAAACAGTAGTGAGTTCATGTAGATAGTCGAGGTTCGCCCCCGTCCCTTCCGTGTGTGTGTGTGTGTGTGTGTGTGTTTCCTGCAGCCTCTGCGTCTGATTTTGCTTTTTGACGCCCACAACACATGCCTTGGCTATTGCCAACTATTGTCTTATGGTGACGCCAGCAGCCTACAAGTATGCCTGTGACAGCGCTCTGTTTAGCAAACTCGGTAGCGCTCTGTAAATGCTACATACAGTAGTGTGATCATGTAGATAGTCATAGGTTCGGTGCCTGTCGCTTACGTGTGTGTGTGACGCTGTGTGTGTGTGTTTCCAGCTGCGTCTGCGACTGATTATGCTTTTAGACGCCCGCAACACACGCCTTGGCTACTGCGTCGTATTGTCTTGCGGCTGACGCGAGCAGCCTACAAGTATGCCTGTGACAGCGCTCTGTTTAGCAAACTCGGTAGCGTTCTGTAAATGCTTCATACAGTAGTGTGTTCATGTAGATAGTCGTAGGTTCGTGCCCCGTCCCTTCCGTGTGTGTGTGTGTTTCCAGCTGCCTCTGCGACTGATTATGCTTTTAGACGCTCCGCAACACATGCCTTGGCTATTGCCAACTATTCTCTTGCGGGTGATGTCAGCAGCCTACAAGTATGCCTGTGACAGCGCTCTGTTTAGCAAACTCGGTAGCGGGTTCTGTAAATGCTTCATACAGTAGTGTGTTCATGTAGATAGTCGAGGTTCGCCCCCGTCCCTTCCGTGTGTGTGTGTGTTTCCAGCTGTCTCTGCGACTGATTATGCTTTTAGACGCTCCGCAACACATGCCTTGGCTATTGCCAACTATTGTCTTGCGGGTGATGTCAGCAGCCTACAAGTATGCCTGTGACAGTGCTCTGTTTAGCAAACTCGGTAGCGCGTTCTGTAAATGCTTCATACAGTAGTGTGTTCATGTGGATAGTCGTGGGTTCGTCCCCCGTCCCTTCCGTGTGTGTGTGTGTTTCCAGCTGTCTCTGCGACTGATTATGCTTTTAGACGCTCCGCAACACATGCCTTGGCTATTGCCAACTATTGTCTTTCGGGTGATGTCAGCAGCCTACAAGTATGCCTGTGACAGTACTCTGTTTAGCAAACTCGGTAGCGCGTTCTGTAAATGCTTCATACAGTAGTGTGTTCATGTAGATAGTCGTAGGTTCGTCCCCCGTCCCTTCCGTGTGTGTGTGTGTGTGTGTTTCCAGCTGCCCCTGCGACTGATTATGCTTTTAGACGCTTCGCAACACATGCCTTGGCTATTTCCAAATATTGTCTTGCGGGTGACGTCAGCAGCCTACATGTATGCCTCTGACAGCGCCACGCCAGTTAACTCGGTAGCGTTGTGTAAATGATTCATACTGTACTGAGTTCATGTAAATAGGCGTAGGTTCATCTCCCGTCCCTTCCGTGTGTGTGTGTGTTTCCGTTGCTTTCGACCATACATCTGAATAAGCAAATTGTTACAGTGTTCACAATCAACAGTGTGATATTTAAAATCATGTTAAGACTCACATTGTTGTTTGTGAACATTCTTAGACATAGCATATTTCCTGCACACGTTGTGGAAACAACGAAAACGGTGCATGTTTTAATGAACTGTTCAAATGTTACGAAGACTTGTGTTGTGTCGAACTAGGGGACTATTCTTGCTGCAGGTTTCCGGTTTGTTTGTGTTGCATAGTACAATATCATGTAATACGTGTGTTCATAGTATGCTTTCTGTGATGTTGACATGTGTGTGTTTCGTTAGCAGTACGGCTCTGCTTTCTATGCTGTGGCTACATCCCCATTGCTCGCATAGAAAGTGACAAATGGAAGTGTAAGGGTGGACATTTAAAGCCTGGATACTTCCATGTTATGTGTAAGTCTCACGGGCCAACGGGTGATAGCGCATACATGTCTATGAAGTACCTTTGGATACCATATGCGACCTGTCGTGGACGAAATGTTTATGTTGACTGTTCCATCTACCTATGTGTGACATTGTTTGTGGCCATAGGGTGCCAGCAAGTCTTCCCTGTTCATTGGGTGTTTGCCATGGTGTATTGACATCAATCCTATTAATTCACCGAAGGATGTCTTTCTTTGGTGTCAACGCCATAGTTTGACCATCCTATGTCATTCCCAGCAGACGTGGAGATTGTGCCATTGGTATCTTTACACAGGTGACCCATCTGTTCCACTGTATGGAAGTGTGTGATCCCCATAGATGTGCTGGCACATGGAGTGTTGTGTACGCCGGTATCTGCCCAGCGGTCTTTCTTTGAATGGGGTGTGTGTACTGTACACCGTATCTGTATTCCCTGGGTTATGCCTTGCAACAGCTGTGGGATTCCCCCAGGTTTGCAGCTATGGGTGCCATCTTGGCCGGACGCTTGTCCATCCATGGGAACTGCCTACTGGACACTAGTATCGGGCTGTCAACATTTCACAGCTGCATTCTCCATTTCCGGTGGATGATCGGTATTAGTATTGTGGAGTAACGCATATGTATGGCCACGCCCCGCACACGGGCGGACGATGAATCATCTGCCAATCCACACCGACACCCATATATGCATACCCACGATCCCATGTCTGCAACCGTCGACAGTACCCCTTGCACACCCTTCATGTGTGCGGAAATGGGATGTGGACGTACGTGTATAGATGCAGCAGCCTGGGGAGTCCTATTCATATGTCCTGCATTTCATGGACGGCTGTCATCACCCTTGAAGACACCTGTGGTGCACATATCTACCTGTGCCGTAGTCACGGCTGTCACCTCTTCCGGTTCACACTATGTTGCTCACACTCACTTAATGAGTAATATTTGGGTCCTGCAATGGACACCGATGTGCATATGTAAAGTTTAGGACATGTTGGACTGTGTCCATTCGGCCAGTGGGTTTGACTGCCGTGATGTTCCCCATTCCCGGATGTCTGTCCGCCTACCCATATTATGTAGTGCTACGTAACCCGTGTCCTTCCACAATTTACCCATATGGTGTTACTGTAGTCCTGCAGGTTGGCAACAGCTTTACATAATCCTCACAGGTACCATTGTGAACTATCCGCCACTGAATTGTCAGTATAACACAGCCGGTACATGTAGAACCTATGTATTCATGACAGTATGTCGGTTATGTGTGTGAACTCCATATTTTAGCGATAGTATGACCTTCCTAGTTGACGTTGTTGGTGTGCCATTAATATGTGTTCCACAGGTCGCAGGTATGTTCCGCAGAGTGGAGGCAGGTGATCCCCACATACTGGATAGCACCTTCGCTGCTGTGTACGCTGGGATTCGCATGGCAGGGGTGTATGTACTGCTGTTTCCATCTTTATGTCCTGTGTCATGCCCTACTACGGCTGTGTGATTCCACCAGGCTTGCTATTATGGGTGCCATCTTGTCCATACGGTTGTCCATCCTTGGGAAATGCCTACTGGACACTGATGTAGGGCTGAACACATTTCACACATGCCTTTAGCATTACCCTATGGGTGCTTTGCATCCTTACTGGGGACTAAGGCACGCCCTGTACCGCAGCCCTCCCACAGGGCGGGACAACGGATTATCAGCCAAACAACACCGAGACCCATTTTGCATACCCAGGATACCAGGGCTGCAACCCCCCACGGTACGCATGACACATCCTTCATGTGTGCGGAACTGGGATATGGACGCATGTATGGACACGGCAGTCTGGGGACCTCTGTTCATATGTCCTGCATGTCATGGGCAGGTATCATCAACCTTAAACACGCTGGTGGTGCATATGTCTAGCTGTGCCGTAGTCACGGTTTGTACTCGGATTGGCTGTTTCTGGCGATACTGGCAAAACAGTCAGAATTTTTGAGTCCTACAATGGACACCGATGTGCATTTGTAAAGTGTAGAACGTGTTTGACTGTCCCCATCTGGCCAGTGGTATTGACTGCCGCTGTATGTTCCCCAGTCGTGGATGTCTGCTTGACTACCCATCGCTTGTATGACATGGCCTATCTATATCCACGTGCCAGTATGCGTAAATACAGCAAACCTTGCGCCCTGCCCATCTTCATAAACGACATTATGGAACATATATCGGCAGAAACAGACACTGTCAAATACGATAGACTCCACAGTGAAAGGATACTGAGCTCTCAACTACTAACATGGGGCACCGCCGAGTACGGATGTCATGACATAGCCGTCCCTAATTCACTTCCTTCAGAGTCGGTTTAAAGCGAAATAATCAATAAACCTGCTCATAGTTAGGTGGACAGTGCTCCAAGTCTTGATTATAACGTGACATATACATATCAGTGTTGCATGCCTTACTTCATGGAAACAATAATACGGCAACAATGTGTTAATATATCTACAATATTGGTAAATACAATCAGTATCCGGACACATAGTTGATAATTGGTGAGAGTGCACCTTAGAATGTAGTGTGTTGATCAGGTTATTGTATATCGATATGTATATTAGTAGCATTACGATAACAAAGCGTGGAATCAATAGGTACTATTTAAGCATATATTTGACAATTATGAATGTAAACGTGTGGAGGAGACATCCGTAACCTTCCCTGGTTCCACTGGATCACACACGCACACGCACACCGCATGTCCGGATTGTGGGTTACGCGCACGCCGCATGCATATCCGTAGTCCGCTTATATATGTTTACAGTGTCTGTGTGGTTACGTGTTTTATGCTACTTGTGACTATTCCGTAACATATGTCTGATCCGTTGACGGACGGTGCAGAAAGCACTTACAGCTTTATATATGTAACAGTCTTTGCAGCATGGACGCTTTACGCACACGCACATCTATATGTTCTATAGTCATAATTCCAACGTGACTGCGGTCACGTTGGCCTCTTACTGTGACCAGTGCACGTTAGCTGTTCGCTGTCATTAATATGCATACCCGTGGTACCTATGTACATTTACATATCACCCCCCCCGCACACACGCACGCCACAGGCATCCATTCTCCTGCTGGGAAAGGTGCGGTACTGCATGTTGAACATTCCTAATTCCCCGCCATGGCCCAGGATGCATATGTCGTCACCACAGGGCTGTTCAGATGACAGCTGCTTATATCCCATATGCATACAGGCCTTCGATTGTCAGGGTGTTGCTGTGGTGCTTTGGGTTTGGTCTTGGCCGCCCACTGTACGGGACCGCCCTGACCCTGTACGAATGTTAGATGAGTCACATGGGCACGTTTTGTCCGTGTCCATGGTACCATGTCACGGCCCCCCCCAATTAGTCTTAACCGTGTGCGCCGATTGGCCGGTGTATCCGTTGTAGATCTCGTTATACTAATTGCACACGGTCTGATCGAACTAACCTACTGCCATTACTAACCCTCCGTATGTATGGCCTGTGTCGCAATATTACAAGGGTTTAACATTGCGTGACGACTTTCACTGAGCCACAGACATGTCCGTTGCTTTGTTTGGCCCGGTTCCGCTGTGCTACACACATTTAACATGGCGTAACAGGTTGAACAGCTCAGACACGAGGACATCGGGTTGTCCGTCGTTGTCTATTATTGAATGTCTCTGTGAAGTTTGTTTCACAAAGCGACACATTGTCGGCATTGTTAACGGACATCTCGCGCAGTACGTCCGCACCGACGCGGGTGACGTATGTCTGCCTTTGGCCGGCGAACAGGCATTATGCTGTGCCATTATGTCTGGGGATATATGGTTTCCTTCCTTACGTAGATGATGTGCCATACTAGCAATGACCCTAGCGATGACCCGCGCCTGGGTGTGGGTACTGCTGTATTACCCACGGGAAGAGTGGCCTTAGGGTAAGTGGTGACCTAGGCAGAGGTTGCCACCGATACGTCACCCGCTACCCCCCTCCTGGTCTACCTACACCAAATAGAGTCTGGAAAGGTGCGAGTAGAGCAACACCCTAGACGGCTACCTACTTGGCCTATGCCTAAGGCCGGCTATGTGTGTGGTCCCTTGGGCATCGGACTCGGGAATGTGGCACGTCTGCCGTTGGTATGTCCAGCATTACCCACATCCAGCCCCAAGGCAGTCAACACAACATCCATGGGTCCACATGGTGTCCCAGCTGTGCACTCCAGGAACTCTATGGGGAATTTAACCCACACTTCGGACAGCTGTGTAATCCTAGCCTCACCTCAGGATACTGCATACCTGAGTAGTAGCACAGGCGACTGTAGTCACACTCCACATAGATGGTGCCTCCACTGACCCTGGGTATTACCATACCATTAGTTTGACAAGCCTTATCTGCAAAGCCATGGAGATGGATCATAATGGGACACATAGATGAGGACATAGGGGACCCGCATACTTTGGATACAACCCAGTTTAGCTTGGTCATAGTCAGATCATGCCCTTTACACGTGTTTCACTTTGTAGAATCAGTCACCAAGGCCATTGCTGAGGGTAAACCAGTCCATACAGCCTACCTCAACCCGGCAGAGGCCGTCGACACAATACCCGGCTCGGGTATACTTGATAAACCCGTCATCTTGAATGTAAATCCATACATCGCCATATGGGTTGCAAACGGGCTAGGTCACAGAACACACATGGCCATAGTTGCTGGCGCCATGTCATACTCACAGCCAGTCACAGGTGGTGTCCCATGGGGCTCAGTCCTGGGTCCACTATTTCCAGCATCTACGCTTCCAATGTACACGCACACAGGGGGTTATGGGTGACAATGTTTGCATACGACTGCAAACCGGATGCCAAAGTCAGACACACATCTGACACAGATATCCTTCAGGAGTGCCTCACAGATGTGGATAAGTGGTACCAGAGACATGTCCTACAGCTACATGCCAGGAAATGCATAGGCATACCCTTCGGGATGAACAAGGTTACCCCGAGCTACCATATAGGTGGCAGTCCACTGAACACGGAGGGGGTTACCAGTGATCTGGGGACACGTGTTGTTGTTAACCGCTCGTTAGACACACATGTTGCTAACATAGTTGGGTAGACCTTCCACATTGCCCACATCATCATGAAGGGATTCACATCTAGATCAGGGGAGGTCATTGTCCCCTTGTACTCATCACTCAATAGACCTATGATTGGGTACAATGCCCCGTTCAGAATGTATCTGACCCAACACCTGCAGCAGCTGGAAAGGCACCAACAGTTCTTCGACAAACGGATGCAGGGTCTCAGGTATATGTGTTATACTGACCGACTGAAAGGATTCCAGCTGTATACAGTTGCATACCACTTGCCAGAGGTGACCCGTGCCTGGCATGCACGGCTAGGTCGAACCCAGATCTGATGACTATGCTTCACGTAAATAAGGTAGATCCCTCAGAACCACAAGGGCAGCTGACGACACCTTGACACTGTCATTAATCGAACGTGTTGTTGGGACGGATTCATCACCCAGACACTCACTATGCTGTGGAACGACATCCCAGTACATGTGAGGGCAAGCACCTCACTGGCCTTCTGTTAGTATTTACACATGGATGTCTGGATTGATTTATTTCAGTAACCTTCTAAATGAATGTTACATTAGCACATTGTGAATCTTTACATTTCGTTGGTCTATTTTACAGTAGTCATATTCATACGGTTTATGTGTATATATCATGGTTCATTCATATTACTAGGTGTCTGCAGTTCTGTTAATATATTGGCACAATCCGTAGGACATATATATGTAGCTTACACAGTCAGACATTTGGAAAACATTTTATGTTGGTTCATGTTTCATATATGTACATATATTTCCATTTTCCGATGAAGACTGTACCTTTTGAAGCAATGTCTGATGTCCTCACTGTGTGGGATGTGTAACCCAAGTAAGGTTTGTTCGCTTGTCTGCCTTTAAGGCATGTAATTAGTACCTAGCACATCTAATGTACCAACCAATTAATGCTTGTAAATGTAGTAGGTTGGACTGCATTGTATGTAGTCTGAATAAGTCTGCTTATGAAGCAGACGCAGTGGGCTCCAATAGAGTATGGTGACTGCCTTTAATTCTTGGTGTGCTCTGGTTGGTCACTGACGGTCCCTACAGTACCTGCCTTTGCTTTGGACTTCATCGGCTGGTTGTCTGTGTTTCTTGTATGGGGAATGTCAACTGTAGTCCCTATGTGTATGACTTGTGTAATGCCTTACTACGGCAGTGTAATTCCACCGGGTTTGCATTTATGTGTGCCATCTTAGTCATACGCTTGTCCATCCATGTGAATTGCCTACTATACACTGGTATGGGGCTGTACACATTTCACACCTGCATTTTGCATTCCCGGAGTATGGTGTGCATTATTAGCGGAGAGTGACGCATGTGTTGCACACGTCCCTCCCACGGGGCGGGACAAAGGATTGCCTGTGAAACAACACCGAGGCCAGATTCTACATACCCAGACTCCCTTGACTGCAACAGTGGACAGTACCCATTACACATCCTTCATGTGTGCTGCAGTGTGATGTGGACGCAGCTGAATGGACCCAATACCCTGGGTATTTCTGTGCATGTGTGCTGCAGTTCATGGACAGCTATCATCAACATTGAACACGCCATGCGTGCCTATGTGTACCTGTGACGTGGTGACGACAATTAGATCACATGAGTAATGCAGGAAGCTAGCAGGCATTCTCTGAACAGAATCTTTGGGTCCTACAATGGACACCGATGTGCATATGTCAAGTTAGATGTTGCTGGACTGTGTCCACCTGCCCAGTGCTTTTCACTGCTGGTGTATGTTCCCCAATCGCGGATGTCTGTTTGACTACCCATTCCACATGGTGCTACATAACCGCTGTGTTAGTACTGTGAACAAATGACATACATCCAAAGATGCTGGTTACCAACTGCTTCATATAAACCTCAGACATCCCAATGGGACATATCCGTCACTATATTTCCAATATAACACCACCGGAACATGTTGCTTACCTATGCATTCATGTAACCATGTTGTCTTCGTAGGTGGGAATGCCATAGTTTACACATCCTACGTGACGCTGTGTGTGTGCCATTAGTATGTGTTCCACAGGTCGCACATCTGTTCCGCTGTACGGTAGCGGGTGCTCCTCAGTCTGTTGCTGGCAGACTGAGTGCTGTGTACGCCGGTGTTGGCACGAGAGTCCGGCTCTGTATGTGGAATGTCAACTGTGGTCCCTATGTGTATTTCCTGTGTCATGCCTTACCGCGGCTATGTCATTTACCCGGGTTTGCAGTTGTGGGTGCCATCCTGGCCATACGGGTGTCCATCCATGACAATTGCCTACTGGACACTAGTATGGGGCTGTACACATTACACACCTACATTTAGCATTCTCCGGAGTATGGTTTGCATTATTAGCGGAGACTGAGGCAGGTGATATGCACACATCCCTCCCACGGGGCGGGAGAAAGGATTGCCTGCGAAACAACACCGAGCACAGAGTCTACATACCCAGAATCCCTTGACTGCAACAATTGACAGTACCCATTACACATCCGTCATGTGTGCGGAAGTGTGATGTGGATGCAGTTCTATGGACCCGGTACCCTGGGTATTTCTGTGCATCTGTGCTGCATTACATGGAGAGCTATCAGCAACATTAAACACGCTATGGGTGCATATGTGTACCTGTGACGACAATGTGTTCAGGTACGCGTTGGAATAACACATTATTCGATTCTTTCCACAATTTTTGGGTCCTACAATGGACACCACTGTGCATATGTAAAGTGTAGAGCTTGTCGGACTGTGTCCTTGTGGGCAGTGGGTACTCTTTTATGCTACCATTTTGATATATATCTGGGAAATGTTTGTCCTGAGATATCAGGACATTTGACATGTGTTCGGTTTATTTACAGGACACGGCTGGCCAGGGAGGGCATATCCCTCTCAGGGTGGAACAGGTGTTTACCTTGGAACATATGCATCGGATTTTCAGCGATTACAATGTTTCA
Source organism: Protopterus annectens (assembly GCF_019279795.1). Lineage (NCBI taxonomy): Eukaryota > Metazoa > Chordata > Ceratodontiformes > Protopteridae > Protopterus > Protopterus annectens. Next base: position 1,826,215,754 of record NC_056739.1, read on the forward strand.
GTAACGGTATGTTGCCTAATATACCATCAATGTCATATTTATTACCCCATTTTGCTGCGTAACTCACATTATGTGCTCTCTGCGATTGCATATTCTTCACGACACCCGTCAAATGCGGATCACATGATCTGTAGCTTCAATAATCTCCCATATCCTCTACACGACTGCTACGCACTTCTGTCATAACACGTGTGTCTCCTTCCCTGTATCCACTGTAGTGTCTACATTCACTATTTACTCTGCTGTGTGTTCCCCTGACCTATGTTCAGATTTAACAGTATGTGGGTAGGTCTTCGACCAGATCACTACTGTTAACAGAAACACAATGTAGTCTGGTCCCTGATCTACAATAGACACAAAAGGCAGACACTCCTTACCTGGGCCTCCTGTTTAAGGCTGCACGTTTTCTTCTTGGGATCCAGTTTTCCGCTTTTCAGCCACAGATCAGACAGTAAACAGCCTCTTTACACACAACAATTCAGTCGGAGGTCTTTTCATTCAAGAAGAACCATTTATGCATATTCTCCGCGCACATGTCTAACCAGCCATGCACTCTGACCTGTAGCTTACCAAGGGAATTCGGTTACAAGGATCACGATGTGAAATAAGCTGTTACAACCAGACTGTAGTTATCAGTAGACTTTTCTAAGTGACAGCCGATAACACAGGAGGCTCGGTTCGACAGTTTTAGTAGTGTACACAGGCAGGCTAAATAATGTACAGTCCAAGTATGGGAGTTTTGTCTGACTCTATACAGTAAGCAGTTTCTTTATATAGTGTTTACAATCAGCATTTGCCCAACTTACTGACGTGGTCGGTCACAGGGCATTTCCATCACTATGGTCCGCAATAGTCTATACATACGTGGGTGCTGGGCTCGTGCTTTTAAATTGTTTTCTCATGGGAATAACGCAGGCTTGCAAGGCACCTTGTACATTACAGTATCCTTTTGTGATTGTAGCTGTTTCAAGGACCCTAGACTGTTACGATACAGTGGACAGTTAATTTCTTGATACGTTGCTTTGTCTGTCTGGTAGGAGTTGTACTGCTATCTTCCATTGAGCTCACAAGGCCATCCTCCTCTGGGGAAGGAGTGCTGTTATGCATGTACATACATTTATTGTTCTGTAACCCAGCAAATAATTAATGATGACAGACATGAGCCTGCTGTCCTGCTTACTGCCAGGTTCAGAATTCCATCACAGTACAGCTTAGCTTCACCAATTACATGCAGGCTTAGTTCTGCTGCCATATTGTACGGTACAATTCAATACATTATATAGTATTTCGAGTGTAAACTGGAACTTCATATGTGTTTCTATATATTTTACTTAACAACATCCATCCAGCCATATGCATGTTGTTCCATCCTTTACCTTGACCGTGTGTATTTGTCCGTCCAGCCACGCCATCTCCACATGTGATGTCCCAGTTTCCCTTCTTTGCCTGTAGCACCCTGTTAGGATGTCCTGTGTGTTAGGCACCTGTTCCGCTATATGTGATCGACTTCACTGCAGAGATGATCGTCGATGCGCGGTGGTCCACCGACCCGACTTGTCCACATGTGTACACTTATGTGCACCGTGTCGTATGCAAACCTAGATGGTTTGGACGGGTACATACTACATGCCGGATGTACACATTCTGCTGACACATTCACATGCAGCCATTTACATATCTGTACCTGCGGTGGGTTGCTGACATGTGGGGTACATATTTGCCCGCGTGGCATTGCCTAACACAAACATCTTACCACAGTTCAGGTATGCACATTGTGTGTGGTTGTATAGCTGCACACGGATGCTAGCAGGTTTGGGTGCAGGGGTATACATGGGTGTGACTGACATGTACAATGAGGCTATTGTGTAGTACATCCGAATGCATGTGTTCTGCTTCTGGATATTACACTTCATCATACACCATCCGTGTATGCAACAAAGATGTTGCTGGGTCTGGGATATGTTGCTATGCACATGTTTGCCTGTGTTTGGGGTATCTTGCTTCCTTACTGTTGTTATGTCGGCACAGCTACCCGGCTATGTACTGTCACTACTGCTTGTGACCATTATGGTTGGCACCTTTTCCAATGCCCATGGTGGGGCATGTTATGTGGACACTTCGATATTTGCAGGACTACACATACCCAGGGCTAGTGCAGTGGACAGAACTTCACTTGTTTGCCATACTATGAGCCTATTCTGTTAGCGTTTGGGTTCCTTATTTATTTTCTTATGCCATGTCTGTGTTCCATACCGTAATGTATATGTTTTATGCTACTATTTACATGTATATTGCGGAATTTATGGCAGGGGATCGCAGGTCATTTTCCATTTTACGATTGTTGCAGGGACACGATTGTCCAATCAGGGACTGTCCATGGCACTTTGGGACAGCAGGTAACCCTGGTGACCATGCCCATGTCGCTGCTGGGGTTTCCACCTTTTCCATTTTCCGATCTGGGATATTTCCGGGACTCACATCTGCCTTTACAGGCCGACACATACAAACGGTCACTATATAGCATAGAAATTCACTTGTTTGCCTAAATAATTTGCTTATTATTGTGGCAATTTCCTTGCTTATTCTGTTTATTGTGTCATTTCGGTATTTCTGTTACAGAAACAACCAATTCATGCTACCATTACATTACATACGGATATCATTGTGTCCTACATTCGTAGCACATCAGCCATTTCTAATACGTTTTTGGGACACAACTGTCCATGGAGAGACTGCCCCAAACACAGTGGGACAGGTGGTGACCTTAGTCGCTGCTCCTATGTCGGTGCGGCGCGCTGACATGCGGCTGTACACCTTCTCTGAGTGTAAACACTGACAGTACATTGCGGGACGGCGGCGGTCTTATGCGTATCCTTTGCTCCTTGAACGGGTACACTTATGCCTTGGTGGCTTCTATTTGCTTCTCCCTTGATTTGGAACGGGACTATGTTGCGTACTGTACGTGCGTTTCATTCTGCACGGGACCTGGCTGCTGCCATTACTATTGTGGGCGGACCGTGGCTGTCAGCACATTAGGTTGCTCACCTCCTGCCGGCTTAGACACGCCTCCAGACGCATCCTACCTGGGCTCGCTCACGTACACTACGCACGTGTCTGTGATTCCGGTGCACTCTCATTAATATGTATATGGTGCTACTGCGCCGGATATTCCATGCACCGCCGGCGCAGGCCTTACGCCGGCCTTGCGCCGAGCTTCATGAATCCCGGGGAATGTCTTTTCTTTTTCTATAAACTCTTCTCTATCATTAATTATGTTTCTGAATATTGTATGTGGTTACTTATTTTCTAGTATGCATCAAATATTGTAATGTGTTCAGTTTTTGTCATTTTAGTACCTCTTTTCTATATTTTTCTTTTAGATTAATCCAACAACTTGTCTAGTCTTTGTAGAATTCTATCATGTTTATATGATCTTCCATAATTTTTGTATTATATCTTTTTCAAGTTCATTTAATTCTGATTTATTAATACTTTCTATTCCTTTACCTATCATTATGTAATCTCACTTTTCTTGTATCTCTTTCCATATGGCTAAGTGATCTGAGAATCCTGTGGTTTTTACATCATTGATGTAATATGTTTAAGCTATCTGAAATTATAAAATAATCAATTTCAGTTCTTAAATTGCTTCTTTTATATGCCCATTTCTTATTTTCCAATAGATACATTGTATTATTTTTAATCACATCTAAGATTACTTTAACATCCACTACTTATTTTTGTATGTGCTTTAAATCACAAAGTCCCCCAAATTACAATTATTTGCATGTTTAAACTCACATAAGCCAGTATTTTACTAAAAATGATTTCTGGAAACTGTATTCATAGAGTGTAATTACTCTATAAACTTGATTTTTGGAATTTACATCTAGTATTACTATTCTTTCAATGATGACTATTGTGTAATGCAAAATATATTTTCATTCTTTACATAAGCTGACTATACCAGAACATTTTTCATTGCTTAAGTTCTAAATTACTTTACCTTCCCATAATCCATTAATTTGCTCTCTTTCTTCTTCTGTTGTTATTTTAATACCTATAAGTGCTATAATGTCCATATCTAATACTTTGTATCATTCTAATACTCCTAGCTTGAGACAAATGTTCTTTATACTGTTGACATTAATGGCTAAGATTTTCACTTTAATTAATTATTTTTTAAAATACTTTTCCTTTTTTGCTTTTCCTTATAGTTACATTTTCTATTTTTCACTTTTTTACCCATGGAACCTCTCTTACATCTTGCTTTTACCCATTTGCTTTCTCCTTCATAACTTTGAATCATTTATTTCCTCTTCCTCATCTCCTCCCTTTTTATTTCATTCATATTTTTTTCACATCCATTGTCACATCAGTTTCATTCATTTTTTTCATTTTGTGTTTCTTTTATAGTATCTGCTATAATCTTCTCCTTATCCTGTTACTGTACCAATGTTATTTCTTGTGTATGTTTCTCTAACTCTGTATATTCCATCCAAGAATGATCTAACTTTTCCCATTTTATATACTTTTTTTACATTTCTTTGCTTCATGACCAATTTTTCCACATATGAAACATTTTCTTTTATCACAGTTCTTAATTAAATGTCCATCTTTACACATATAAAACATATCTTAGGTTGTCCCCAATATCTCACCATTCCTTTGTTCCCTTCAATATTAATTATGCTAGGTAAATGTACATTTTTTCATTTTCCATTTTTCAGTATTACACCACATTCCCATCCTTCATTCCCCTAGGCCTCCATTATCATATACTTTTGTAATATACATGGCATCTCTACATATAGAGTTTGAATAATCTTTTAGATCATCTCTTTCTATTTTGAGTCCTAAATTGTACAAACACTTTTTTTTGACTTCTCTATGAAATGCCTGTATTACAAGGGTTAATGTCCTTTCCATTTTTTGTCATGTTGTTCTAAAATTTTTCCATGTATTGTGCTTCCTCAAGGAAAATGTCACAAAATGTTTCCTTATTAATACAAATGAAGGCTCATGCCTTTCTGGGTTCTATCCCCAGCGGTGCTATGATGCTGTCCCATACATTATGCCTGTCTAATTCCTTTTTCACCTTGTTGCTTTTTCTTACTTATAATTTTCTTTTAATTTCCAAATTGTTTGTTTCTTTTCTTTCACCCTTTCTCACCATCTGCACATACAATTTCTTTTCCTCCTTCTTCACTTCTGACATTTTGTTCTCCTGAAGCCTGACCCTTATCTCTCCCCACTATGCTGCTTTTTCACTCTCTGGTTCACTTTGGTCTATTAACTCTTTTAAGTGGACATCCTGCAGCCATCCTGATTGGAGGGTTGTAACAACATATTCCAGTGCTGAAATATCTGTTTTGAAAATATTCCATATATATCTTCAGATTCAAGCATTTCCACTCCTTCTGCCTGTTTATTCCTTCTTTTACCTCATTTGTATCTCATATTCCATTCTCCTCCTTCCTCACATCCTCTGATTCCTTCTGTACTATGCTAAGTTCCATAGCTGTTCGATTAACAGCTTTTTCTTCTGCCATGGTAACCACAATGATCTCCTTCTCCTCCATGCTAACAGCTTCTCTGAGCTACCTTCATGCTTGAAACAGAAGACACTGAGTGCTACACTGAATTGTGTCCTGCTATAATCATTCATACAAGTAGGGGAAGTTCCCAGATGCCCTGGCCAAATATCCTTTAGTAGTATAAATGCTACCTCAGGTCTCCCTTGAAAGGAGGCTATTAGCCTAGTGAGAATAACACAGTTATGAAAGGATAAATAAATAAATAAATAAATAAATAAACACCAGTCCTCAGTTATGCTATGTCATGCATTTGATGTCAGAACAACTGCTAAAGTACTCTGACCAAAGCAAATAAATAATACTTTTGAAGCATTCTCTACAGAAACCACACAGTGCTCTGGACTCAAAACAGTAAATACATGGTTGATTAGGAGACAAGCAGCGAACAAAAGCTTTTGCTTTAAAAATGAGGAATGTGTTAATCTTTGAGGTTTCCATAAATTACAAAACCAATGGTGATGAAATGTTAAGTGAGTTTAGTCCTTTAGTTTTATGGCTATTTCTTTTCCTCATATAGTATCCAACTCAAAGCAAGTTTCTTAACAAGACCAGTACTTCTAGGTTGACCTGAAATAAGGGAAGCAATCAAAGTAGACTTGATTGGTTATCATTTGATTAAATGTAATTATGGTAAATGCTTTACTTACAGCAGCAGTTGTAAAAAGGGTTCTTGAGGCTGTAAGCACTTCTGTGCATGACATGCCTGTCATGTAAACTCAACACAAGGGTAAATTATATCATTCATTCAAGTCATTTAAATCTAAGACCAGATGTTCCTTTTGACTTATATATTTATTTATTTGTTTGCTTCATTATCTGTCTATCTATCTATCTGTCTATCCATTTATTTCTAGAGATATGGGAGAGCCTCAATGGTTCATTATCAGCCATAGGTAGTAAGCAATCAGACTACAGACAATAATAACCTTACCAAAGTATTTATATTTAAAAGTTCATTCTAATATCAAATAGTATAATACAAGACAGACCAGGGTAAAATCTGAGGCTATCTATCCAGTTATCGAGGTATTCCTTGAAGGTGTCAAGTGTGCTACTCTAGCATATATGTACTAAACGTTTGTTGCAGTAGTAGGGGTTATTTTGATATATAGATCTAGTGTGTCAATACATGCTATTTACCTGTTGATTAAATGTTGTTTCCTTTAACTGTATGTTTTGAGGCACCATTTATTTTGTGAATGAATCAAATGTCAAGAAAGATTGGATCTTTCATGGCTTGAAAGATTAGACTCAGACTACCACTACAAAATTTATAACAGACCATGTACAAGGAGAAAGAGAGAGAGAAAGTAATCAACCAGTTTGTGTGGATAACTGAAGAGCATGAGGCCATTGATGTTTTTTTTTAATCTGGAATCTCTGAGGTCTCTCAAGTTGAGCCAAATATTTTCCAAAAGGGCATTATATTCAAGAATAGATCTGAAGAGAGATGTCTATAGGGCAATTAGGACTACTTTGGATCTAGATGAAATGCCTCTGAAAATTAGTAAGTCAGACAGAAGGTTTTCTGAACTACTGTGGAGACACTGAAGAAAGAAAGGAAGGAAGAAAGAAAGAAAGAAAAAAGAAAGAAAGAGAAAAAGAAAGAAAGAAAGAAAGAAAGAAAGAAAGAATTATCAGCAAGAGTGCTTAGAGCAATTATAAGTGTCTGATTGGAGGAGTGCATCATCTATATGGTATTATATAAATTCTCCATGTTTTCCAAATATAATATACTGCATTTTTTGCATGCAGTGAGAACACTGTTCTTACATCATCCATCTTTGAATGAATGTGAATAACTAGGAAATCAACAAGCAACACCAAATTACAGTCTTCGGCAAACTTAGATAACCATTGGCCCATTGTTGGATTGTTAAATTACACTTTTGTAAAGCAGTGCCAAATAGGACAATACCCAACACTGATCTCAGTGGTATGTCACTGGAAACATTTTTCTTTCAGGAGTGGCACAAAAATCTGACCACAGGAGTTCTGTCAGGCAATCAGTTAGTTATCAACATCTGATCATTAGCATCTATTTTCAGGTTTACAAGTCTAGCAATAATGCCTGCATGGGGAATAGTGTCAAAGGTCTTAGCCAGGTCCAAATATACTGCATGTAATGTCTAGTTGCTATGCATTGTTTTGGTGATTTAAGAAAATTATTTGGCAGGGTTAAAGAAGAACCTGCCTTTGCCAACACTGAATCATGAGTGCCCAAAGTTAAGAGATACTTAACGTTCAGATTAATGAAGTCTTGTATGATAGGTTCTAGATTCTTACAAGTGTGGTCAGTAAGACAAATAGTTTTATAGTAACCATGGTCCATTGTGTAATAGTTTTATAATGGCTGATTTCCAGGCTTTGGGAATGTAACCAGTGTAGAAATTATGTGCTAAGTGCTATGTCATTAATACGGGCTCAGATAGACCTTATTTGCACTGCTATTCAGCCAACTTAGTATGTTATCAATTTCCATGGATAAGGATTTCTCAGCTTAAGAAATGGCTGAAAGGACTTGTTGCCTAGTAATTTCAAGAGTTAGCTGCACTATGGAATCTGTACAATGACTATAGCTGTGGCAAGAGAAGAATTTGCACTACATATATTTGCTATGATATTAGTTACCTTCATGTGGTCAGAATAAGCAGTATTATTGCGGACTAGCTCCAAACATTGTTGGGTGTTCATTCTTAACTTCCTGACATGGCTAAAGAAAGACTTGTAGTTATTTGGATTTCCATTGCTATTTTAAGATCATATTCAGCTTAGAGATTGCTAATGACACCCTTAATATCTTTACTCATTTAAGAGTGCTGTTAAGATGTGGAGAAGGAGACCTCTTATAAGCCTTTACAGTGAGGAAGAAAAGGCAAGTAGTAAGTAGGTGCTCTTCTACTCAGAGAACAAAGTATATATTCCTACAAATGAATATGGTAGTAACAGGCAAGGACACTGGTATTAGGAGTGAGAGCAATGAAAAGAGATAACTGTTTTGGAGTTTTGTGTGCGCGTATTTGTGTGTGTGTGTGTGTGGGGGGTGATAGGGAAGCTGAGTTACCATAGTATTAAAGACTAGTCAAGGATACCCCATGATGCCAAAGGAAAAGATATAAAATGAGTCATGAGAGCTAAATGAGCATCATGATTAAAATCTACCAGTAAAAAGACCAGAGTTTTCCACAGGAGTAGTGCCCACAGAATGGTAAAACTGAAAGTGTTAGCATAATTTGTACTACATTCTTGGCATGTCTGCAGTTGAAAAATGAGAAAGGAGTTTATTTTTTTCTGTAGTAAGTAGAAAATGGTTGTATTCTATATGAAGGTAACATTATTTCGTAAAGAAGACCTGGCATAATCCCATATTTTGCACGAGTTTAAAAGAACAAAATGTTTTGCTGACATGCTAATGTTTATATATTCAATAGTACAGCTACAAATCTGGGAGGCTTCTAACGGTACATTAATTCTTTAAAATTCTAAATATGGGAAAGTTATACCAAACAGTCATACGCGTTTTAAGTATTATCATTTATACAATAATAATCTACATATAAACATTTCTGCTTTGTATAATGAATATACTTTTCTCAGTGCATTCTTTTCTAATATTAAAAGTTGATTAACTCTTGCTACAAAAAAAAATCCAGAAGTATCAGCTTAGTATATTCACCAGCAAAACAAAAATGTAAATGACCCTTAGTTGTTTTACCCAAGCCAAATATTTTCTTGCCATCGTGCTCATAATTCTAGTCGGCAGAGGTCATGGCTCAAGTTTTCTCCTTCAGATGCTCTCTAAGTGGAATGTCCTTAAGATTAAGACTTCTTTGTTTTCTTTGGGTGGGGCTTTGCTTACATTGGCAAATGTATGGAACTTGCCAAGGTCTCCTTAAATCTGCTTATTAACTTTTTATCTTCTTATCAGAGTCTTCCTCTTTAAATCATGTCAGCATTTTTACCACTCTTTTGGGGATTAGGAATGTTTTTGTTGTCTAGGAACCATCAGTGTGCAGGAACATGAGGATAGCAGGGAGACTTAGTTATAAATTACTTTAATGTTCTGTTCAGTTGAGAAATGTTGGCAATTTTAAATATAATTCCTAAGCTGAGTTTTTAAATTAGCATTACCTTGTTAATGATAGAGTAGCCTAGTATAGACATCTGCTTCATTAATCATAAGTAGCTTGCTAATCTCTGCCCGAATTCCTTCCAGAACTAGTATATAATGCATTTTCCATTTAATGTGAGATCAAATAAGCAGTGTAGAATGTTAAATGAAAGTACACGTTAGATCTAGAGGCACAAATAAAAGACCCTGTGCTGGAGTACATGAATAAATGGGCAAACAAGCGTGAGCGTGTGTGTGTGTGTGTGTGTGTGTGTGTGTGTGTGTGTGTGTGTGTGTGTGTGTGTGTGTGTGTGTGTGTGTGTGTGTGTGTGTATGTCTGTGTGTGTGTGCGTGTGTGTGTGTGTGTGTGTGTGTGTGTGTGTGTGTGTGTGTGTGTGTGTGTGTGTGTGTGTGTGTGTGTGTGTGTGTGTGTGTGTGTGTGTGTGTGTGTGTGTGTGTGCGTGCATGTATTTGTGCAGCTGTGGGAATGTGTATGTGGTTATGTGCATGTTTGCTTGTGCATATGCGAGTGTATATGTGTGTCTACACCGAAGTAAGGCATAATTGTGTTCCACAAAAAAAAAAAAAAGAGTAAGTGTGACAGCCTTTGATAGCAAATAGGAATATGGGCATTAAACTGTGGAATTACTAAATCTCAACTCTAAATAGTTGTTAATGAAACATTCGGCAGTCATGAACAGATGAGTGAAAAAGACACATGATTTGCAAGACTACTTTTTATGGGTCATAGGTGGTTAAAATAGCTGTGGTCTCATATCTCTCAACTCTTAGTGCAAGAAATATCGACAAAGCCAAGCATAATGAGGGGCAAAGCCCCAAAAATAGGGATAATTTTTAAATATTGTGCTTATAAACTTAGAAAGTTGGCAGAGCAACACTGTTTGCATTAGCATGACTTTTCTGAAAGGAATGATGTCTTAACCTCAAACATGTGTCATTATTTTTTTACTTTAGTTCTCAATAATTTGCCAGGAAATCAAAACTTTTATGAGGAACAGAGAAATATGTTATCAAAATTCCGGACCGTCTGCAGAAATCTGAATGGTTGAGAGGTATGTGTGGTCTATGCCTCCAAATAACTTGAATGATATGGCATGCAACACATAATGTGTGTACAGTGTATATTAGGGTTGAGCTATATGTATATGTAAATGTAGACCCTATAGAAATTACTGATAACTCTGCATGAATTGTTGCATTCTTCCAGCCTACTCCATTAGATTTCTCCTCTTAAAGGTGGGTGTACCACTATATATGACCATCTCTAAGTAATCACTGGTACAATCTTTTTCCTTTGGATGACACACAGCAGATCACTGACTACGATGGACATTTTTGGAAACAAGAGACTGATGATGCAACAATTATAGTGTATTATGTATCGCTGGCACTGAAGATATTAAAGGATTATAAATATTAGAGAAGGCTACTCCATATATAAATGAGTAAAATATCTTATTTGGTCCATAAGCCCAGAAGCGTTAGGGTCTACCTATGATGCTGTGAAGAAAGGACTCTAGAAGAGATACAAGGCATGACAGAAAATTTTGTTGTAGAGGTGATAGTACTGTCAAACTGACATCAGTACCAAACTTGATGGTTAAATAGTGGGACCATTTCTGTTTTCATATGGTTTGGTTGACACACATGTTGCATTCTTTTGCCATATTTCCTCATGGATTTATGTGAGTGGACAGCAGCAACCATTTGATGGAATTTCATAGTTTCACAATACCTACCTACCTAGATGGAGATATAACTGATGAACTACTGTCAGTTACTTCAAGGAAGGCTCCATCCAGTGTAGAAATAAGTAAGTACTGCTGAATCCACTGACAAGCTTTAGTGGTGACTTGGAGTTCTACCATGTCCATTTCCTGTTCAGTATTTAATTTTGTAAATAGCTTTCTGTTCTAAGCAGGATCATTTTTACCAGAAATGATTTCATAGCACATGTAACGATAATATGATTTGGAAGAGGTTCCACTAGGAGGGCAAAAGCTGAATTTTTTATGATCAATTTTTTTGTACAATGCTAAAACACCTGGTCTGATACTCTGTCCTCTTTCTTGATGATATATAGTGCTTATGAGATACCCAGAGTTGCTGAATAGGGGACACAGTCATGGTCTGCACTACTAATTTGTTCATACTCTTGTTCACATAGCCACTATCACCATAAAACCATAATATTTCTTACCCGATCTCTTCATGCAACATCAATACACTGGTCCCTTCTTTGTCATTTCCTTGTTAAACATTAATACATGTAATCCTCAAGTCACAGTCTAAATTTTCTTTTCTGTGAAGGAGAAAATGTATGTTTTGATTTTGTTGAGAAGTACACACGCAAACACACACACACACACACACACACACACACACACACACACACACACCTCTCTCTCTCGCATTTTGTGTGTGTGTGTGGTGTGTGTGTGTGTGTGTGTGTGTGTGTGTGTGTGTGTGTGTGTGTGTGTGTATATATATATATGTATATATATATAAAGCAAGATAGAAAGAGAGAGATGATACACAGATAAATAGATAGATCGATAGACAAGATACCTGGTTAGTATTTCTAACTGTCCAACTGACTCTGCTCTTTTATAAATATGTCCCATCCTTATCAAGGTGAACCCTTGATCAAGTGGCATTTCCGTATCAGTTAAGTATTTTTTGGGCGGCCACAGCACAAGACATGGCTTTTTGTATTCCATACTTTTTTATTTTGCAGTGTCAGATTGAGGATTTTGCTGAAGGAGACACAGATTGTAATGTAAACTATTGATGAAGTACGCATAGTACGCCATTTGGGGAGCACTGAAGAAAGGTAGGAAAACAAAACAAAAATGTATTACTTTCCAAGGAATTGGAGTGTGGGCATTGTATTGAAAGTTGATAACTACTACACTGTTCAGCACACAACATATACAAAGACATTGCTAGTTTCTTCAAGAGGCATAGGACAGATATTTGGGCACCCATGTCAGTCACAGTCACTATCTGTGGAATCTGCATATGTACTTTTATAATTTAACAATGTAGCACACCTCCTCAGCTCTACCCTAAACAGATCACCACCTTCTATATTTACCTTTGTTTGGCTTGTGAGTAAAGTAAAAGAAATAATGACCATAGTAGTGTATTTGAACTGGTTGGTGATAAACACATTCTGCCCTCTGACAAGTCATATTAAATCATTCAACAGTGATCATGTAACTGCCTAAACTGCCCTGTTTTTTCAGGCACCATACCTCTTCAACTCTATTCTCAAAAGATTTCCACCTTTTGCATGAGTTAATCAGGTTTGGTTGTGAAGAAAGATATAAAAGATTATGATCAGGTCTCTAATCATAATGGGCTTATTATGTTTTTTAGGCATGGCTACCAAGAAATTCACCTTGAGAGCAAATCTCGAGAAGATAAGCTCGGCATCCATGTTGAAAACACATAGAAAACTGGTTATGATTGTACACAGATCATAATTGTTTGCAGTGCATAAAGCTTTATCTACTTCATGCACTACTAGTTATAGAAAAAAAAACTGCAAAGTGTTTTACTGGCTGCTGAAAGCTGGTATATAAAGCACTCAGTGTGTGCTGTCCTACAGACAGCAGCAAGGATGGAGGGGTAGAGACAAAGGAAGAAAATTAGGGGCGATTTTTAAATATTGTACTAATTCATTTAAAAAGTTAACAGAACAGACGATTTAGCATCAATAGGTATTTTTTGAAAATTAAGAAGAGTGAAACTGTATTCCTGGTACTTTTGATAGACTATAATCCTTAGTGACAGCACAAAAATAGGAGACAAAATACACAGAGAGGGTAGATAATCAAGGAAAGCCCCTAGTGCAAGATCTGATTGTAACAGCTCTTGAGGGGGGGTATAACAATTGTAACATATATCCCTATTGACTGTTATGATCTGGTCTCACTCTAGAGATGTGCTTTGCACTTTACAAGTTTACGCACACCTCCACCAAGTCATATCACATCACTTATCAGTAATGATGTAACTACCTGTGCTTTCATTTACAATATGCATCTTCACTAGTACTCCCAAAAGCTAACCACCTTCTATGAGCAACTCTGAGGTCTATCTCTGAGAAAAGTGAAATAAATAATAACCAGAAGAGGGCAACAGAGAATCCAAGCTAGATGGCTGCCTAGGTTCAGAGCTCTGGGCACAATGCCAAGGAAAACAAAAGTACTGCTCAACCAACTCCAAGTGAAAAAAAAAAGTCAAAGGATGGAGAACAAGAAGAAAAGGGAGCAACAGTTGGTAGAAGTTAAAGCAGGTCCACGGGAAGGACAGATCTGTAAACTATTCCAAAAACTGATTGCAGTCACTGATGACGTAGGCCTAATGAGGGAAACAAAAGGCAATCAACTAAGAGAAGTAAGTTACATAAAATAAATAATCCAGGACAAGGAAAAGGACAGAGTAATGCTGAGATGAAAGTATGGACACACTGTAGAATGCTGACAGAAACTGAAAAAAAAAGCTACAATGGCACACAGGAGAACTGGATAACCTAGAAAAGAGATCAAGAAGATAACTGGAAATAATTCTGATTGAAGTGCTGGAAAATATGTCACCTACTCAGATTATAGGAATTATTAATGGAAAGATTCCACAGAGTCAGTAGAATGGGAGTTACAGGATGAGGACAGCTAGGAAACATAAGTGTGTAACACAGTTATAAACTTAAATAAGAAGTTATGACACAAGCCAGATAATTTAAACTGATACTCTTTAATTGTATGTTTGTAAAACTGGTGGAGGATTATTCAATTCATGACATAGACTGAGGAAAAGGGATGACTGGCTTGGGCCCACTGAAAGTCCTGTACATTCCTGCATAGATTGACTACCCTCTTGTCTAAACAGTAGCATGGAATGGATGCAGACACAGATTTCACAAAGTGGGAGAATTATGAACTTTAGTTACAGAGACTGTACACAGTAGAAACTGGAGCTACAGGGGTCTACTACTAATGCCCGAAACGACGATTTCCCGACAGAAAACTCACCGACGCCAGATGACCGACAGGTAAGTGTACCGACAGGGTGATTTGCCGACAGCAGAAAGACCGACAAGGGAATGTGCGATCGCGACGCGGTAAGTGTGCGATGGTGACGGAGTTAGGAGCGGTCAGGTAAGTGCTCGAGATTGTGGGATGTCGGGTTAGGCTGTGGGAAAGGTGAGTGTGTGTTCGTGTCGGAGGTATGGTTCGGGTAAGGTAAGTGTGTGCTAGTGAGGGACTGTAGTTTAGGGACGGGTTAAGTGAGTTAGGGTTAGGGTGCAGGTAGGTGAAGTGTGCGTTAGTGTCGGAGCTTGGGCTAGGGGTGGGTTAAGTGAGTTAGGGTTAGGGTGCAGGTAGGTGATGTGTGCGTTAGTGTCGGAGCTTGGGCTAGGGGTGGGTTAAGTGAGTTAGGGTTAGGGTGCAGGTAGGTGATGTGTGCGTTAGTGTCGGAGCTTGGGCTAGGGGTGGGTTAAGTGAGTTAGGGTTAGGGTGCAGGTAGGTGAGGTGTGCGATAGTGTCGGACCTTAGGGTTAGGGTTTGGGTCAGGGCTAGTGTGTATGCTATGTAGTGTCACGTGTTGTTTACGTTCCGTGTGTCGGTGTAATGGTGTTCGGTGTTTTGCGTTGTCGGGTTTGTGTGATGTCGGTCATCTGGCGTCGGGGAGTTTTCTGTCGGGGAATCGTCGTGTCGGTAATTAGTAGCAGACCCAGCTACAGACAAAAAAGTTAAATTCAAATAGTCCACCAGAAAGAGACAGAGGGGGAAGTAGAATTGTAAGGGTCAATGAGAGCAGCACCAAAAAGAAAGTAAACAAAGCAACACAAGTTGATATCTACATGATAATTGGAGTGGAAAAGATCCAAGGCATAGTAAACAAGAGAAATGAAGGAAGGGACATGGCTGACTGATGAAATATGAGAGTAGTGCACAAAAAAGTTACAGTAAGAGCAAGAAGTTGGTCAAAACAGAAATACAGAAGAAGAAGACAGTGTGATAGAGATTGCTTCAGAAGTACGGATAGAGATAAAAGAAACAGTAGAATAAGAAATATTCCAACAAAGAGGAGAAACTGCAACTGAAGCCTCAGGGGATTCAGACAACCAATGCTGGGCCACTGAGGGCCCATGCAGACTAAACTGATAAAAAAATGAGGGAAGAAGAGTTAAATGGAACAGTGCTGGAAATTCTAACCATAGGAGGATGCCAAGGGAAGCCATCAACTACTGGACAATCTGATCATACCAGGAGAAATGAGAGAAAAAAATGAGCACATATAGTCAGTAAATTCCAAACGTCACAGAAGTGACAGGACAAAAGTGAATAAATAAGACTGAAAAGGACTAATGGGATCTGCAAGGCACTGTTCCAAGTTTACGTGTGTGTGTGTGTGTGTGTGTGTGTGTGTGTGTGTGTGTGTGTGTGTGTGTGTGTGTGTGTGTAGGTCAAACATACTGGATAAGAGGAAGGGGCCCAAATAATTAGACTGTTGTTACATTATCTTTCTTGTGATATGCCATCTTCTCTAATGATTATATTTTCATAAAAAATAAACTTGCTTTTTGAAGCTATGGGCAAAAGTGTTGGGGTACCAAATAAAGAATGGGGGCAGCAGGGCATCAGAGAAAGAAATAATTATGGCAACACCAGTCTTAGGCTCAACTGCAATGTGTTAGAGTAGATCAAAATGACATGCATGAAAGTCTAACAAAAATGAGGTGAAATGCATAGGAATCAACTAGCAACTATGGGACAGCGGAGAGATAAGCTGCAGCAAAAACTAGGAGGCAATCAGGCAGAAGGGAAATCAAAAAGTCCATGGCCAAAGCAGAACTGGAGAAAAATGGCAAGTTGAATGTCCCAAGCCCAGAGGCACTTAAAGCTCAGGTCGAAAGGTGACAAATTCAACTCTTTGGTGGAAGAGGACTGAGTGTAGGTGAAGGCCAAATGACAAAAGGTCAAGCTCAGCGGGGAAATCCAGGAGACGAGAACCATTCAAAGGCAACGATAAATGGGGTACAAAAGCAAAGAGAACAGAAAGAAGAAACTTGACTTTAAGGCAGTGGGTGGGTGGCAAGAGAGGAGTAACTATCCTTTTCAGAAAAGAATTGTATGTATGATTGAAAGAGTGCAGAAAGTGGGGAGGGGAAAGAATGATATGGCAAGGAAAAATAAATGGAAGGAGATGGATGCCCAAAAAGATAGACAGGCCATTTACAGCAGGTTCTCTGAAGAATAAAAAAAAAAAAAGGTACTGGCGAAGATATCATTGGGTGGGTCTTCATTTCCACACTAGAGCAAGAGAAAAACAGGTTGTTTGGTAAAAGAGTATAAAGAAAAAAAATGGGCCTTGAAAGGGACATGGAAGAAGGATAGCAGAATTACACAATTTGTTTGCTAGTCAGATCACCTTCATATGAAATAAAGGAAACTATTACAGTATAAAAGATACCTATGCATTTAGTACATGTTAAACACTGAGCATTTGAAGAGGTGTGTTAGCAGGCTTCTTACATATATAATTGATCTTGTCATTAGTGATTAGGAATCCAAAAAAATGGAATTCAGTAAAGTAACTTGGTAGAGCAGACACTGTTAATATTGTATTTAAGAGGTGGGATATTAAGCAGCTAAAGAGACACTATACATGGTTATCGTAAGATTTATATTACTAGTATAGAGCAAGGATGGTGAGCAGTGCTGCAAAACTATGTACATATTTGAGAGATGCCAGTAAAGCTGCTCAGGTATCAGTGAAGACTGGTTGTGGGGGTGGGATTCTAAGAGAGGAGACATGGTTTGACAGTATGCTAAACTGAAGATTACAGTGAAATTTATCCTGGAGATATACAGGAGCAGATTCATTGATTTCATAGGTGAACTTTTAGCTCTTATTTAAATGAATTTACATTCTGAATGGATGCCAGGGATAGTGGGATGTGGATCCATAATTTAGGAACACTATTTGAATACCAAGATTCACCTGCAATGTTTGATTATTTGATAGTAATGATTAGTATTTTTTCTGTAGAGCATAAAATTATATTGGGGGAGTACAGTTGTGCTAAGCTGTTGAGGGAACTAAAAAAGACAAATGTTGGAAATGTGTAGGACTGGTAAAGGTAATTTACAATGAGCTATAAAAAGAGGCAATGGAAAGGCTGACTCTGTGACCATGTAGGGTGTGGGTATTTTTATTTTAGCATTTTAACATAACAGAATTTTGACATTTCAGCATTATAACATTCAGCAAGTTAACATGGACCCATAAAAGAGTGTGCTTGTTAGGATAGGAGAAGGAAAATGAAAGGAAGAAGTGGAGTGCTTTCACTAGAGAGTAAGAGAGAGAATACCATTGGTAGGAAATGTAGGACAAGCATTTCTGACACACACATTTATTTGTTTATCTGGAATTTGTTAACTAGGTTGGTCCAACAGAGTTGAAGCGCATTTTCAATGAAGACCTGAGGATAAAAGCTCTAAATACTTATACAATTTTATGAAAATAAGCAAAGAAAAATTAAACAAAGATACAAGAATCAAACAATATCCATGTATAATAGTTTACAAATCTGAGAAATCCAAAATAAATTACAAACATTACTATGGTAAATACAATGGGTCTATATTACTATATTGCATGCTCAGAAGAGCGAACAACAGATAATCGACCCCATGTAAGCGAAAGCTTACATCAAAACTTCAGAACAGTAATTATTTTCCAATGGAAAACAACCGCTGTTCCGAAACAAAAAACAAAAAAAAAAAAAAACAGAAAAACAACAGTAAAACATTACTTAATCCCCCCCACACCCTCCCTACTTAAATATACCAACTCCAAGATTGCACTACAATGCCAAAAAGGCAAAGTAGAGAAAGCGGCCAAACAAATTCTTTCCCAGGGAAAGAATTCGCTAAACAGCCACTTCACTATTTTGTCTTTTCATGCTTTACTGTTCGACAAAGATGCATTCGACAACCTGCGTCTGCGACAGTGTAATAGGGAACCAATACAAATCACCACACATCTGAAATAACTTTTTACATGTTATTATTACATAAGGAATAGGGGGTAAAGCTGTTTAAGCCTTAATCTCCTAAAAAGGTTATCAGGTAGAAGAAGTAGGGGAGGAAATAAGTAGTAGAAGAATTTGGGAAAGGGGACAGAAAGAAAATAGAGGGGATACTGGTGAGGGAAAGACATAAAGCATACACACAACTAGGTAGAATCAATGTGATTTGAATGATGAGTCTCTCAATTATAATGCATACAATCAGAAACCTACCTATGAACCTAATTCAGAACAAACTATTAAAATTACCGAGGGACTTGGAAAGGTGAATAGAGAAATCGAAATTCGGAAAAGTCTCAAAAAGCAAGCTAAGACTGAGTAGAAGAAGGGACACTCTGGACTGCCACATGTGCCCATGAAGGCCTTAAGAGTAGAATCTGTTTAGGTGGACAGTAAGTAAAGGTGGACCGAGACACAGAGCTGGATCATGGTCAAAGGGGGAGCTAGGCAGCAATTCCATTGTTCCATTACTTGGTTGCCTCTATCCATTTATCATAAACATTGCTCAAACCAGCAGTGGGCATACTATTTTCTTCTTTACTTTTACAATTACAGACATTTGATTTTACAGCATAATCACCGACAACCATTTGCTAAATAAAACAGTCTCACACTGAAAACAGACTTAGCATGAGCAACAGTAAACTCATCTTCCCTTGAAAGTCACGTTATTGAAAATGCACTGATACTCAAATTCACAGAAATTGCATCTGTCCAGTTACAGATTATTTGTACATTTATATCCACAGATATCCCCCCAAACTAGCAATTGCAGTTACATTGTAGACTACCTGTTTATCAGATGTGTCTGTCAAAAAATGATAATAGCAATAATGATGAATCACATATTTCAAATTTATTTCACACAAACACACAGTAGTTAAGCATTCCAAATGAATTCACACACACAAGCGCACTAGTCCTGTAAAATGTTTACAAATGACCAGATGGTACGAGCATAAAGCACTTTCATCCCAACAGCAGTTATACCCAAATTGTTCACCGAGTACACCCATTATTATTATTATTATTATTATTGTGAAAAAATAAATCCCATGTATTTTATTAGTACTTTTGAATTAATTACATGAAATTGTGTAAAGATAACTAGCATTGTGCCATAACATCTAACCACGTGTAACACAGTTTAAATGGAAGCGTATTTATGAGACTGAAAGAAATATTAATTGAATGATAACACATGCTAAGTCAATATGCACAATCTTTGCAGAAGTAAGAATCATCTGACAAATTATACTCTAAAGAGAATTTTTTCCTAATACAAAAGTTGCTGCTGGGAAACAACTTTGTATTTCATTGCATCATCTGCAAATGCAATGCTTCCTGTCCTTGAAGAATAAATTGCCTGTGGTACATTAAAAAATTGATTTGCTAGTGATATCGCCATAAAATTTTCTGAAATAGCTCAGTTATGCAATAGGGAATGCCAGGCAAACAACAGCAACAGGTTCATAGTTACTAGGCATGCACTCCTGAAGACCATTAAGGAGCCAAGTCTGGTCATTTAACTTGTTGAATGTCACGCAGTAGATAAATGAAGGTGGAAAGATTCAAACCATGTGCCCTTGCCACAGGAAACAGCTCATTAGCAAGTGGGAGCTTTAGTCCTCTATGGTAACTGCCAGACTATCAATTTTTAACTAAATGCTGAAATCCTTTGCAATTTGATCTTGTAGAGGAAACTGTATCACAATAGTACACAACAATGACTGCATATTTATCTGTTTATTTATTTGTTTAAATTTGATAACCAGGGTAGAACACCAATCAAACAATGACCAATTCCAGGCTTAGCCAGGTTGCAACCTACAGACACTGGACTGATCCCAGTTTGGCTTTAAGGGAAGGTCTTTCCTACTCAACCTGGTAGACTTCTTTGAGAGGGTCACCAAGGCTATGGACAAGGAAAAAATGGTGTATACCACTTATGTCAATCTGGCCAAGGCTTTTAATGCAATACCCCACTCAAGCTTTGTTGACAAACTCTCATAAATGTAGGCATACATTTCTACATTTCTACATGACTCACTGGATTGCTGGTTGGATCACAGATAGGACCCAAGAAGTCAGGACCAGTGAGTCCACCTCTACCAGGAAACTCTGTGTTGGGCCCACTCTTGTTAGGTAACTATTTCCTTGAAGTAAATGCTAATGTCAAAGACCTCTGCCTCACCATGCTCACAGATTATTGTAAATTGAGAACAATCATAGATTCCCCCATGACAACATCATCATACAGGAGGGTCTAACCCAAACAAATGACTGGTGTCAAAGCCATGGATTAAAACTCAATGTAAAGAAATGCACTATAGTGCCCTTTTGGAAATCATCCTTTCCTGCTAATTGCTCCATCAATAAAACACCCCTAAGAGCTGACCCTATTGTTAGGTATCTGGGAACATATGTAGACAGTAATCTGGTCTTTGACCAACATGTAGCCAAGATAGTAAGAGACATTTATAATTTCTATGTTGCCCAACTCATAAGCAAGACTATAGCATCCTTTTCCAAGGAAGTTATAGTCCCATGCTACTCAGCCCTAATCAAACCCATAACTGAGTAGAACGCTCCCTTTGGCACATACCTAATAAGGTATCTGTAGCAGTTGGAATGCCCTGAAAAGTTCCTCAATAGCAGAATCCAGGGTATGACTACCCTGTCCTACACAGATTGCCTTAAGGCCCTATCTCTTTACTCGGTCTCCTACAGGTTACTGAGAAGTGATCTATGCCTGGCACATAATGTATCCTCAGATCCAGCTCTGATGGATCTCTTGCACATCCACAAAACAAACAGCACCAGAAACAGTACATGGAAGGAACTGAACTTTGCCTGCAACCTAAACAGAATGTGCTGAAGAGACCAATATGTGTTTCAAAGGATACATGCTATGGAATAAGTTCTCCATCTGTGTGAAGCAGAGCTCATCCCTCATCCTTTTTAAAGGAAACCTTGATCATTCGATGGGAAATTGTAAATTCATATCCCAATTTGGCCCTGATGCCTCTGATGGACAGAGGTTAGCAGCAAGTAAATTAATCCCCAACTAACATACCCCTCCACATACCCCTTAGCTACCTCCTTAGTCACATACCCTAACATAAGTGTCCAAGGAACTTAGGGACAAAACAGGGTAGGGTCACATGGCTAGGTTTGTAAAAGCCCTTGTGGTCATTAGCCTAATATAAACCTATGAGCCTATAATGTAACAAAATAAACTTAATGGATGCTGAAGACTAGGTGGTTCTGATCATGAATCCAAATAATGCAGATGCTGGAGGCTGTAAAGAAGGTACTGCAAAACATATATTACTAAAATGCAACATGCATAAACTATTTTGCACAATCTAGGCCTATTAATGAATTCATTATTTTTTTGTGCAATGAATGAAGGAAAACAATTAAGGACAATATAAATGTTGCAGCTGTTCAACAGCCCACAATCATACACATTTCAGAAATATTACTGGATACTTTATACTATTTTTTGGAGGGTGGGGGCTTATATGATTTCTGGACAACTACATCTCATTCTTGATCTCTGTACATCTTCTCTGTCATTAAGAATAAGAATAGCTACTCCTTCTAAAATCACACATTACAGGTCTGACCTACTTGAAGAATGGTTAAAATGCTTTATTGCAGCAGCATACACCTTGAGAGTCAACAGAGCTAGACTGTGGACAAATGGGACACTATATAGGGTAATAAGTAAGGCTTTTGCCAGCCATAAATATCCCATTACTTTTCTGCCTCTGTCTAATTACCTTAAATACTGTTCAAGTATGTCAGTGTACATATTATTTCCTTCTTTATGTTTACAATTATCACAGAGAACTGAATTTCACTTAAAAGCTGTGTATGAATTTTTTGATAAAAACATGACTGAGCCATGTCCTTTATAAAACAAAACATTGAAAAGCATCACTGTTGAATATAGAAATGATTGCATGTAATATAAGATTGGCTAAGCCCTTTCATTCTTTAATTAAAACAAGAACCTCCTTCTGAGGAATCCGTGTGTGTCATTAGATGCTAACCTACAAATGTATCGAGAAGGGGAGAAGGTGAGGGCACCCTTGCAAGACAAGTGAGATTAATAGTTGAAAGGTAAAAGCTGAATAATTCATGAAGACCTGATGGAGAAAGTGGAGGAAACCAGGAAAAAAAGACATAAGGAAGGGATTGGAGAAGCAAAAAGGCTAGTAGCCCAGGGAAACTGAATAGGGAAAAGTCCTCAAAATAACATCAGAGATGCAGAAAATATGTGATGTCAGACATCAGATATTAAGAGTGTTGCACAAATGTCTCATACTACAAAGATTGTATATGGAGGGAAGGAAAATAAACCGAAGATGCTGGGAAGGCATGACTGAAGACAAAGGGATGAAACCTATATTCTGTAAATGTACCTGGGTACAAAAGATCTGGATAGAGGTTCTGGAAGTCTGTTAGCAAGTATATGGAAAAGTGGGACACAACTCCAGGGAAGTCTGCAATATAGGGAATGAAAATGGGAGGTTGGCAGGAAAAAAAATTTAGTCAGTAAGACTAAAGGCAACAAATGTGAATAATGGAATAGGGGAAAATGGAAAACAAGAGGTTAATGTCAAAAATGAACACTAGACAGTAGACTTCTAGAATTTGTAAGGAGATCTATAAACCAGGAGAAAATGAGAGGAGTTGGAGAAAAGGAAAGAAAGAATGGATGGGGATAATTTTGAAGAACAACTTTCTATATTTCCAGGGAGAATATTACAGGCAGACAGAGGGGCTTGCAATGTGTGCATCTTGTGCTCCTGTATATGCAAACATTATTAGGTTATACTTGGAAACACATTTTGTTTTTACCTCTGAGTTTTTCCAATATTTAAAAGGATATTTTTGTTTTTAGATGATATACTGTTAGTCTGGGATGGACCATTTGGGGACTTTCAAAAATTCATGGAGTATATCGGATCAACCACTGAATTTTTGGTATTTACTTATCAATTTGGGTTTATAGACATAGAATATTTGGATGTTAAGATCACAAATGATCTCTGTAATCATAGGTTGGTATCTAGGATTTTTTGGAAAAAATGTTTTCTGAATTCCTATCTGTATTATTATAGTAATCATGCCAAATACCAGAAGAAGAACATTATCAAAGGACAGATGGTCCATGCAGCTTGCATGACCTCTTTGAGGGAGGACCTGATAAATGAACTTGACTTTATAGAGAAACTGTTTGTGGCCAGACAGTATCCCAAGGAGCTCATTGTAGCTACTAAAATGAAATTTTATCTGGATGGGGTACTAAATATACCCCCTTGATACAAGGTAATAGTGTTGTTAATAATGCTACTATGGTTACTCCATTTGAGAATACAGTCAGGACTCCCACTAGGCAGGTTAAACATGATGGTCAGTATTTTGTTATGGGCTATAATAAGGACACAAATAAAATAAGGCAAACCATTTCCAAGTATTGGACTATTTTTAGGATTATGCCTAATAGCTTAAAGGTATTTGATTCCCCCCTAAAATTTAGTTTCAGGAGAGGGGCAAATTTGAAAAATGTGTTTGAAGGTCCTTATGACAAAAATGGGGATGGGAGTGTTAGGAAAAGGCTAGGCACTTATTATTGTGGATCCTGTTCCCACTGTCCTTTTTTGGCTAATAAAAGTGAATTATGTATACCTGGTTTAAACAATAATAAAATAATGCTGGCAAATAGTTTTTACAACTGTTATTCAAAAAGGGTCATTTACTTAGCTTATTGTACCCAGTGTTAAGCATGCTATGTAGATAAAACAGAATGATGTTTGAAATACAGAATTTATGAACATATGTATGACATCATAGGTTCATAGGTTCATAGGTTGGTACTAGGCTATCAGCCCTAGGGCCTATACAAGCCTAGCCATAAGAGTTCCCTGGCTATTTCTTTCCACACTATTTACTTCCCTGTACCCCTGTCTAGCAGGGTGACTGACGTTATCCCCGGGTGAATTTCCTTTCTCCCATCCAATCGTCAAGGTTCCTTTTGAAGAGGGCCAGAGAGGCACTCTGCTTGACATGCATGGGCAATCTATTCCAGAATCTGGGGAGTCTCTGTGTCAGGAACCTATCCCTCCAGCATGTTTTGTTTATTGTGATGACAAGGTTTAGATCCCTGGAGCGTGTGGCTCTGAGGGATTTGGATTTCTTTAAGTGTAGCATGTCCAATAGCTCTGGGTTTGACATGGCCTTGTATGTTAAGCAGAGATCGCCTGTGAGTAGATGATATGTGACAGAGTATAGCTGGAATTTTTTAAAGCGGTCAGCATAGGGCATCTGCTTTAGGCCTGTGATGCTTTTAGTGAGATAAAAAAAGGAGACTAATGCACTATTTAGACATACTACAGCTTGTAATAGAACTAAATTTAGGTTTTGGGTTATTGAAAAAGTTCAACCTCTTAAACAGGGAGGTGACTGGGAAACCAAATTAGAGTACCATGAACTTATTTGGCAGTTGCAGTTGGATGCATGCAACAGCCCTGGTCTAAACGACCATATATCATTGTACCAGCATTAAATATGAGAGAATTGTAATTATGAGTCTGTGAATTTATTAACACATTAGTTTTTTCTGGACAATGTACTGTATGACTGTTTTTTTTATTGTATGTATTGAAAATATATTTTTGGTGAAAGTACCTTTAAAAATATGAGTTGGATTGTAAACCAATGAGAAAGTTTTTTACATTGTCTGTTAGACCAATCTGAGTGTTTAGAGTTGTATATAAAAAGGGATTTTTACAAAGTTTGTTATTCTGATGAAGTTTCATGTTTGTTGAAACAAAAGCGCTCAATTTTATTAAAATATTTCTATTATTGCTGGCGTGGCATTGTGTACTGATTTCCGAAGAGGGAGCTTTTTGGACTCTTGCTGCAGTGCTGTGTGTTTACTGGACTGGGAGGTTATTTGTTTGTTTGTTTATTTATTTATGTATGCATGTATTTATTTATTTATAAGCTAAATTTGCTTACTTGTTACATATGTAAGCCCAAAGACATTTTCTTTAGCCATGACTCATGCCCACAGACAAAGACAAAACCACTACTTTACTTATATAGTGACATTTGTAACCTTCAAAATATGCAGATGTATGAAACAGCTCCATTACTTATACGGTATTCTTTCTAACATACAGAATGTACAGATACACAAAATACGCAAAGTTACAATGAGATTAAACTTTAAGAATAATGTTTATATACTGACATAATAGTACAGAGTTGGTGAGCAATGTATCAGTTTGAGACTTATGTAATAACTGCTAGCTTTACATGCAATATGCAAAATGGTTGACCTGCATCTTTTAAGCATATGCAATCGTACTGTGCTTTGAATTGTGCTTTTAGCTGTCTTTCGAATATGGCTGTCTCATTACTGTTAGTATTTTACCTAGGCACAAGTTTGTAAAAGACCTCTTTCAGAGAAATGTAAGGTGTGTGATGGTCTTTGTAACTGCAAATTACTTTGCCTTTTTATACAGTAATGTCTATCTGTTATGAAAATAGTTTTAGAGGATACCAGTAAATGTTGCTTATTATTTTGAGAGTGAGTATGTTTAAGAGGAGACATCCAGGTACAGTTAACAGTAGACAAGACCCATATTCAAATCATACCTAGCTACAGGCCTCCAAATTTGACTCAAGATGTTCACTCCACCTATCTGGACCTCTTCAAATCTATTAAGATTCAGCCCTTTACCCTGATCCTGGTAGACTTTAACTACCCAACCATAAATTGGAAAAACTACTAATTTTAGAATGCAAATGCCCATAGATTTCTCGATTTTATCAATGTAAATGCCTTGGAACAGCTAGTCGATACCTCCACAAGAGGTGATAATATCTTGGACTAGATATTAACCAACATGAGTAACCAGTGAAGCATCCCTACAGTATCATCCTCCCTGGTAAGATCCAACCATAAAGCGGGCATTTTCAAAGTCAGCATCTCCCCTGACCTCTGTCTAGCTAGCGTCAAACAAAAAAACTTCTCCAAAGCTGGTTACAACCTCCTGAGGGATGGTATAAACAGCTTCATAGCCCCCCCCCCATTGGAACTGGCCCCAATGTCCAAATCTACACCCAAGTACTATATGAGCATTTACATAGATGCATTGAATCAGGAATACAGGAAGAGTAAACCTGTCTGGTGGACATCTGCAATAAATAAAAAAAAATTGTTGTCCAGGACCAAGAAGGAGTGGGTGCCAAACTGAAAGCAATCTCTCCTTAGCCTGAACAAGCAAATAAGAGCACTAATGAAATCCTCTAAAGCCAACTTTGAGTCCAAATTGGCCACATCTACTAGAGACTCTCTCTACTGAGGCCTTCTTCACATATGTCCACAATCTTAAATGACGCACACAGATATGTTTCGAACTGGTGGTCAAGGACACCACATACACAAATCCTGTAGGTACTGGCTGACAGATTCAGCGAAAGATTCACCCCTCTGTCCCCCCATCAGTAAATCAAGACATCCCCAGTACCTACCCTGCCTTATCTATAGGGAACAGGTCATCACTGTCCTCTCAAAAGCAAAAAAAGAGAGCCTCCATGGGACCCGATAACATCCCAGGCTGCATCCTACATGAACTTGCAGTACCATTAGGCACCCTATTTATCCAAAGCCTGAGTACTGGCTTTGTCCCAGCCAAGTGGAGGGCAGCCACTGTCATCCCTTTACACAAAGGTGGTGTGTCCACTGATCCAGGAAATTATAGACCTATTAGCCTAACTAGCCTGATCTTCAAGGATCATGGACCTCATCAGCAGGGACATTGGAAACCACTAAACACTCAACCCCACACAGTTTGGCTTTGTCAAGGGGAGGTCATGTCTGTTAAATCTGATCGACTTCTTTGTGACAGTCACCAAAGCCATGGATGAGGGGAAGATGGTGCGCATCGCCTACCTTGACCTGACCAAAGACTCCAGCACTATTCCCCAGTCAGGCATAATATTTAAACTCTTTCAACTAGCCATCAATCCATATGTTATCAGATGGGTATCAAACTGGCTCACTGATAGAACCCACTTAATTAAAATATGGGAAGCCATCTCAAGCAGTAGACCAGTAATGAGTGGCATACCCCAGGGATTGGTCTTGGGGCCTCTGTTATTCGGGATATATTTCTCTGAAGTGCAGGCCAAAGCTAGTAGGCTATGGCAGATCAGGTTTGCATATGATTGCAAGCTGGGTGCGGTCATCAATTCCCCAAGCGATTTGGACATCCTCCAAGAGGGTCTCACCCAAACAAATGACTGGTGCCAGAAACATGGCCTCAAGCTGAATGACAAAAAAATGCATCATCATCTCCTTTGGAGAGAGTAATGTCCCCACATATTATCACACTAATAACAATGTCCTAAGCATGTAATCAGCCGTGAGGGATTTGGGCACCAAGGTTGATAGCAACCTGACTTTTGACCACCATGTTGCTTCAATTGTATAGAAAGCCTTCTACATGGCCCACCTCAAAAGTAAGGGTATCTCATCCAGGGACAAGGAGGTCATAACATCCCTGTATTCTTCCCTTATAAGGCCAATTATTGAGTACAATGCCCTCTTCAGAATGTACCTTGCAAAGCACATGCAGCAGCTGGAGAGACCACAGAGGTTCCTCACCAGAAGAATCCAGGGCCTCAAACACCTACCCTACACAGATAGGCTAAAAGCCCTGTCCCTCTACTCAGTTTCATACAGACTCCTCAGAGGTGATGTCTGTCTGCCATACAAAGCAATCTCAGACCCCGCCTTGATGGGACTGCTGCATATTCACAAGTCAAGCTCCACTAGAGTAACCCACACACACGACCTCAACCTGGTCTGTGACATCAATAGGACTTGTTGGTGGGCTAGATTTATGTCCTAGAGACTCCCCCATCTGTGGAATAGACTCCCTCTTGACATTAAGCAGAGCACCTCATTATCATTTTTCAAGTGTAACCTGGATAACTGGATGGGATGCAGCAGAAAAAGGAGGCCAGCACCAAAAGTATAAAAATTAATATTTATTCAACGTGGCAACACCAATAATGGTCAAGTCAAACCGGTTTTGTCAACACCTGCCTTCCTCAGTGACAAAATACAAATACATAAAACAGCATAATCACCCTATACAGAACCAACATTAAATGACACACCTACTTCATTGAATAATTATAAGTGATCATTAAGACCTGGGGAAAATAATCCACCCAAACTAAAGATCCAGATTCTTTCCTTTTGATTAAGTAGAGAATGCCACCCTAATTTATTGGTTCTATCTCCCTGAATTTTATCTATCACCATAAATGTGAGCCTTGCAGAACTATGTTTCATAGTATGCCTAAATAAAGCACTGGAAGCTCGCTTTTTCCTGATATCACTAAAATGTTAGGACATGCATATGCGAAGTAGGTGAGATGTCTGACCAATATAAAAAGCAGGACATGAACAGGTTTCTAGATAAATTCACCAGACAGTGTTACAATTAGAAAATAATTTTATATGATAAACCATACTTGTATTTCTACTTGAGAAGTGTTTGGATTTAAACATATATTTACAAAATGAACAATGACTACAAGGCAAATAACCTATCGACCTATCTCCCATGAGAGTCAGTTGTTAAGAAGGTGGACTTAAGCTTCTCCATTGTTTGTAAAGGTTAAAGTAAGAACCCAGTGACCATTCCTTATGATAGGAAAATAGATACCTAAGAGTGAGAACTGGATGGGAAACAGAAAATACACCCCTGTGACTCCACCTTTGTCACTGCTCTACAGAGGGTTTGGGTGCTGACTTGTCTAAACATTGGCTAAACTCTTGGTTAGGCTTATAAGGGCCTCAGGGCCCATAGCCTAGTAACTTCCTGTGATCATATGATATGGAAGATATTTCTATGGTATAACAATGGTGTTCTCCTTTATGTATTGCATGGATAAATCTTAGCATCTTATTTTCTACTCTTTGTATTAAATTGGTATTTTGTTGTAAGCAACAGGAACTCAGCAGTAGAGCATACTCATTCTTGAAAAGAGAACATTTATGGCTATGGCATTATTTACCTCTTTGGTTAGAATGTAGAAAATTGTGTATACTATTTCTGGTTTAGTCAAGAGATTGCTGATGTAAAATTCATTGTGAGTACAAGTAGGGCAATTGTAGTCCAGTATTACCCCCGGGTACTTTTGCTAAGTAGTGTAGGACAGGGTCCAGTCATTGTGCAGACCCAAAGATCATAATGCCAAATATATTAGTGTTCACTGTCAGCTTATTTTTTTTTTGATAGGCAGTCCCAAATGTGTAGGGTTTGTCTGTAGGCCTCTTAATAGATCATTTGAAACTTTACATGTATTAGGGCAATACTGTCAGCATGAAATGTTAAACATATTTTGGGAAGGATATGTGGTAGTGAGTTAATGAACAGTGAAAAAAGTAGAGGGCCTAACACTGAGCCTTGATGTACACCTTTGGAAATAACACCTGACTCTTAGAAGGGACTGTTTATCTAAAAAGAAAAGATCTTTTATTGAGAAAATTGCTGAATCACTGTACTGCCTGATTAAAGAAGCATCCTTAGTAAAGTTTTTTAAGAAGCAAATGGTGTTTCGCTATCTCAAAGGCACATTTGAGGTATAGGAAGATGGCACCAGTAGCAAACCATTTTCCATACTTGAGGAAATATGGTAACTTAATTTATGCAGAGCTCTTATAGTTTGACCAGATACCATGTTGCTTGCTTGATAGAATATTATATTTTGCAATGGTTATATAAAGATTATTTAACATGTTACTTGGTCAACACATAAAGCAGTTAACAAAATGCATCAATTAATCATTACATTGCTAAAAAAACACATTGTATTTTTTTTTTTACATGGAGAATAGTGTTAGGGTTAGCACACATTACTAAGGTGGGCCCACACTTCACCTTAGTAACATATGCTAATCCTATCCCTGTCCATGGCCCTGCACTTAATTCTACCCTACATCTAAATTAAAAAAAAAATCCAGTGACACTACCACTACACAAGACAGCTTAGACACTCACCACACACACACACACACACACACACACACACACACACACACACACACACACACACACACACACACACACACACACACACACACACACACACACACACACACACACACACACACACACACATCCACTAAATTGAGCCATGATCAAACCCATTTCACCCATTGTAATACATTTAGCTAGAGGATAGGTGCTTGCAATAAGCTTGTAGTCATTGACTGGATTTGAGGAGGTCATTTTTGGTTTAAGGGAGTCCATGGATTTGAGGAGGTAATTTGTGGTTTAAGGGAGTCCATACTATGTTTAAAGCTCGGTGGTAGCTGGATTGGGACATATGTTAGGTTAGAAAATGCTTCAGTGGACTGCGGAGTATTGTGCTGCCTGCATGTTTTAATCTAAACAAATATGCATTTGTTGACTAGATAGGCCCAGGTCTTAGGTTCTAGGGTGACCTAGGAGTAATGTCTGGTAAAATAACTTGCTGAACCTCACACAGTAGGCAAGTGTCAGGTGAGAGAATCAAGTGCTGCACCATAAGAATTACATTTCATAGCCACACCCCTCTGGGTCAACTGCCAGACTAGAATGCAATGTGCATGAAAGTCTGCATTATACTGGTAGTCAATACTTTCAATTACAGGCTGAACAGATGATTTGGTGATTAAAGTAGAAAGAGAGATATTCAAGGTTAGAGGTGCTCTGGAGTGGATGATTTTTGACTGTTAAATAAGTCATCTATAGATAATATATTTTTCTTCTTGGTCATTTTGGAAGGAGAAGAAGGGAGTTTAGACCCCATTTGACTTATTATGGACTGCATGACACATAAATTGCATAGTAATGCAGGGTGGACAAGGAAACACTAGAGGAACCGTTAAATCTCTGCCACTGCCACCACCAGCCAGAAGGGGTAAGAAATATCATTTTTAAACTCAACTTTCGGTGTATTACTTTGTTTTTAGTTTGTTTGGGAAAGAGAGCCTTAGCACTGATTGCTCTAATTCCATTTCAGAATTTCTTAGGGAATTTAAACAAGGTTGTTTCATGGTATATTTGGTATTCTTTAGCCTGATTGATGTTCCCTTTTGCTGATTTCTTTGGGCTTACAAACTGGTTCCATTTGGTGTTTTTGATGTCAGACTTTCATTCTGACCATGTTTCATTTCTACTCTTTATTTCTGCTTTAATTTCATCTATTAGTCATGGATTGCATTTGCTTGAGACTGTTGTCTTTTTTCCAAAAGGCGTGGCTGATCTTGAATGGGTTTGAGTAAATTATAAAATGTGGGAAGTGTGTTCTCTTGTTGCATCCTATAACTACTATGAAAAGATGTATATCTAACTAATCTAGTGTTTGCATGGATATATGTACATATTCCTCATACATTATTTATTTATTTATGCCTATATTTTCTGTTTTTATTGTGTTTTTGTATACACACATATATTTTTTATGTTAGCAGTATTTAGCTATGATGCTTGGTTTTGTTTATATTTATTTTTCATATATTTTCTACTTCTTTATGTGTTAAGTAGATTGATGAGTGTTCATGTAGCAGTTCAAGTTTTTTATTGTAAACTTTATATAAGGTTTATACTTAGTTAACTATGTGAATGGCAGGACTGTTTTAACCTTTGTTGACGCAGTTCTGCATTAAATTTTCCAAACATCAGTATATTTGCAACAGCATGATAAAATGGTTTATGTATGATGCATATTATACTGTTTAAATACCTGTAATTTATTATATCTAAAAATCTATTATATAAGTTGTGGTTGGAACATACTAAAAATGTATTTACTTTGCTAAAGTGTTAGCTTACTTTAAATGACTTGGTTTTCAATAATTAATTAATTGGAGGGAAAAAGGTTACTAGCAGTGATTGGTTTAACACTGTATAAAATGTTTAGGCTTGTGATAGAATTTTATGTCTGATGAAGCATAGGAGTACTACGCAAAAGCACTTACATGTTTTTTACTAAATAAATTGTTTGGTTTCATGCCATGCGTGTTCTTTGCCTGCTTGGGTTTCTTGCATTAGTAAAACAAGTAGAGTCTTACAAACAATGAAAAATAAAAGGCAGCTGTTGCAAGACAAAAGCGACGCTTGATAGATGGTAAATCCTTAAAAAGCAGAAAACTCCAAATCCAGAAAAAATACAGACAATGTTCATCCAAGATAAAGCAGTGCAAGCAAACACAGCAGTATTAAACACTTTCGTCTGGTAGATGACTTCCTCAGAATACAAAAATACTGCAATTAGCACCTGTTTAAATACATTGCTTACCCAATCACAAATAACTGACATCATTTCCCCCCATTAACAAGGCTGCAAATACTTAATATAAGCCAAATATAAAACAATAATACATGTAAAAAGTTTAAAACATCCCTAAACAGTGTATATAACTAAATAAAAAACATAGATTTTAATTTCAATAGAGAAGATAAAGAAATTATATCATTTAACCCAGGAGCATGATAAGCATCAAGCCTAATTTGCCATTTGAGTTCTACAAATTCCAAATACTCATTCAAGGGTCCCCCATGAGGTCCCAGATCTACCTGTTCCAATATAAAGAACAGGAAGGAGTGGGTAGGTTCACTAACCAAATGTTTATATAATGCATTCTTTTCATTTTTATTTCTGATATCATGTAAATGTTGATAAATCCTTAACCTTAGGGCATCCTTAGTTTTACCTACATAAAACTTGCACAGAATCTACACAAGGCCAAATACACAACCCCTTTAGTGTAACAGTACATTCTTTTTGAACTGGAAATATATCCAAAATTTTTGAGCTTGATTTTTTCTCTGTCCATAACATAAGGGTATTGGGCACACCTCCCACACTTAAAAGTACCACCATTGTGGGTGTCAAATTTTTGCTTTTCAAACAGTCCTTTAAGGGAAGTGTCTCTTTTATAAACCACTTGCGGTTCAATACCAAATTTCCCTGATAATTCAGGGTCAACATCAAATATTTTCCAATATTTGGAAATAATGTTTTTAATGTCATAAAAATTGGATGTGTAGGTAAGAGTAAGCACCCGTCCAAAATTTAAAGGTTTATAGTCATTATGACTTTTGGTGGACACCTGCCCTAGTAGTGCAAGAAAATGACCAATCATTCTTTTAGTCTTAACTTCACTAAAAATATCTATGACAAAGGTTTCAGGGTACCCCCTCTTACAAAACATGTTTTTAATATTTCACATTCACTAAGAAAATCTGCAAAATCAGGTTTATGTATGATGCATATTATACTGTTTAAATACCTGTAATATATGTCTTATTTATTATATCTAAAAATCTATTATATAAGTTGTGGTTGGAACATACTAAAAATGTATTTACTTTGCTAAAGTGTTAGCTTACTTTAAATGACTTGGTTTTCAATAATTACTTAATTGGAGGGAAAAATGTTACTAGCAGTGATTGGTTTAACACTGTATAAAATGTTTAGGCTTGTGATAGAATTTTATGTCTGATGAAGCATAGGAGTACTACGCAAAAGCACTTACATGTTTTTTACTAAATAAATTGTTTGGTTTCATGCCATGCGTGTTCTTTGCCTGCTTGGGTTTCTTGCATTAGGTTGCCTGTAATGTTCAAGGGATCATCGACAATATCTGTGCCATGTTACACAATATAATTCTCAGGAAACTGCTTCAACAAGGACATCAAGGGATGATACCGCAGTTTCAAGAGCCACAGGCAGAGTCAGCCGCAACAAGAGCAGATACAAATGAGGAGTCTGAGGGAGAACAATCAGCTGCAGATTGTGCTGGCAGATGGAGGCATGCACAGTATGCCCTGTCTCTGGCTAAGATGCAAAGGACAGCACACTCACTCAGTACCTAGGTCAAAGCCTAAGATCACACACACACACACACACACACACACACACACACACACACACACACACACACACACACACACACACACACACACACACACACACACACACACACACACACACACACACACACACACACATGAAAACTGCTGCTTACAAATAACCTTTTTGATCTTAATGAAAATATCTATCATCAAATTAGAGGGACAGCTATGGGTGCGTCTTTCACCCACATGTATGCTAATCTCTTTAAGTGAAGTTTTGAGGTTTAGCTTTTGTATAAACTGGAATTTTTTAAACATCATGTAATTAAGTACTACAGATTTATAGATGGTTTAATTTTTTGTGTGAGGGTGTGAGCCTCTCATTGAGTTGTTTGTGATTTACAACAACATAGGTTTGGTTTGGATTTTGATAGCCTTCAAATTGGTGCTAAAGTTGTTTTTTGGATCTGGAATTGTCAGGCCACGACAGTGGTATAATAAAAACAAATGCACATAGCAATTTTGAAAGCATCAACCACTTTCTGGATGGTAAAAGTTGTCATCCCCCTCACTTAATTAAGTCCTTGGTCTTTAATGAATTTTTACGTATTAGGAGATTACGTAATGACAAAGATGTTCTTTATGATGAATTGCTAAAAACTTGTAAGATGTTTAAGCAGAGGGGATATGATGATAAACTTGTCAAAGAATATAGTGTTTTCAGGAAAATATTATATGGCAAAATCCCAATATAAAGATAAAACTAGGTCTAATATAAATAATGATTTATGTAGTTTAATTAAGAAAATGAATTTTGTAAAAACATATAATTTGTTTACTGATAAAGTAATGGATGTTATTATGTATTATTGGAATTTTCTTTTAAAAATAATGATCTTGTTAGAATTGTACCTAATAGCCCTTCTTGGTCTTTTAAAAGAGGTAGAAATGTGAAAGATATGATTGTACATAGTCTTCTTTTGTTTCCTGAAGTGTCACAGGTTATACATCCCTTACATTAGTGGCTAATACCATGTGGATATTGTTAAATTTGTGGTTATACTGTGCAGGCATTTACTTGCATAATAATATTTATTTTCGGCCAACTGAAATATTCTGTTGCAATACAAATGGTATTGTATACATATTAAAATGTGATTGTAATTTATTTTATGTGGGTGAAACTAAGAGAACATTTAAAGTGAGATTGCACGAACATTTAAGGGACATTAAAAATAAAAAAAGTGGAAAGTCCTTTTAGGCAGTCCATTTGCATTTATGCCATGAAAGGTATAATAGTTGTTTAAGTGGAAGTATTTGAGAGAAAGTTATAACTTTCCATGGCATGGTTTTAAAAAATCAATTACTTTATAAACAAACAGTTTTTATTCTGAAGTTTGAAACCTCGGTTCCTAAGGATTTGAATGTAAACTTTAATTGGAGGTTGTTGTTATAATTATATTAGATAATTGTTTGATTATATTAATTGATTTTGTTAGTATGGTGCATTTAAGTGTGTCTTTTTAACGGTTTAATCAACTCTTGAAAGGCAAGTGTCCGAGGTGCTAGAGTGATGTTATTTTAATAAACTAGTTTGGATTTGCTGGTATGTGTTTTTTATCTATGTTTTTCTTCTTGGTCATTTTGGAATATTTATGGACAGCGATCCTACTTTCCAGATTCCTAGAAGTATCAGCGAAAAGACTGGAGATGGTACACAGAGAACAATGGAACGTTACATCTTCCAGGCATCTGACTGTATGTTGGATCGAACACATGTTTCTAGGACCGGCGAAACATTGAATATTTGGGAGAAATTATTGGAGGATGGTCACCTGAAATGAACTTTTAATCCATTTACCTCCATGGGCCAGAATTATAATTTGCAGCTCTCTTTAGAATTACAAGGTACTATCGATAAATTAGAATGTTTGCTTCATAAAGAAAATACTATCTGTTACAACATTGCTAGTCTGCAGAGATATTTAGAGTTGTATATTACCCCACGGGGATTAAGGGCTTTTAAAAATCATTCAGCACCCTTTGACTCTGCAGACAATGAAAACAAACAGATAAAAGGTGGATAGCAGTCACTTATCAGTTCTTTAGAATGGGTTGCCATCCTTATAGAATGTGATCAAGTTAATCAACGGAAAATTAAAGAAGAAATCTATTTAACTTGTACCTCCTTGTGCTCACAGATGAGTGTTTCTTGATTTGAACAATTATTAGGAGGTATTAATGATAAATTGCAAGTCTCTATTAAGGAAACTATAGACAGAAAGATGAAAAAACTACATAGAGACTTGCATGACTATAGCAATGGCAACACCTTTAATGTTAAAGCCAATAAAGATTGGCAACAAGGGACCAGGCGTCCCTTTGGGAAAGGAAGTAGTAGAAGGTGGCATGGCATCTCTTTTGCTTCTTCTGAAGCTACAGATAACTCTACAGATTGTGAACTGGAGGATAATGTTTAATCTCCATTGCCTCCAGTGCAACAAAGAGATTATCTTAAGGAGAATTTTTGTGGTGAAAGAGGGAGTGATAGCTCTGCATGAAAACACAGTCAATCAGATGTCAACAGAGAAAAGCAACTGCAACAGTATGAAAAAAGGAAATGGCATTGAAATTTGTTCTGTAGTGACTGCTGACTGAATAATATTAATCATGGTTTAGTTCTTAATTTATCTGGTGTAGTATTGATGGACAGAGGGTATATGATGATAAACTTGTCAAAGAAGCTATGGATATAGTGTTCTTCAGGAAAATATTATATTCCAACATCCCAATATAGAGATAAAACTAGGTCTAACGTAAATAATAATTTATGTAGTTTAATTAAGAAAATGTATTTTGTAACAACATATAATTAGTTTACTGATAAAGTTATGAATATTATTATGTATTATTGGAATTTTCTTTTAAAAAATAAGGATCTTGTTAGAATTTTACCTGATAAGCCGTCTTTGTTTTTTAAAAAGAGGTAGAAGTATGAAAGATATGATTGTACATAGTTGTTTTTGTTACCTGAAGTGTTATGGGTTATACAGCCCTTAAATTTGGAATTAATACCATGTGGACATTGTTCAATCTGTGGTTATACTGCGCAGGCATTTACTCGTATAATATTTATTTTAGGCCAAGTGAAACATTCTTTTGCAATACAGAGGGTATTGTATACATATTAAAATGTGATTGACATTTTTTTATGTGGGTGAAACTAAGAACATTTACAGTGAGGTTGCAAGAACATTTAAAAGACATTAAAAATAAAAAAAATTGAAAAGTCCTTGGGCAGTCCATTTTGATTTATGCCATGGAAGGGATGGTAGTTGTTTAAGGGGAAGTATTTTAGAGAAAGTTAAAACTTTCCATGGCGTGATTTAAAAAAAATTAGTTACTTTATAAAGAATCAGTTTTTATTCTGAAATTTGGAACTTTTGTTCCTAAGGGTTTGACTGTAGACTTTAATTGGAAATTGATGTTATAATTATATTAGATAACTGTTTTAATTACATTAATTGATTTTGTTAGTATGGTGTATTTAAGTGTGCTTTTGTGATGGTTTAAACAGCTATTAAAAGGCAAGTGTCCAAGGTGCTAGTGTTGTTATTTTATGTATATATATATATATATATATATATATATATATATATATATATATATTTTTTTTTTATATATACATTTTTCCTCTTGGTCATTTTGGAAGGAGAAGAAGGGTGTTTAGACCCCATTTGACTTATTATGGACTGCATGACACATAAATTGCATAGTAATGCAGGGTGGACAATGAAACACTAGAGGAACCATGCAATCTCTGCCACTGCCACCACTAGCCTGAAGGGAAATCATGTTGAACCTATTACAATGAAAACTAAGGTATGTGCAGCATTCTGTAAACATGCAACTGGTAATTTCCAGAGTCTCACAGGGGATATATTAGGGGTGTTACAGGCATCAGCCTCTAGAATATTATATCAGTTTTTAAATGCAATGGTACAATATGCAAGGGAAAACATCTGTTTTTCATGTACCCCACAGGGCAGAACAACAACATAGCAGGAGTTTTATATAATAGCACACTTCCCTGAAGTATTGGGGGTCATAGACTGCACAGACATATAAATAAATGCCCCACCCAGAGAAAAGAGAAAAAGGTACATTAACAGAAAAGGATACCACTCTATAAACTGTCAGGTTGCCTGTAATGTCCAAGGGATCATCTACAATATCTGTGCAGATAACCCAGGCAGTTTTCACAGCTCATACAAGGTTTGCAAGGGCGACTTTTCACAAGGACATCTACTGGGAATGCAGGTTATGTACTGGAGTCCTGGCTTATGACATCCTTGAGAAATCAACACAAACTCACTGAGCAAGAATACAATGAGGCACACGCTCAAACTAGCAATATAATGAACATGTGTTTGGATTGCTCAAATCAAGATTTTGGTGTCTAGACACATCAAGAGGTGCCTTGCAGTACAACCCAGGCACCTCTACTCAACTTCTCACAGTCTGTGCCATGTTACACAACATAATTATCAGGAAACAGCTTCAACACAGATATCAAGGGACAGGACCACAGTTCAAAGAACCTCAGCAGAGTGATTAGCAGCAACAGCAGATACAAATGAGGAGTCTGAGGGAGAACCACCAGCTGTAGTTGGTGCTGGCAGATGGAGGCATGCACAGTATGCCCTGTCTCTGGCTAAGAGGCAAAGGACAGCACATTCACTCAGTACCTAGTTCAAAGCCTAAGATCACACACATGCAAATAGGAAAACTGCTGCCAGTCAAAATTTACAACCATTACTTAATCATATAATGACTGCGTTTTGGTAGCATCAGACAGGGACAGCCCCCAAGGACACAATTTGTACCTGCAGCAATGACAGGGTAAGTGTGGAATTGGTAAGAAAAAATATATATATAACCGAGCAATAAACAGCTATTTATTCTACCCAGTACTAAGCATTAAGCATGTCACTTGACCACTGTCTATAAAACATGGAACATGTCAATT
Organism: Protopterus annectens; assembly: GCF_019279795.1. Taxonomy (NCBI): domain Eukaryota; kingdom Metazoa; phylum Chordata; order Ceratodontiformes; family Protopteridae; genus Protopterus; species Protopterus annectens. The sequence continues at coordinate 1,826,255,559 of NC_056739.1, forward strand.
ATACCATCATTTGCAAATGTATAGCAATAATTAAGACTGACATACCTACTGATTAAAGTGATTTACTTACAATACTAATTGAAGTACAATGAGGTTCATCAATTATATAAACAACCATTAACAAATCAGTATGAACAAGAAATCAAAACCTTTTCTTCTGCAATAAATATTGATAAATGCAAGCTTGTGAGTAAGTAAACAGTAGCTATCCAAAAAGCAGGAGAGAGTCATCATTTGCACAGGACACAGTCATCATTTGCACATGACAGTGTCATGATCATTTGCACAGGGTGGTGTGGAGAGATGGAAGGATGGCAAGGCTAACAGCAAAAAAGTGAGTGTGAGTAAGAAACACATGTATTTATTGAAGTATACAGTGGTCAGGGCCAGTAACAAGAGATGTATAGCACTCAACAGTAATGTTTAGATAGCTTGCATGTGTGAGGTGGTATGGGCAAGTCTTTTTGTCAGAGTGTGTGTGCGCGTGTGTGTGTGTGTGTGTGTGTGTGTGTGTGTGTGTGTGTGTGTGTGTGTGTGTGTGTGTGTGTGTGTGTGTGTGTGTGTGTGTGTGTGTGTGTGTGTGTGTGTGTGTGTGCTTGTGTCAGCATGAAAACAATCAAGCACTGTGGCAACACTATGTCCTGGCACCTTAGACAACTGTGAGTCATGGATGGTAGAGTAATCAGTTCAGCATCATCACCCCCAACCACAAGAACTACCTCTGCCTCCATGACCCTGGCCAAAGTCGAGGTACTACCTGAATGTGAACAATGTCTACTGGATGAACTCTCATCATGATTATGTCCAGGACCACGATCCTGTGGTCTACCACATCTGGCTGTGGACACCATAATCACTGACAGAGGAGTGGAAGTAGTGTCCCTATGGAAGCAGGATCTGGCAAGGCCATGTCTGCTAACACCAGAAAATTTAGAGGCTCTCTGTCCACATGGATGCCCACCCTGCCCCTGCAGATGTTCTTGTACCGATGCTGCCCAATCCAGTCTGTCACTCATCCTGTCCAAGCAGTCACCCATACAGTTCAGGGAGTCACGCACATTAGAATGCATGGCGTACCTCCATTATGGCACTAAAAATATATCTGGTGGCAACCATTGACACAGCAGCATCAGCTGGCCTCCTCCAAACACCTGTAACAACCCTCCTGTGTGGTACTTCTCCTTCAAGATGGTTATGGAAAGCATCAATCAGCTCTACAACAGGAGTAACAACTCTACCCCGATCAACTGTGCCACCCTCGGCCTTTCCTATATCATAGGGCTCCATGGCATGGGTATGCACAGGCTGACCCTCAGTACATCCCAGACTGTGCCCTTTCATCATCACCATCATCATCAGAGGCTACTGATGCTCTAACATCAGAGGGTAGGAGTTCCACAGTGTCACTATCATCTATGATAACAAGCAATAAATACAACAGAGAAAGAAGTAGAGAATGGAAATAATCAAAATGTTGTTATATGAAAGATATGTAATACCGTAACAGATGTTAAAGGAATACAAATATCAGTCTCAGTTAGATCTAAATCTACCTTAGATACACTAATAACAATAAAAACATATGCTTGACATATACAGGTGGTCTCACAGACTGCAATCTAGATGTCTCTGTATGCAAGGAAGGGAGAGGAAAGAAAACTGAGAAGTATCACAATGCAAATGAAACAAGAAACAGACTCCCCATTACATATGCACATTAAGAATCTGGTCAGAGAAGTAGATGCCAAACAAGAGCAGTCCCAGGACTGAACCCTGAGGTACTTAGCTTGTCACTTGTCTGGAGCTGGATTTTGAGTCAGCTACTTTTACAGTGTGGGTTCTGTCAGTTAGCCAGTTGGCAACCCATCAAGTGATGTAGGGATTAATGCCCAGCTTAGTAAGTTTATGTATGATTCCAGAGTGGGGGATAGTGTGAAGGCCTTGGTGAGGTCCAGATAGGCTGTGTGAACTGCCTTACCCTTGTCCACAGCTCTGGAGACTGATTCAAAGAAGTCAATCAGATTGAGGAGACAAGATCGGCCCTTTATGAAACCAAACTGGGTTTCATAATATGTCCTTTTTTCCCATTATCTTTTGCATGGCATTAAGCATAACACTCTGTGGACTGGCAGAAGTCAGTAGCAGTGACTGGAAATTCATTTCCTAAGGTAAAAATTGACAAATTTAATTTGAAATTCTATCAGTAGTGCAACCTAGATTGGCACTGGCACACATTCCTCAGCACTCTTTACAGTACTGAGTGCAGCAATTAAAGCTGTCATATACCAATCTCTGTAGAATAAAGTATAAATGAAGTACAATTAGAGAAACAGTACAAGTGATGCAAGGCTCAAAACCAGTTTACTGTTCATTTTACTGATGGAGGCCATAATAAATAATGACAATCATTTAGGTGCATGAGGTGTGAAAAGGCTGAATGTGGCAGTGTAATGCACTAGCATCTCTGCTCATTGTTAGATCAATACACTTTGATTCATTCATATTCCTTTAAAGTGTCATCCAAAACAATTTTTGTAATTTTTTTTTTATTCTTGTTATCAATGCCTTCTGCATTTACGCACCACTTAACAACACAAAATATAGTTTCACGGCTTAAAAAAAAAGTGAAAAAATTAATTTGGCTTGCCTTCAGTAGTGCAAATAAGCCTGTCACATCAGTGCATGGCTGTCAGCATCCTGGATAGAAATGACGTCTGATAATGCACTTGACAGATGTCCTACTCTGTGACACAAGGTGTAAATGAAGTGAATTGAGAGAACTAAGACAGATGATACAGTGTTTGAATACTGTTTAGAGATCATATTTCACTTATTCTCAATGAGTGTTCCTTTTTTAAATTCTAGTCTGTATTTCAGCAAGCAGGGTTCACTATCAAAGGATACAAGCGAAACATTTGAAACATTTAATTTGGTCTGCATTCTGTAGTGCAAACAACCTTGCAAGGGTGCAGGGACATCAACATTGTGGATAGTACTTAGTGAAAAAAAATTCATATCTCAGATAATTATCCCTGTGGCACAAGGTATAAGTGAAGTGAACTGAGAGAAATGAGATGTGATACAGGTTTTGTGTACAGTTAATTATTAATTTTGCATACGGTGTAAGAATACATATTTACACACATATATTATTATCACTGTGTTGTATAAAACTCAACTATCCTCAGTACTGCTAGCAGCATTTGAGTTGTTGCCTGTCCACTTTCACATTATTTGTCATTAACTGCAAGTCTGATAGTGTATTGCACAAATTACATATTGGATGTTGCAATGAATGTGCCACTTGAATGCACATCTTGCTTTGGCCATTGCTATATACACCCATTGATCGAATTAATTTTACTGTCAGCATTTTCACTCTCATATATTTTTTTCTAATGCCTTTTGCTTTTGCTTTCAAATCAGCAGCATACAAACACAGTCCACTGCCTAAGGAAAATGTGAACAATTTTAATTTAGGCTCCCTTATATAGCACAAACAAGCCTGGAAACAATGCACTTTCATCAGCACACTGGACAGTACTGAGTGGAGAAATTCCACCTGTAACTTATCTATGCTGTGGCACAAGAAATGAGTGCAATGAGTTTAGATAAAGAACACAGGTGATTAATGGTTTTAATCCAGATAAAAATACTTTTACAAAGGGTGCCAGAATATTACTTCTCACAACATTTAGAAAAGGAATGTAAAACTAAAGACAAATGAGAATGATAAATATGTTTATTTCAAGCAATGTATCAGTAATGCTTGCATAACTAAACTTTTCTATTTAGCACGTGTCATTAATGCTTCACATATAACTTAAAGATAATGTGTGCATTTTTTTAAACACAACAATCCATCCACAACTCCATTTTTCCATTTCTGAACATGGGATCAGAGTGTCACTTCAGCATTAACAATCATGTAGACCCAAGGCTTACACTGCTGGGTGGCTATCCCTGCCACAGTAATTCTTCTGCACCACGCAGTCACACTCATGGCCAATGAAGAGTGTTCAATCTACCTACTGCATGTCCATGAAATGCAGGAGGAAACTGGGTCACCAAGAGGGAACCCACATGATCACAGGGAGGATATTCACTGCACAAAAGATACCCCACCCAAGAATTGAGTGAGAAACCCCTTTCTGTCAAGTGCCAGCACTATCTGCTACATCAGTATGCCACATTCTTTAATGAAAATGATGAGTTGTAATTTAATATACACTTGCATGTAAATGATAGGTATTATGGTTTGATATGATCATCATGACCTATGACATATCCCAGCCTATATGCTTAGGATAGTATGTTTTGTGAAGTATGTATGCAATATAAACCAACCTGTATTACTCAGTACATAAAACTCCATCCATCTAAAATATATTTGCAAACAGAAATATTGCCTTTATGTAGGAATAAATCCCAAGGACTACTTAAAACCACATGCATACAGGCATCCCTGAAATATATCTCCTTTCATTCTGAAATTAGTTTATCTCAAATAGTGTGATTAAATGGAAGTCCTCTTGTGGGAATGAAAAATAATAAGCTAAGCTTCAGTTTTTGCATTCTTTGTCCAATGAGTTTGATTATCAGATGGTAAAACCCAGTTTATAAGTGCATCATATATATATATATATATCGGGGGTCCCTATCCGATTACCAAAGTTTCAAAACATTGAACATCATATGGCCGAGACCATATGATTAACGTTTTGAAACTTTGAACATTTTGAATGGAGATTGCCACACAGCATGTAAAGGAAAATGTACCATTTTCCTCACTATAGTGTGATCTCGGAGTTGGTATATTTAATTAGCAGAAGGTGGGGGGTGCAAGGGTGCTAGCCCCCTGCAAAAACATAAAAAAAATGTTTTTATTTATTTTTTTTATTTTAGTTTTCAAAGTTTCAAAACTTTAATCATATGGTCTCGGCTGTATGGTGTTCGAAGTTTTGAAAATTTTAGTAATCTGATAGGGACCCATATATATGTTTATGTGTGTGTGTGTGTGTGTGTGTGTGTGTGTGTGTGTGTGTGTGTGTGTGTGTGTGTGTGTGTGTGTGTGTGTATGTGTGTGTGTGTGTGTGTGTGTGTGTGTGTGTGTGTGTGTGTGTCTATATATATATATATATATATATATATATATATATATATATATATATATATATATGTGTGTGTGTGTGTGTGTGTGTGTGTGTGTGTGTGTGTGTGTGTGTATTTCTTCTGTACAGCTGCATGGGAAATAGCAGCAAACCATGAGGTGCACCAGGAGACACTAAATCACTTCAGAGAGGCATGGGGTAACTATGCCTCAGGTCTAAATGCAGTTCAGATAAGTATTTTTTTCCCTCATTCCCTGACATTTTGAGCAAGCATACCTCATCTTTAAAATCAAACATGCATACCTTCTCCAGTAGGTTCATAGGCTGGTACTAGGCTATCAGCCCTAGGGCCTATACAAGCCTAGTCATAACAATTCCCTGGCTATTTCTTCCCACACTGCTTACTTTCCTGGACCCCTGTCTAGCAGGGTGACTGACATGATTCCCGGGGTGAATTTCCTTTCTCCCATCCAATCGTCAAGGTTCCTTTTGAAGAGGGCTAAAGAGGTACTCTGCTTGACATGTATGGGCAATCTATTCCAGACTCTGGGGAGTCTCTGGGTCAGGAACCTATCCCTCCAGCATGTTTTGTTTATTGTGATGACAAGGTTTAGATCCCTGGAGCATGTGGCTCTGAGGGATTGGGATTTCTTTAAGTGTAGCATGTCCAACAGCTCTGGGTTTGGCATGGCCTTGTATGTTAAACAGAGATCGCCTCTGAATAGATGATATGCAACAGAGTATAGCTGGAGTTTTTTTAAGGTGGTCAGTGTAGGGCATCTGCTTTAGGACTGTGATTCTTTTAGTGAGGTATATTCTGTGGCCTTTCCAGTTGTTGCAGATGTCTTGAGAGGTACATACCAAACAGGGCATTGTATTCTATAATGGGTCTAATGAGGGATGAGTACAGTGGGACAATGACCTCCTTTTTTCTGGATGAAAAGCCCTTAGTGATGAGGTGTGCCACATAGAAGGATTTCCTGACTGTTGTGGCGATGTGGTTATCAAAGGTGAGACCACTGTCCACCTGTGTCCCTAAGTCTCTTATCACACTTTCGGTGTTTAGTGTGCTGCCACCTATATGGTAATTCATGGATACATGTTTTTTCCCAAAGGGGATAACTATACATTTCTTGACATTGAGCTTGAGCCCATGGCTCTGGCACCAAGCACCTGTTTCTCTAAGGCCCTTTTGTAGAGTATCCACATCATTTGGTGATTCAATAATGGCTCCCAGTTTGCAGGCATCTGCAAACTTTGTTAGCCAGAGTCCCTTAGTGTTGCCCTGTACTTTAGTGAAGTAGATGCCAAACAAGAGCGGTCCCAGGACTGTACCCTGAGGTACTCCACTTGTCACTTGTCTGGAGTTGGATTTGGAGTCGGCTACTTTTACAGTGTGGGTTCTATCAGTAAGCCAGTTAGCAACTCATTGGGTGATGTAGGGATTAATGCCCAGCTTAGTAAGTTTATCTATGACTCCAGAGTGGGGGATGGTGTCAAAGGCCTTGGCAAGGTCTGGATAGGCTGTGTGGACCACCTTACCCTTGTCCATGGCTCTGGAGACTGATTCGAAGAAGTCAATCAGGTTCAGGAGACAAGATCAGCCCTTCAGGAACCCAAACTGGGTGGGGTTCAGTGTCTGAAGGTTGCCAATGCCTTTGTTTATAAGTTCCATGATAATACACTCCATTGCCTTGCAGATGAGGCTTGTCAGACTGATGGGATGGTAGTTTCCGGGATCCAAGGTGGATCCCCCCCCCTTGTGGAGTGGAATAACTGTAGCTCTGCACCACTCAGTGGGCACAAAACCAGAGGTGAGGCTATGATTAAACATGACACTTAGGTGAGGTGCCAGTTCATATTTTAGTTCATGTAGTACACAGCCCAGTATGTCATCTGGTCCCATGGATGCTGTATTCTTAGCTTTGGAGAGTGCGTTTTTTACCTTTGTGGCCATTATTACCAGAATTTTCTAATTTTCCAGTATTGAGATGGGCCATTTAGGGGGTGAGAGGGGGGTGAAGTTGGCACTGAATCGATCTGCCAGGATATTGGCAATATCCCTGGGATCAGTATATTTAATGTCATTCTGTTTTAGCTCAGAGCATATCTGAGCATTGCCATATAGATTCATGACAAAGTTATAGAATGCCTTGTGGTTGTCTTTGGAATCTTTGGCAATTTTATTTTCGTAACTAGCTTTGGAGGATTTTATGAGGGATCTCAGTTTCTTATTGAGGCTGGTAAGGGAGTTTTTTGCATCCTGAGATTTTCCTCTTTTCTGCAACAGTTTCTTCCTTTTGTTGTAAAGTTTGTTTATGGCGGGGAACCACCAGATTGGCTTCCTTTTTTTGGATGAGAGCATCTTGGTTCTATTTGGAATGGCACGATTCATGCATGAGTGGATGTGCTCGTACAGTGGCTTAGTGCAGGATTCAACAGTTGAACTTTCAGTTCCGGTCTGCATGGGTGTTATGAAGTTTGTCACTTCTGACTTGAGTCTATGTCTTACTGCTTGCATTTGGCAAGGAGAACACCAGTTTACCTGGGTGTGGGTTATATACCCAGAAGCAGCAACTAGTTTCATTGCAAGATAATACTTCTAAACTATAAAACAGTAATAAAGAATGTCAGCAACAGCTGGGTTATGGTAAGTCGAATTGTTACATGTGAATATGTATATCCTGTAGATGAAATAGGGAAGTAAAAGCAGCTATTTCTTATATCTTAGCAGTGAGATTTGTTTATTTTATGACACAGCAATGCCTTCCTATCATGTCTGGATGTGGCAAAGGTGTACACTAGTCAATAATCCTATATGTCTATGTACTGAAAAGAAGTGTATTTAAAATTAAAATAATGTGACATGAATATAATTCTCTCCAATTTTTGTCTTCACACACCCTATTTTTTTTATAATTTCTTAACATTATGCTATTTGCATATCTTGCTGCCAAAAACAAAATGACCAACAGCACAGAGACATAGACCAGCTATTGCAGCTTGGCCTGCCATAAATCCACAGATGTCAGCACAGACACCCAGCACTTTGTGTTCACAATCTGTCAGTGTTGTCTCAACAAGCCCTGCCCTACCTGTTCCACATGCATCAAGAAACTGTGCCCTAGCTGCTAATGCAGTGGTATCCTCCAGGAGAATTACAAGTGGAGGTGGTGATATTGACACTTGGCATGAGCTGACAAGGCTGGTGGATGATATAGAATTCTATATAAAGAAACAGTTTATATTCTTAAATTTGAAACATTGTAACCTAATGGGTTAAATACGTTTTATGGTGACTGTTCTTATTTATTTTTACTTGGTTACGCTGTCCCCGGTCTCTGTTAGTGTGCTGTGCTGCCTTTTGGTGTGTAAATACAGAGTGTAATTGGAGGGTGTTCCCTGATTAGAATTTTAATTTGTGTTCGTTTGTGTTCTATATATGCATATGTCTGGATGTAATGTTTTATCTCTTGAAGGCTGGTTAGCCAAGGAGCTAAGATCGATTAAAGGTTTTCTACTGTAGTCTGTTTTCCTTCTTGCTTGTGGTATTATAATTACTTCCTTATACTTCGTTGTGTTATATAATGGAGAGTGGTCTTGGTGCTTAAATTGACAGGGTTGAAAAGGTCCTGAGTAAAATTGCATAAACAATGCCACATCCCGCATCAACACAGCTGACAGTGATGACAGTTCTGAGAGTGAAGATTAAAATTGTCACTGTTCTCAAGCTGGATGTAGGTGCACAACCAATTTGCCCTACCTACCTATCCCTAATCATGGTATCCCCCAAGCATTTATGTCCATCACTATCCCTGTCTGTCTTGTATGTCCTGTATGTCTGTGCTTGCTTCCTACCCTAGCCTACCAACCTGACCCTGACATTCCTTAACCCCTTCTGCTACATCCCCCTCTCTCTCTCTCTATAGAAAAATACACTAATTTGTGCTGCAAATACCTTACAACTACAAGACGTTACACAAAAGTCCTTCTCCGCAATAGAAACATGTCTCTCTGACTTGGAACTTATATGTAATACAAGTAAATGAAGCTGATGCTTCTCCAACCAAGTAGAATCACAGTCCCCTCTCCTTTTTCATTACAGCTTCAAGTAATATAAATAGCACACCCATAAAGCAGGCTAAACTCCTATGTGTTGTTATAAATAATAGCCTGCAATTTGACTTATATATAGCACAGATAATAGAGACAGCACACAAAAAGTTAGGAATTCTATATAGAAATACATAATTTCTAACCAATGGGACTAGAATAGAATAGCCATTTCAAGAACCCATCTTCTCTCTACACTACTTTGTGTTTCACCCATACTCACTAACCTCAAAAAAAAAAAACCTAGGAAAAGTGGAAGCAAGTTATAATAAAATAGAAAAATTTGCCACAGGCTCTACATACAGATCACATTACTGCCAAGCAGTAAGACCACTTTCCTGGTTAGAGTTTCTACACCTCCTATCCTACAACCAGCTGACAATGGCCAATAAACTACTTTACCAGCAGGGAAAAAACACCAGTTCTCAAAAACCTACTTGAACTCTATTCCAATTATCATGAATTATGCTCCACCAATAAATCACTATAAAAAGTAACTGCAACTATGAATACTGCAGATGACTGTCTATATTCTACTTATGTAGCCACAATCTGGATTACACTTCCTCAAAACATTAGATCCATAACAAATAATCACTTAAAAATCATTAAAAGAACACTGGCTTAATACAAGGATTTGCTCAAGCAACAGCCTTAGTTAAACCTTACTATCTCCCCACCCAATTGAAAATCCTCTTCTCAAACCCTCCCCTTCCTCCCAGCTACCTTCTATACTGCTGTCTTCTTTTCTCCTCCTCTGCTGAAATATTTTCAGATAGAAATATAAATGCTACTACAATTTTAATTTATTTATATTCCACTGTTAAACTTAAAATTAAAGGTGTTTCTGTCATTTCTGTACATGTATGCCATACTATATATCATTTCATGTATATATTTGTTTAAAGTTTCTACATGTGGAGCTTTTCTCCCCGAGCTTTCAATGAAAATGGGAATCTGCCCAGTCATACTTTCCTGGTAAACAAATATAAAATAAATAAATAAATAAACAAACAAACAAATAAATAAATAAATACAAATAAAAATACTGAAAATGGCACCTGTCCCACAAAAAATGATGCCCCATTCCTAAGTCTCCAAGTCATCTGTGTGTCTTATTGAGACACTTGATTTGGTCCAATTGGCTATGCAACATTATTTTGTTGTTGTTCACCCATCCATGATGTGCAGACTCTCCAAAGACATGAAATTCTTTATACAATTCTACATTTGAGTTCTGAAAAATGGATAACTGTGTTGCTCTACTAACTCCCTCCTGCAAATTCCTGCATTCTTTCTCCTGTACCCAGCTCTCTGCTTGGCTCCCCTTTTTCACAACTGTCCTATCAATCCATTTTTTGACATATTTAATCTGGTCATAAAATAAAATCACACACAACACACATGGCCATAAAGGGATGATGCAAAAGCCTTCACTTTTCTTTCTTATCATTTGTGCAGAGGTTGGCATAGTTCACCAGTGTTGAGTGACAGTAACTGCTCTTTATTTTCCCATGGCAAAATCTGAAAGTTTTAGTTTCAGCTGCAGTAGTCTGGTTACTTCCACATAAATGTACTTAAATCTGTTGTGATATGGCTATACAGGGTAAAGACAGACTAAAGGCAGCACTGTGAAATAGTTTCGGTAACAGTTCTTAAGCTGCTGGATATAAAAATCTAGAAGCTTCTGTGTGGCATGTAGAGATAATTCCCTTGTTTATTCACTGATGTTTTTGCATAGTGTCATGAGTTTGATTACAGATGTATGTCAAATAATTATTTCATGACATTTCATATTCCACTCATATAGCTAACTGCAAAATCTGTATTTCTCCGCATTTACAACATTTCATTAACATACCATTTGAACAGTGCAGCAAGACATCATTTGAAAACAACACTTTAGCCCCAGCAGGGAGTAAGCCACCCTTATCCTGCTTGTGTCTTAATGTTGGCTGCCCTCTACTACCCCTTGTTTCTCTCTATAGAAAGCAATTCATTGTACAAAGCATGGTAGCTTAATCATATGCTAATACGTAAAAGTAATACATCATGCAGCTGGTCCTACATCTCCCACAAAAAATATTGTTGCCATTGATCTCTTGATCTATATCGGTGTATCTCTGTTCACACCTTCTACTTCAGTAAGTTATCACTGTCCTTCAATTGTGTTATTTAAATAGTGAAAAGTAGCAATTCTTTTGCAGTTTGATGAGATAACACTCACATGTACAGATAGATTTTTGACAACTTTCAAGGGTTCTAATCTATATATCTTCTTCTTCCCTCTCTGTCATTAGGCCTTCTCTTCTGCATTTGCACAATGTCTGGATCTGAGCACCAACTGTAACTGAGGCTAAATGGAAGTACACAGCTCATTGCAAAATCTCGTGTTTTTTTCCTTCAGCCACAGTACTGTAGTACCATTCACACTGCTGTGCTTAGCTATGGACAGTCCATTTAATCCACTTTTAAACAAGCTGAAGAGTTGAATTTACAGCTTACAGTTGTCAAGAGGGTAATGGAAAGTAAAACATGCATTTTTGTTTTCTGCAATCTGTTGTCACATGGGAACTTTGTGGAATATGTCTTCTTATATGCTGTGTTTAGATAATACTCAGGTATTAACTTTTTTTCTTGGAATGCTCTTAAGGTTTGAATCCATATATATGTAAAAATATTTTTGCATGTTTTGTATCACTCCTATGGCTGTATTTGATGGCCATACCTTTCCTTAAGACATCATTATCCTGCTGCTGTATTAATATGCCTGCTCCTTATTGTGAAACCTGTCTTCCTCATATCTTACCTAAATAATTATAGTGATAAATCAAAAAGTAACACAATAAAAAACGTGCAGAAATGAAACCTGCACTAATATTTATTATGTCTGTATTCCTGTCCACAACTGCCCACCTCTTCCCACCAGTAACATTCCAGTAAACCTCTTTGATTGCAATATGTTTCCAGAAGCCATGTTTCCACCAGCAGTAGCACGTTTGGTCCCTCATGTGTTTCATAATACATCTGCAGCATTCATAAAGGGATTGACTAAATGCAACTGTCATGACAAATTTGTAAATCATTACACATGAAACATGACCATGACACATATCTGTCCTGTATTCCAGCAGGTTCATCTATGGTTATGTACGTATAATGTTTCTTTCTGTGAAATTTGGCAAAGAGCACATTAGACTACTGCTAATTCCCATTCAAAGTTCATCATCTCAAGATATGATTATGCATGTGCTAATATGTTGCCATAAGAAACACAACTGAGTTATACAGCACTGCTATTTAGGCAGAGAGTGCAAAAGAAGTACAACAAACATTTATTTATTTAATTTGCACATTTGTATGTCTACTGAATTTTGGCAACAAGTAATCTTGATTTGAGACTGATGTTAGCTCAATTTTTTCACTCTGTTAATGTATGGCTGCTCTTCCATGGTTACATTTGCAACTGTGTTACAATGTTGGTTAACCTATTCATATATAATCCATCACTGTTGTTCTGCAGTGCCCTCTCCTTTGTAGGAAGTATATTTTTGTCTTGTCAATGCACATTGTGAAAGCATGAGATAAGACAACTATGCAATCATCCTGTAATGAAGTGGCAGGAATGTTTGATTGATAATCCTCTGATTTACAACTGCAATTTTCTTTGACATCCCATACTGGGAAACAGGTACATATTCCTAGCAGTAACTCAATGTACATGAAGGACAGTATATAAATCTTAGTAGAGAAGTATTTAATTACATAGGACAATCACAGTGCTGTTACATTGCTCTGTGCATACATATGCATTTGTCTCAAAACCTGTGATGCACAGTGTGATGATTGGGGAGAGATGGGCGAAGGCTGCCAGCCTAGTCAAATAGAATTTGATGCATAATTATATCAACTGTATAAATAAATGTAAAATACAGGCTTGTGTTTTTAAATGTAAGAAAACACTGTAAAATGTGAACTTCAAGATTGTTGCAACATTGCCATCTACTGTAAGGAAAACCAAGCCAAGTATTTCAAATGTGTCTTTTTAAGTTGAAAAGATCTTATGAATCTCTTTAATGTTTTACAATTCAGCTCCAGTGCAGCTGGATGAAGGTTTCATGCCCATTGTTTTAAGGCTAAAGTTTATGACCAGAATTTAGATGTGGAAGGTGCTTTATTGCTCTGGTTTCTGTTAGAATATACTTGTGAAATGTCTTCTATTGTATGTTTCTGTGCAGGTGTTAGATTGCTTAATAATGCAGTTTGTTTGCCTGGGAAAACCCAAGTGTCAAAAATGATGTAATTTGGGGAGGAACCCAGCAGGGAATCTGTCTACTGGAACAAAGGGTAACTGTAAAGACAGTGGACCCCTGAGAGAGGGCTAGAAGGTGAGAGAGTACAGCAGTTGGTAGTGCCTAGAGCTTAACATCTGTCACTTCTAGCCATAGCCCATGATATTCCCTTTGCAGGTCATATGGGCATAAAAAGTACAAAGAGGTGTATTATGCAAAACTTCTATTGGCCTGGAATTTCCAGAGATGTAACAGGGTACTACAGGACCTGTGAGCAGTGCCAAAAGGTAGGCAAGGCAGGAGACAAGGTGAGAGCTCCTTGGATGCCTTTGCCTGTGATTGAGGAGCCATTTCAGAGGGTGGCTATGGATATTGTGGGTCCTCTGAGTACCCTAGGTTCCACAGGGAGAAAGTATATCCTAGTGATTGTAGATTATGCTACACAATACCATGAGGAAGTGGTTTTGTCCTCCATTGAGGCCAAGAAGGTGGCAAATGCTTTGCTAAAGATTTTCAGCAGGGTAGGTTTCCCAAAGGAAATACTGTCTGACAGAGGTGCCAATTTCATGTCAGACCTGCTGGCTTGTCTGTGGAAGTCCTGTGGGATGAAGCACATGAAGACCACCCCCTACCATCCCCAGACTAGTGGTCTTGCTGAGAGGTTAAACTCTACAATCAAGTCCATGCTACAGGCATTTGCAGATCAGTTTAAGAGGGAGTGGGACAAATATTTGCTCCATCTTTTGTTTGCTTACAGAGAGGTTCCTCAGGAATCCACAGATTTTTCACCCTTTGAGTTGCTGTATGGGCATAGGGTGAGGGGAGCTCTAGATTTAATTTGAGATGACTGGGAAGGTGAGTGTGAGTCTCACAAGGAGTCTGTTGTGGCATATGTCCTGAACCTCAGGACAAGGCTCAGGAAACTCATGAGTCTGGCCCATGAGAACCTGGCAGAAGTCCAACAACAGAAAAAGGTGTGGTATGACAGAAATGCTCGAGCTATAGAGTATGCTGTAGGGCAGCAGGTGATGGTTCTCATTCCTGTCAGACACAACAAGTGTCAGGCAGCTTGGGAGAGACCCTACAAGGTGGTAAGAAAGGGAAGTGATGTTAACTACATGATGGAAGTGCTAGGCAGATGGCCGGGGCACAAATTGTACCATGTTAACATACTGAAACCTTACCATGATAGGGAGGCCCTTGTGCTGAGCATTTGCAGTGGATTGCAGGAGGAGTCTGAGAGAAATCTTGTGACTGATCTCCTCAGTAAGGCTTGGGCTGACACCTTGGTGGAAGGTGTAGCAATGTCTCAGCAGCTATCTCCTACCCAGGTTCGAGAAATCCGAGCAGTGTTGCAGGAGTTTGGGAGCATGTTCACTGGGAAACCAGGGAGCACTCACCTGGTGCAGCACCTTATAGGGTGTCTGAAAGAGTCAAACAGACTCTGAGGGAGGAGGTACAAGAGATGTTGGAACTAGGGGTGGTTCAAGAGTCCAACAGTCCCTGGGCCTCACCAGTGGTACTGGTGCCAAAGAAGGATGGCAGCACCAGGTTCCATGTGGATTACAGGAAATTAAATAGTCACACAGAGTCAGATGCTTACCCCATACCTAGGACAGATGAGGCTCTAGAGCAGCTGGGTGGGGCTAAGTATAGTACAACCATTGATCCAGCAAGGGTTACTGGAAGGTGCCCTTGACTCCCAGTGCTAGAGAGAAGTCAGCCTTTGTGACTCCTTTTGGCTTGTATGAGTTCACAAAGATGCCCTTTTGGATGAAGAATGCCCCAGCAACTTTCCAGAGGCTGGTAGATCATATCTTAGCAGGAGCAGGAGGGTTTGCCCTTGCTTACATGGATGATCTTGCTATCTACAGCCATTCCTGGCAAGAGCACCTTCAGCATGTCAGGGAGGTGCTGGGCAGACTACAGAGGGCAGGGTTGACCATTAAACCAAGCAAATGTTAGGTGGGTATGGCAGAGGTCTCCTACCTAGAACATAGAGTGGGGAGTGGTAAGATAAGGCCAGAACCTGCCAAAGTGGAAGCTATTCAAGCATGGTCTGCACCTGTTACCAAAAAGCAGGTGAGAGCATTCTTAGGGACAGCAGGGTACTACAGAAAGTTTGTTCACAATTATAGTACCATAGCTTCTCCCCTTACAGACCTGACAAGGAAGAACAGGCCAGGTATGGCAGTGTGGACCCCAGCATGTGAGCAGGCATTTCAGAAGCTTAAGGAAGCTTTGGGAGGACCCCCTGTGTTAGTCAGTCCAGACTATAGCAAAGAATTTGTTGTGCAGGTGGATGCTTCAAACTATGGGGTGGGGGCTATACTTAGCCAGATTTCTTCAGAGGGAGAAGAGCACCCAGTGGTTTATCTCAGTTGGAAGCTCCAACCCAGGGAGGAATGCTATGCATTGGTAGAAAAGGAATGTCTAGCCATAGTGTGGGCACTACAAAAACTTCAGCCTAATCTGTATGGAAGAAAATTCACTGTGATGACAGATCACAACCATCTAACATGGTTAAACAGAGCCAGTCAGTAAAATGCCAAGATGCTAAGATGGATTCTGGGGTTGCAAGCATATGATATGTCAGTGCAGCATCGCAGTGGGAGTAGCAATGCCAGTGCAGATGGTCTCTCAAGACAGGGAATTGGGAGAGGTACACCCAGATAGACCTGACACTCTCAAGTGACGTTTCTCAAATGGCACTTGAAAAACTTGCTTGAGTTCCCCTGGGGGGAGAGATGTGATGATTGGGGAGAGATGGGAGAAGGCTGCCAGCCTAGTCAAATAGAATTTGATATCATTCTATCAACTGTATAAATAAATGTAAAATACAGGCTCGTGTTTTTAAATGTAAGAAAACACTGTAAAATGTGAACTTCAAGATTGTTGCAACATTGCCATCTGCTGTAAGGAAAACCAATCCAAGTATTTCAAATGTGTCTTTTTAAGTTGAAAAGATCTTATGAATCCCTTTAATGTCTTACAATTCGGCTCCAGTGAGGCTGGATGAAGGTTTCATGCCCATTGCTTTAAGGCTAAAGTTTATGACCAGAATTTAGGTGTGGAAGGTGCTTTATTGCTCTAGTTTCCATTAGAATATACATGTGAAATGTCTTCTATTGTTGTAAGTTTCGGTGCAGGTGTTAGATTGCTAAATAATGCAGTTTGTTTGCCTGGGAAAACCTAAGTGTCAAAAATGATGTAATTTGGGGAGGGACCCAGCAAACATGTTTGTTAGTAATGTTTAAAATACTATTTCTCACAAGAGACTGGAAGCATTTTGACTTTGGATATCCAACTTACCAGCACTCTGCCTTGTGCGCACATGTAAGTTTTAGCACTGTGATTTCTTGTAGGAATAGTTAAAGCTAGTAAAGATTAATTAGGTATTTTTCTTTGAAATCAGACCTGTTATACTGTATTATTTTAAGTTTCTGTGTGATCTCTTAACTCTTAGATATCTCTGTGGTCTAGTAGTTTTGTCTTGTGTTTTAATTATTTATTATTAAATATGTTTAAAACCTTCTACCTGTGGCTGTTTTGTGTAGAGATAAGCTCTAGATTGCATTGCATATGTATAGAGGTTATTGTAATAGGCCACTCTAAAGTAAGCCTTGACTGTTAGTCATAGTACCATTGTATATTAATATTGCACAGCAATAATTGTACACCCTTTTAAGAGCCTTTTAGTAGCTGATATTATCAACTGGGTGGTGGCAGTAATTACTACCGTATGGTCTGGGTAAAGGGGCACAGCTGGAGAATCTGTGTCAGCCTTTCCCAGGAGTGTCTGTGAAGTATAAATACTTATCTCAAAGTGTGTGTGTTGTGTAAGCTACTTGGCAGGGACATGAAGCACTAGTTGGACAGAGAGGGTACTGGAGGTTTTAGCTTGCCCAGTTAGGCTGAGACCTGGACCCTATAGCTGTGCCAGTGGGGAGTCTTATTGGGGACCTAGTGAGTAAGGGTGCAACCAGCCCCAGACTGGCTGTGATCTCTGTGTGCACTTAAGGGAAATTGTACTTTACTGTGTGTATTAGTTATCCTTTTCTCTTCTATGAGATGATCCCCCCTGGTGATAGTGGTGAGGATTGAGGCTCCTTGATTGCTGGGCCAGGGCTCGGTCATCACACACATTAACATCGGTTCCAAACAGTGGATTTTTACCAATTTGAACTGTACTTTTTCAGAACATTAAATTCAGACTTCTCCCGTGTCACTTAGAAATAATACTGTGCTCTCCTATACTGTGTAACTAAATAGGTAGTAAATTTGATTCTTACCATGGGAAATGTGTATGTGTGTTTTGGGTACCATATAGTGATAGGCAAATATCACTTCAATGTCAAATGTGCTGTGCCTACTTCCACTGAGGAGACTACATTTAACTTTGCACTCATCTCCCTCTGTACTTTATCCCACTTTTAATAGCATCATCCTCTCTACATCACAGTGCTGAGGTCATCTTGTCAAAGGTGCTCTGTCTGTCTCTCTGTCTCTCTCTCTCTCTCTCCTTCAGAGTCAGATTTTTTTCATGTGGCAGTTGCGAATAATACTGTGTTTTCTAGATTATGCAACGATCTAAGTAGAAGGTTCAATGTTCAACGTGAGAAATGTGTGTGTCTGTGTGTGTGTGTGTGTGTGTGTGTGTGTGTGTGTGTGTGTGTGTGTGTGTTTGTGTGTGCGTGCGTGCGTGTGTGTGTGTGTGTGTGTGTGTGTGTACTGTCAGGAAAGAAACACTTGGTGCTCTGTCCACTTCCTCTGAGGACAATAGATTTAACTTTGCATACTGCTGTCTTATCTCTCTTTTAACAAAAGCATCCTCTTACAACACAATGATGAGGTCATCTTGTCAAAAGTGCACTCTCTCTCTCATTCAGAGTCAGACTTCTCCTGTGATGCTTATGAATAATACTGTGCTCTTTAGATTGTGCAACTAGATAGATAAGATGTTTGATGCTCAATCTGGGAATGTTCTGTGTGAGTGTGTGGGTCATTGTGGGGTACATAGAGTTAGGGGAGCATGTCCTCCAAAATGGCTGTGCTCAATCAACTTCCACTGTGGAAAAACAATTTAAACTGCTAGATGACTCCACCATCTCCTTATCCCACCTTTCACAATATCTTCCCTGCACCACACTGATGACGTTCTTTTTTCTAATGTAGATTCTCACACTATGGAAGTCAGACTTCTCGTGTGGTGCTTGTGTTCTTACACTTTTCTCTAGAATGTGTAACTAGATATGTAGGAGGTTTGAATACAGCAGTGCTTACCTTCTAACAGTGTATGTCTGACTATAAATGGATTCAGGATTGGTTTACACACATTTATAGTTGCAACATTTACAACCCCAGATGGCTGTAAAAGTAATTGTAACGCACATCTCCTTGGCAATACACTGCTGATATTATCCCTTCATAGATGCCGTATACCTCCTTTGTACTGATACTGTGCTCTATAAAATGTGTAACTAGTTATGTAGGTGATTCATATCCATCCCTCCTTAAAATGTGTGACTGGGATTATTGTCATATACAGGTGACTACCTCACAACCTTCATTATGTACACCTTGCTTTCTGTTCAGTTTCTGAAAAGGATAGCATTATATGAATGTACCGATGTTACACTAAAAACATTGTATTTAGTTATCTGTATCCATTTGTATGTTGGACAATGATATATAATCACACATTGTGATTGCATGCCAGTGAAATGGTTATCTGGGGCACGGCATCCTGTTAGTGCTACTGTGGCATATGCATTGAGTATTGGCTTGTATAGCATACCAGCACAATTAGAATGTGGTGCAATTCTGGTACAATGATAGAAAATATTTCTTGGAAAAGAAGCATTGCTGTTGTACTGCTCACTGTTGTATGGACAATAACAGGTGTAGCTCCTTTTCAACATTCTGACTAAATCAGATTGTTGAAATGATATCTTCAACTCCTTTCTTACTTCACACATTGATTTCAGTTATTTGTGAATCTGTTGCTGTCTCTTGTGACTCATGGAGTCAATGCTGAGGTCTGTAGACATCTTAACATCATCTATGCTCATGCTTGCAAACACCTTTTTTGGCCACAAACACTATTGCAGGCCATGAAAAGGTGCTCGCAAATGTCTAGGCATGATAAGCTGCGTGCATTTTGTGATTAGTGATGCTGCTTATCATGCCGATGCTCTTAAAGTGTGTAGGCTTGGTGAGTTCAAAAGTTATTGTAATTTAGGAAATGCAAGTGCTACCTAAATGAAATTTCAAGTGTTAGCTCTTTTTTAGGAGAAAACAAACACAAAAAGACAGACATGATAGGTATTAAAGAGTAAACAATAACTACAGTACAAAGGTTGCTGATGCACATGTGTCTACACTATTTATATACACTGGACAACACTGACTACTAGATGATTAACACATGAAAAGTACATTATACGCAGAGGTGAGACTGGGTGATATTGCACATAAGGACCTGATTGGAATTGCTCTTGAATGAGAATATATTAATTTAGTATGCAATAAATAAATAGAATTGCTGTTTTGAAGAAACAATAAAAGAATTAGAGTGTAACAATCTATTATCATTTTGACACATCCAGATTTATGTCTACATTAATGAGTCTTTTTGCAGTTGGATAAAAACTGTTCATGAATATGGAGGTCCTGCAGCAGATACTCTGTAACCTTCTACCAGATGCAACTTTAGTGAACCAACCATACTCTGGATGAGAAGTGTCACTCAGCATTTTGCAGAAGCTCTTTTTACATCTCATTTCAAAGAGCTCCTGTAAGGTAGGAAGACTAGTGCCCACAATCTTTTCTGCTGTTCTTTTTATTCTTTGCAGCTTCTTCCTTCCAGCAATTGTGCTGTTACCAAACCATACAGTGCAGTTGCTGGTGATAATGGAGATGCCTACACAATAAGCTCCCAGGCCTGGTCTTTTCCAACTTAAATTTAGATCACAAAAAAAAAAAATAGTTTATGATTGCATGCCAACTTCAACAGAGTTTGTAGAATATCTCAGAAGATGTGAACAGATGGGGAAGCCTGTGTATGGAAGCAAAAAAAAAAAATACAAGTAATCTCTGTGGTATCCACAAAGTCTCAAGCACCCCACTAAACAAGTACAGTGGGTCTAAAAACAAAAGGGTGTAAAAAACTTCTCTGTGTGGAAGATTTTCAATCCATATATATCCAGTTAATCACTGAATATTAATCAGATCAGATAATGGTAGCAGAAGTAGTGAACGTAAACTCATCCTAAGTAAAAAATAAATAAATAAAACATATATCATTTGAAATATTATACAGAATTACTAAGTATTCGAAAGTAATCCAAGCAAGGTAGGTAGTCTGTTTCCAGTCAAATATCCTTTATTAAGTAAAAAATCCTTTATTAAGTACACAGACACCAGTTGAAAATCCTTTATTAAGTAAAAAATCCTTTATTAAGTACACAGACACCAGTTGAAAATCCTTTATTAAGTACATGGACTCCAGTCGAAAATCCTTTATTAAGTACACAGACACCAGTCGAAAATACTCTATTAAGTACACAGACCCAGTTGAAAATCCTTTAAGTACAAAGACTCTAGTCAAAAATCCTTTATTAAGTACACAGACCCAGTTGGAAATCCTTTATTAAGTGCACAGACTCCAGTCAAAAATCCTTTATTAAGTACACAGACTCTAGCTGAAAATCCTTTAAGTACGGACTCCAGTCGAAAATCCTTTAAGTAATCAGACTCCAGTCAAAAATCCTTTATTAAATACACAGACTTCCAGTCAAAAATACTTTATTAAGTACAGAGACTTCCAGTCGAAATTCCTTTATTAAGTATATAGACTTCCAGTCAAAAATCTTAATATACTTAATAAAGGATTTTCAACTGGAAACAGACTGCCTACTCTGCTTAGATTACTTTCAAATACTTAGTAATTCTGTATAATATTTCAAATTATATATTTTTTATTATTTTTTTGACTGAGGATATGTTTAAGTTCGCTACTTGTACTACCATTATCTGATCTGATTAATATTCACTGATTAACTAGATATATATGGATTGAAAATCTTCCACACAGAGAAGTTTCTTACACTGTTTTGTATGGAAGCAAAGCAAACCTTGCTGTTGTTAACTAAAACATATTACCAGCAAAGTGTACTTAGGACTATTGTTTGTACTTTTGCTGGTACAGAGTAGATTTGGCTTAAGCCTGGCATGTTTTATAACTAGGGCCACAACTCTTCTAACCATTCTATCACCTGAATAATTATTGCCATTGATATCATAGGTGAGAGACAACTGTTTTCATTTAACCCTGTTTCATTTATTGTGGACATTTGCTTTTTATGCTGCAAATATTCCAGCCGCTTGTAATCAGAGTTTTTATTGTGTTGGTGTGGTGATGATGGAAGTATCTGTGGTCAGTTTGTTATAAGTGGCTAACATAGTTTGGGATTACTGTACTGTTATTACTTTGGATCAAATTGGAGGCATTGTTAATATTATTGTTAATGATGAGCTACTACCAGTCAATACTGAGATGAGGAGCAGCATGGGAAAAGTTATTAGAATAGTAATGAGAAGCAGCGAACCAGCTGTGTAAAATAAATAAATAAATAAATACATAAAACCATTGTGGAATTTTGAATGGACATGAAAAGAATACTGGAAAAATAAATAAGTAGTCACCAAAAAAATGTATTTCATCTTGTTACTGATATACACATACATGCCTAGCCTCTTGACAAGCCAAACCAAATCAATAAATAACAGCCATGTAACAACACATCTCCTATCACTCATACTCAAAGGATATACACCTTCTGTTTACACTTGGTCTGAGTTTGGATTGTGATGTAAGCAAAATAAACAATAACTAATGCATGTATAGAATTTTGCTGCTCAGTGCATACTGCGTTATTGATAAGACATATCATAATCATATCTTGGTGATGTGCTCTCACAGATAACTCAACAGACCATCCTCAAACATTTTCTCACCTGTTGAATATTCCTTTGTGGTCTGATTATAATTAAAATGAAAGAAAGAATTATCATAGTAATCTCCTTTGATTTGTGAGTCAGAGGCACATGGTTGGGCTGTGGTGAAACCTGAAACAAAGAAATGAATTGCAGCCCAATGTCTAACCCTTAACTCATGCAACCCAGTGCCCCCACACATTTCATAATATCATCCAGATTACTTTTTTTCTTGTATTATCACACTTTATTTTATCCTTCAACTTTGAACATACCTTAACTGGCTAAGGCTGCTGTATCATAACTGCAGAGAAAATATTTGAATTAAGTTGTGGGGGGGGGGTCTCTCAGCTCTATGACCCCAAAACAGAGAATCCTAGATGCACTGAAGTATATTTTAAAGTTCCAAACCACCCAATCTCCACCCCTCATTTTTTACCTTTCAAGGAAGAAATAAATTGCGTTTGACACCTAATGGTCAAAGTTGAAAATAGCAGTTTTATTAAATGAAGAAGACAAAATGCTTCTGAGAACTTATAAATACTACCTGAGAATAGTGATAAAATTATTTTTTAAGATAAAATGAAGCTTGTTTTACTATACATTTTTAGAACTGCAAACAGTGTCATGTTTAAATGTTTGCTGTCTTTTGTCACTGCTATCTTTTCAATTTTAGTTTGTGAATAAAGAGACCTTTACAGTGGTGCTTGGTATGTCTTCTTTTTGTTGGATTCATGAAAAACATACAAAAAATTGGTTTTATTGTATTACGTAAACAAATACTAGACAGTTTATTTGAACATTGTGACACAGTTGTTTGAAGCTGTTTTACTAATATGATCCATTCTTGACATTGGAAGAGAAAGGTTGCAATTCTGAAAACTTTGCCACATTGCAGTGAGCGATTTGCATGGCATGAGCAATTCAGAGACAAACATCACTAGTAGAGAATGTCAAGCAGCAGTGATGGCCATGGTGTATACTAATGGCCATAGAGTCAGATGGTAATAAGCAACATTATAAAAATGAACAGTGCTTTGTATGCTCATGTGGGAAAATGAGATGGTGGAGTGACTCATAAATGTATAAAAGCTATGCTGTAGAGCTTCACTGAGCATGTTAGTGAACACTACCAAATCCCATTGCTCATTCTAAAGAATTAAAGAAAATGTTAAACACTGCTGCTGCATTAGTAAATGTATACTTGCAAAAAGCTGTTATTTCCACTATCAGCAATGGTGGTGGATGTCATCAGGCCCAGAGGTGTCATGCCATTTAACCACACATCATTTCATGGACTTCATGACACTGACATTGTGGACTTTTACTTTTTGGATAGGAAAACCATGCAAGATAAGGTGGTTATGTGTTGGCCTTCACAGTACCCTTCATGGGAGTCATGGAGAACTTGTCACAGAGAATACCAAGGTATGTATAGCTTTAGATATATTAGGCACTGGGACCTTTCAACAATCTACTGGGGAAAGAGTGAGCATCTGCCTCAAGAGCACTCCATCAGTTTCTTGATACTATGTTTCAACATGTGGGGGAGTATATATGCTTTCCATTTACCAAATAGGAGACAGTGAGCACCATGCAGGCATTTTATGATATATCCCATTTCAGTGAGGTACTGGGGGCCATAAAAGGCCACACCTGTGGAACTGAGAAGCAGGTACGCATACAAAAAAGTGGCATTCTAAGAACTGGCTAGTGGTTTGTAATGCAAAGTATCATCAACAATGTGTGTTTAGGCCACATAGGCATTTATCCTGACTTGCACATATTTATTTATTTATTTATTTTACATTTGTTAACCGGGTGAGACCAACTGAGCTTTTGGCTCATTTTCAGTGGAGACCCGGGGAGAAAAGGTCTGCAGAGTGCTGTAACATTTTTCAAAATAAACAGTTTCAGAAAGATTAAATATTAGCTAATAATACAAAACAGTTAACAAAATAGCTTTTACTGCAATCTACAGAAAGGAACAGGGTAAAAATGGCATAGAGGAAGTAATGCTTTCAAATTCCTATTTGGCTATATATAGAGTATGCACAATAGAATAGCATAGAAATAAAGTAGTTATTTTAGTAAGATAGAGAGGTAGAAGTTTATTAGGATAGACAAGTGATGATAGGGAGATGAGGGAAGAAAAATAGAAGGAGAGAGATATAGTGGTAGAAAAAGTTAATAAGTTTAAGAAGGCTGGTAGGGGAGGTTATAGAAGGTAGAATAGGGTAGTTTCAGGAGGGGGGGAGTAAAGTGGCAGGACCACTTATTTGTTAGATATCTATGAGTGGCTAGCTTAAAATGCCTGG
Source organism: Protopterus annectens (assembly GCF_019279795.1). Taxonomy (NCBI): domain Eukaryota; kingdom Metazoa; phylum Chordata; order Ceratodontiformes; family Protopteridae; genus Protopterus; species Protopterus annectens. Next base: position 1,826,280,390 of record NC_056739.1, read on the forward strand.
AATGGTCAAGGGACCTAATTTCTTGGGGTAGTAGGTTCCAAGTTGCAGCTGGGTTATAGTTATAGAGCAGACATCCTGTTTTAGTTTTGGATTTATAGATCTGTAGGAAGTCTTGTTCTGAGCTACGAAGTGTCCTAGCTGGGGAATATTTAGATATAATAGATAAAAGGCTTGGGCAGTAAGATGGTAGATAGAGGATGAAGTGGATAATTTGTAGTTGGTGCAGTAGGAGCAGATGAAGGAATTCGAGCCAGTCCAATTGTTTAAGGGATAGGCAGTGGTGTGATTTGTAGGTTTGGTTTGCAGCAAATCTAGCCACCTTATTTTAGGTAGTTTCAAGTTTTGAAATGAGTGTGGAAGAAAGGTTTGTGAATAACTGACAGCTATAGAGAAGGGTGGGTAGAAGAAATGCGTGGGAGAGTTATTCTGGCTGTGTTGGTTAAATGTCTCTTATTACGATAAAGAAGTCCTAGCTTCTGGTGAGTCTTTTTGATAGATGTAATGACTTGGAGATCAAATTTTAGCTGGTCGTCTATTATGACACCCAGAAGTTTTGTGTTGGGTTCAGCAGTAGTGATAGTGTTATTGCTATATAATATGGAAACTGTAGTTTTGAGATTGGAGAGGTTTTTGGGGAGGAGGAGTAGGAGCTTGGTTTTCTTAGGGTTTAGAATTAGTTTGTTATCTCAAAGCCATGACTCTATGGCATACCTATGACTGGTACTAATGTTTTGTTTGGGTTGACTTCCCACATGAGCATCTTATTGGTGATAGGAGATATGTCCTGGAACTCTTGTTGATGACATCCACTAGAAATTCATGGAATGAAGCAGACCAGGGGTACAACTATGCCCAATTGCAATCAAGAGGCATTACTTATCATGTGTTTGGGTTTTGTTGTGTGGTTTCATCAGGTGCTGCTCTGCAGTATGAGCCTGGCGTGTGAGCAAAAATATTTCAGTATGTACAATGTTACATTATTAAAGCAGGAGGGTCATTCACTATCACGCCAGGCAATGGGGGCTGAGACAGCTACGTAGTTGGGGGAGGAGCATGATTATACTAGAAGAAGGAGGGCACCGTATGTTGCAGCACTGGCAAATAGGCAGCTGCATTCAATCAGCAACATCCCTTAGTAAAGTAGAGTAAAGTAGGTGCATCACAGTAAAAAGTGATGCATGCCGAACCAGCACCAGCCTATGCCTGCTCAGGCATAGGCTGGCCATGCTACTAATAAACTTAGGCAACAAAGTAACAGTGTACAAAGAGCAGGTCAGAGTTATCACCATTAGGACTGAATTGGGATGGAACTCATGTAGACATTTTTATGAGTACATTGAGTAAATGTGTGAGTTCAGATGACAATTAAAAGGAAGTTGCACTCATATATATATATATATATATATATATATATATATATATATAGGCATTGGGTATGTAGGGAACATTATTGTAAAAGCCTTTGTAAAGGAACAGTATCACTGCATGCATCTGTATATGACATGCTAAAGGATGTGGTGGTGTGAGTCTGTATCTGCTGGGAAAAAACCTCAGTAGCAGTTGCAACATTGAGTTTTGATCTACTCAACATGTCCAGGTAATGCATGTTAAAGCTTGTCAGTTTTTTAAATATATGCGCTTTGATTTGTTTGCGTTTTTCCATTAGTTTTTGTGATTGTCATTATTGTTGTATGTCTGTATTATAGATCATAGGATGATAGGAGGTTACTAGGCTAATGGCTCTGGGGCCCTTACCAGCCTAGCCAAGAGTTTATCCCCAAAAAAGAAACCTCAATCAGCATCTGTCACCCCTGTCAATGAGGGACACATGTGGAAGCCCAGCAGCAAATTTGTGGTTTCCCATCCACTCATCAAGGTTGCGCTTGAAGAGGGTCAGTGAGGTACTCTGTTTGACATGTATGGGAAGTCTATTCCAGAGACAGGGCAGCCTCTGGAAGACAAACTTGTCTCTCCAGCAGATTTTGTTGATGCCGCATATTAAATTCAGGCCTTTCGAGTGGGTAATGCAGGAGGAATTAGACTTACAGATATGGAGCATCTCTAGTAGAGCAGGGTCTGAGATTGCCTTCTAAGTGAGACACAGATCACCATTGAGCAATCTGTACGATACCGAGTAGAGTGATAGTGATTTGAGCTTGTCTGTATAGGACAGGTGTTGTAGGCCATTGATTCTCTTTGTGAGGTATTTCTGTGGCCTTTCTAGTTGGTGGAGATGTAACATATTTATCTATAAATATAGATAAATATTTGCAGATGTTACCTGCATTGTAATCAACTCGTGGAATGCCAGTCACAGACCATTGAATCTTGACTCAGAAAAGCTCTGGAATGGTCTTTAACATGCACCCAGCAAGGGAAGCAGGTTCATGTCTCTTCTCTCTTAGTTCTCAATGAACTGATGTTTGTTGCACTGTGAGTGACATTCTGTGAGTTGACAACAATCTACTTGATGAAACAGCTGAACATTGTTGTAAAAATAAATGTCGACAATTAAAATGTGGATAACAATCCACTGACAATGTGAACAGCAACAGGCTACTATATATGTTCTAAGCAATAACAAAATTCAAATTAAAAAGCAGTAAAAAAATGTAGAAGTGAATTCATGACAGCCTACAAGTCATGCTGAACCTGATTGTTTGACAAGCAGTGGCAAGCATGCTGTTTGTGATTCAACAAAAAGCATTGCATGTCATGTCTGTCTCTAAAGCAAGGATTAGAGTATGATTTTGCTAATCAACAAATAAAAAACTAAATTATATGATAATGAAGCAAATATTTACAGTGAAGTTAGTCAGAAATTTATAAAACAAGCTCTTACACACCTCACTCACTTTAGTTGTGTATTCCAGGACATGTTGGAACACAGCCATGAGGAAACTTTAAAAATGTTAGGGGTTACTACTTCCATTATAAATCTGTAAGTGCAACGGGATCAAATACAAGGAGCTTCTACTGCAGCTGCTGCTAGACCTCAGCCCAGAAGGCATAGGGTGTTCAAATCATGTTTGGTTGGAATCATGTCTAATCCATCTCTCTGGAATCCAAGGTATGTGCAGTGTTACATATACTAGAAACAGGGATTTTTCAGAGACCCACGTGGTACACAGTAGAGGTAACACAGGCCTCTGCTTCAAGAATAATACACCAGTTTATCAATGAAATGCTGCAACATGTGGGGAAGCATATCTGATTTCCACGTATTGCAGAAGAGAGAGCTATGACCATGCAAAAGTTCTGTGCCACTGCACATTTTTTTGAAGTTCTGGGGGCAATAGATTGCACACACATTGTAATAAAAGCTCCTCCTGATGAACTGTAATGGAGGTACATAAACAGAAAAAAAGCTATCACTCTATTAACTGTGAGGTGTTCTGTAATGTACATGGTATCATCTATAATGCATGTGCAGTTAACCCTGGCAGTTTCCACAACTTCCACATATGGCATACCTGTGACATAAGGTTTTCTTAGGGCAGCTTATGATAAGGACATCTGGGGGGGGTGTTGCAGAGTATGCAGTGGAATTTTGGCTCTCGACACCCATGATTAACCCACACAACCTCACTAAGGAAGGTTACGATAATGCACTCTCTCAGAGTAGAACTATCATAGAGAGTGTTTTTTTGCCTGATTAAGTCACGTTTCTGATGTCTAGATACATCTGGAGGTACCCTCCTGTATGACCCTTCCACCTCTGTCAAAATATTGACAGTCTATGCCATATTACATAACATCATTCCCTGGAAACAGCTGCAGCAAGGAGACCCCAGACAAGGACCACAGTTTCCAGCACCACAGACAAGGTCAGGAGATACAAATGAAGAACCAACAACTCGGGATAATCTTGGCAGATGAAGGCATGCACAATATGCTATGGTAGTGAATAGCACACGTGATCACTAATTAAGTAAACAACAAAATTAGCTAAGCACATACAAATAGTAACAGTGATACATGCAAACTTAAAATCCTTTAGTTACCCATGCACTGCCTGTCAGATTACAAAATGTTAGCAGCAGCAATGACTAATGTAAGTGATGAACCTGTAATCTGAATATAATATATTTGTACTGTACTTCAGTATAACGAACTGTTGATTAACTACACAGGAATGTATGCAACATAGACAAAATAAAACAATTATGAAGATATTAAAGGAATAAAATAGCTTTTCCCTGCATATGTATGCAACCTGTTCATCAAGCCCAAAGCAGACCCATGTCAAAAGACAGAAGTACTGCAATGTCATCATCATATGTGCAGTTAAATAATCAAGCATAGCTATAGAGTCTTTTAAACAGAAAATAAAGATAAATAGTGAAGTCACAAATGAGTAGTTACAGTCCAACTTATGAATAAAAAAAAGGGATTGACCAAAAACATGCTTGGCTTGCTCACTACTGCACATCAGACATAGTTACTCAAGTGAGACATCTCAACAGGGGCCAGGACAATCTCAGCATCGTCTGCACAAGGGGATAAGCAACAAGTTATTCATAAGTAATAGTGCTATACTAATGCTAATACTACTACAAGTATGGGCACTATAATACTAACAATGTTGAACTTGAACAGAATTAAACAAAAATGAAATTCAGTATAGATTTGAAGAAAAAAAGCCATTGGAGAAAGCAAGCTTTAGCTGTCCACTCAGTGTGTCAGATATAGGCAATCCTAAATCACAAAGAAATATGCATAGGACAAGGCACAGTCAGCATCATCTTTGCTTATACAGTGCAGGAGTGGGGTTACAGGAAGGCAATACTGGCAAAAAGCAAGTGTGCATGTGAGTGAGAAATGATAATACGAACACATATGCACTGTCAGAACCAGTAGCTCCAGATGTAAAGAAGTCACTATTAAGAAAAAACTGTGTATGCGCGTGTGTGTGTGTGTGTGTGTGTGTGTGTGTGTGTGTGTGTGTGTGTGTGTGTGTGTGTCTGAGGTGGCATGGGCAACATGACATGTACTTTGTGCAGGTCTGCAGGCACACAGTCAAAGCATTTTTGTCAGCACTATGCCCTGGCATTCTGGACAGGTGTGAGTCATGCATGGTAGAGGATTCAGCTCATCATTGCCTCTGCTGACCATGTGAACAACTTTTGCCAAGAGCTGCACTGCTAGTTCCTGACCCTGACTAGAGGTTAGGGTGTGACTTGAATATGACCACATGGTCTACCATATCTGGGAGTGCACCAAAACCATTGATGTAACAGTGGAAGTAGTACCACTATGTGAGTGGGATCTGGCATCGCCACGGCCATGGTGGCTAACATCTGATGATATATCTGCTGTTTGGCCTCAAGAATGCTAACCCTCTCCCAGCAAATGTTCCATAACAGTCACTGCCAGTGCAGTGTGTTATTTGTCCAGCCCCAAGGTCACACACGCAGTTCATTCAGTCTTGCATGTCAGAATGAATGATGTGTAGAAGTCAATCTCTTCTGGGGCTCTGGAGGAACTTGCCTGTACCTCCATGATGACCCTGCACATCTAATAAGTAGCAGATACTGATGCACCAACATCAGGAGAATGGTGGCAAGCATGCCTACTCTGAACACCTCTACTGACACCTCCATGTGGTACTTCACACTCACAATGGATAAGGGGAGATTCCACCAGCTCTTTAGTTGGTGTAATTCAGCTGTGCCCCGCTCACCCTACCTGATCTCAGATGGTTCCATGCCATGGGTATGCATAGGCATACTGACTATTTCCAAACTTTGATAAGGGGATGTGGGAGCCAGATCTTCTCTGTCAGGCATATCCTCTACAGTATCAGACTGTGCCTATTCATCACTGCCATCATGAGGTGGTAGGAGCTCCACAGCCTCATCTGTGATTACACCAAAAAAAAAAAAAAACAGGAGAAATACAAAAATAACTGATCAGAATATGCTCCCTAAACCAGCATAAAGCAACAATAGATGCAAGTGCAAATAAACTTTCTAGTAATGTATATTTACAGATCCATATATAAACAAATACAAATAAAAAATGTCAGGGCCATGTGCAGGTTGTCATAGAACCTCAATGTCAGATGTCCCGAGACACACAAAACTGAAATTGATAGAGGTGTGTTAAGCACTAAGCAGAAGATGATAATTTAAACAAAAATATTATAACTTATATATGTAAAGAGATAGAGAAAGAAAGGGAGAGAGATACATGTGTGGTATACCTTCAGCATCACTAGTGAGCAGCCTGTGGCTGTCTTCCAGCTCTACCACCATATCCACCACAGTAATGGACAAATCCGCTACCTAGATCCCTTACAGTCAACAGGAACTCCCCTATCTCACTGTATGGTCATTCATTAGCCAACTCTTCAGTAGCTTTTTGTATCTGTGCCACAGCCTTGGCTCTACTCATAGAATTCTTGATCATATCACTGGCCCTATGTTTGATAGCCTTGCCATCAGGGCCTTGACCACCCACAGCATTCACGTCATTGACCACCTGCTACATGAAAAAGTCATGAAAGGGCTTGCCAGTGAAGTATTTACTTAAGATCCATGTAAAAATGTGGACAGAGGGCATGTACAATTATCTCATTCTCGGCATCGGAGAATGGAATATTTCTTGATATGGCTGGTTTAGGTGCCATATCCCTGTAAAGAAGTAAAAAAAATAAATATATCAAAAAGAACATAACTAGGGCTGTGTGGTTACAAGCTAAACTAACACTGAGCAGAAAAAAATCATTATGCAGGCATCAGCATTTAACAATGTTAATAATGAATACAAAAACCTAAGCAATACCTGTAAAATCCCCCATACACTACACGCATGCATACACACACATGCACACACACACACACACACACACACGCACACACGCGCACACACACACACACACACACACACACACACACACACACACACACACACACACACACGCATACACACACACACACGCACATGCAGGCACACACGCGCACACGCACAAGCACACACACACACACACAAACACACACACACACACACACACACACACATGCAATAGCACATCATCAGAAATTAAATAAAAATGATGCCAGGGATATTGAACAGCATTAGCACTTGACAGTTTCTTAATGTCACTCTAACCTATTTTATCTTATTATGTCAGAAATGTAATAATGTCCCCATAAACCTTTGCTAGAAACCCATGAAATAGAAGTAAAAGAGCACTGCAGTAGCAGCTGTTATGCCTTCATTAAAGAGAAAATTTAAAAATGAAGACAGCCCTCATTTTGGTAGTAAAAAAGCAATTCCTGGTACAATGCCCTATATGCACCCAATGGCAATAACAAAACTTCAGAAAGGAAAAAAGTTAGAGCAGGGATATAGAACAGCATTGGCAGTAAACAAGTTTCTTAATATCACTTAAAACTACATAAGGTTCTAAAGTCAGATATCTGTCAACATCCACAGATAATGACAAAAACCCAAAAAATAGAAGTGAAAGATCACTGCAATAAAAACTGCTATACCTTCATTAAAAACACAACTTTGCAAAATGCAGATGGCATTTTAAAAATTTGTAAGCACTGGGAATTCTAACAATCCATTCATATTCTCTTTTTTCAAGCCTGTTGTTAAAATCACCTGAACTCATTCAGTACCTAATAATCATACATTGAATGAACTTTTGATCATACCAGCCAATCCTTTGTTATGACAAGTAAGGAATTCATCTTTATCTAAAAACAACTTTGATTTATAGTCCAATAATAATTGTCTTGCATGAATTAATGCCTTAGAATGGAAGGTGCAAATATTTAAAAGAATGCAGTGACAATGACTCAGTTTTGCAGCTTACCTTGAGTTAGGAGTTTTTCCTCTGGGCTTATGAATTCTTATAATGCCGTCTTTTGGGAATACTTATCCTGAACTTTGTTGCCAGGAACTTAATTTGAAGTTAAGTTTAGACTATATGTTGTTAATGAACAGTTTTTCTCTAATGTGGAAGACAAACTCCAAGTTGAAATTAATAAAATAGAAGGTGAAATTTTAACTATTCCTTCCTTTAAAGAATGTACACCTGCTTATCATAAAATGCTGGAAAGATTCTAAAATTTAGAAGTGTCAAAAAATGTAAACTTGCTAGGGACATTAATGATTTCCAGTCAAGAAATATTTTCTCTTGGCTTAAGGAGCCAAAGGTTAATGTGAAATTGAATAAAGACAATTCACATCCCCACCCTGATTTTACATATGTGTTGAACATTATTGATCTGCTTACTACTTCTGTTTTGGCTCAACAAGTTCCTGTTCACATTTCATCATCAATTGAGATGGTTTCTTCCATGGACACACCCTCCCCTAATTTGTTAGCTGAGGGTCCATCTAATGTGTCCTCTATTAATGAATATGTGAACTCCATTGTTATGAACCCTAGTGAGGATTTTTTTGGGTTCAAGGACAATGGTCTAGCCCAACTTACCAGAAATGCCAAAACAGCAGACCCAAGACTTACTGAGGGGCTGCCGACAAAGAAGAGGAGGAGGAAAATATGGTTTACTATCAAATGATTGAAATGCATTCGGTCGACGTTCATTTGGTCGAAATCATTACATCGACAGGTCATAATATTGACACCAAAATGTCTACATCTAAATGGTTGACACACACCTCAAACTAACACTACTTATATATTACAACTCCAGGATTGCACAACAGTGCTGACAAGGATAATTCCTTGCCTGTTGTCAACATAAGGTCGACAGAAGATCGACAGCACTGTCTGTCGACCAAATGAACTACTTGATATTAATTAGTCAAACAAATATGTCGACCAAATGAATGTTAGACCAAATGAATTTCAATCTGTTGATAGTAAACCAGAAAATACAGCAGGCCAGGAACCTACAGTCTGTCGCTTTGGAATGTATACTAAATGGGCTAGTGGTTCTTAATTTATCCAGTGTGCAATTGACTGCTTCAGATCTTTCTTTTTGAAAAAATGTATTAAGTTTATACCATCTGGAACTGATATGGTTGTACAAGCTTTATCCGATTCAAATTTAGTTGTTAGGAACCTAAACTTGAAACTTACTTTTAAGGATTCTCCTTTGGAACAACAGTTATGCAGGAGATCCAGTACATTTATTTCTGTTAGCTGTCCTGCATTAATGGCTTTTCAGATGATTTGTTAACAGCAACTTTGCCAGCTTTATGAGAGCTTTGAAAACAGGAAACTTTATAATTTATCTTTAGATGAGCATAATATTTCCTATTAAATTACAGAATAATCCAGACAATATCATCAAAGAAGCCAATAAAGGCGGATCTATTATTATAATGAACAGAAGCGACTATACTTCTTGGATGAATGAACTCTTGTCTCATCCATCTACTTTTAAGAAAATAGGGAAATCAGATGCTCTACTTATTAGTAGAGTAAATATGTTTTTGTATGATTTACAGTAGATGAATGATGTTACTTTTGAATTGTTTAATTATTTTACTGTTTCTTGCCCTGTGATTCCTATTTTACACAGTTTGCCTAAGATCTATAAGTCACAAACACACCCTCCAATGAGACCTATAGTCTTAGGGAGGGGATGGGCCAGAGAACCTATCTCCTTGTATTTACAGAATGAACTAAGTAAACATCCCACTCATATTAAGAGTTATATTCGTGCTATTGGGGACTTCCTTACAAAAATGTTTTGAGTGGCATATTATGAATGTTTCATCATCTTCATCCCACTCATATTAAGAGTTATATTCATGCTACTGGGGACTTCCTTACAAAAATGTTTTCAGTGGCATATTATGAATGTTTCATCATCTGAGTTTCTATTTGTTTCTTTAGACATCAATTCGTTGTTTATGGTGTTTTTTTAAATCACATGGTTTGGATGCAAATGAGATTTTTTTTTATCCACTTACAGTTCTTTAAGAAATAGGGAGATAGATACATTATGCGAATTACTTGATATCATGTTAAATAATAACTTATTTATGTTTGCCCAACAAATTTATCACCAAATCTCAGATTTGGCAATGTATACACCCATCATCAATACTAATGCAAATATCTATTTAAATCAGTAGGAAGAGATGTGTATCTGTCAAGGTCCTGAGCAGTTTTCTTCTAAAATTCTGTTCGTCTAGCATTTTGTGGATGAGTTTTTTTTAATATGGAAAGGTACTTATGATGATCTTTTGGATTTTTGTTTCCTATATTAATCAAACTACATATTTCCCGAAATTTAAATGAATTTCTCAACACAAGAGATCACCTTTCTTGATGTTAAATTAGAATGAAATGATAAGTGTATACATACTGGCATACATAAGAAAGATGTCCATGGTAACAGATTCCTGCATAGAAATACTATGTATGCTAGGCATACCTTTAAAGGAATAGTCAAAAGGCAATTTATGCATGCTAGTTGATTAACTACCAATAGTGAGAAATGTTTGAACAAATGAATTATATGAAGCTTGAGTTCCTTCAAAGGGATTATAATGTTATGCAACTTAATGATCTGACTAATGAAGTTATTGAAAGGAGAAACAGTAGATTTAGACCATATTTTGAGGATTATTTTCCTTAAAATGAAGGAAACTCAGAACCCCCCCCCCCAAGAATAAATAACTTATGTTATTTAACTACATTCAATAGAACAACAGAAATATTAGGAAAATAATCATAAATAATTGGGGCATTTTACAAGCTTCCCCGGCATTACAGCAATTTGTAGGGTTAACTCTGAGTGTTGCATATAAAAACTGTTCTAGCCTGAAGAAATAATTATGTTATAAGGATTTTAACAATGTTGCTAGGAAATTTTTATTTAAGAAATTTGGTACATTCCCTTGCTATAACTATAGCTTTTGCAGTTCTATTTGCATGGATAATGAATTTCTCCATCCCAAAAGAAATAAAAAATATATTTTTAAATGTACTGCCACTCGTAACACTATTAATATAGTTTATTTAGCAAATGGCACAAAGTGCTCAAGTTTTTGCATAGGGAAGTCCACAAGAAAGCTGAAAGATAGGATTATTGAACATCACTCTGAAATTAAGCAATGCACTGTTAGTAATGATCTTGCAAAACATATCTTAGAAACTAATTCATGATATTATGTTCAGAGCTATAGATGTTCTATACAGGATGATAGGGGTGGAGATTTTAACAACAGGCTTGAACATAGACAATATGAATGGGTCTTTAGATTACAAGCCAATTGTGCTCCTGGTGTTAATGCATCAATTAGTATTAAACCAGTTTTGAAGTTTAAACAAATGTGTTTACAGTGATAAGACTTATTGAACAAAAAAAAAATATTGTAATGCTGATTTTTCTATGTTATTGTTCAAGTTGTTAAATATATTTCTGACTAGGATTCTATGTAACTGATAATTATTTTGATTGTTTTATTGGACAGGCTGTGTCTTGTGATTTCAATTAAGTATATCTAAGCAATGTTTTTTTTATTCTTATTTGTCTCATACTGAAGAAAGAATTGTCTCTAAAAGCTTTGTGATTATTAAATGTTTATTATTAGCTAGCATTTTCAGAGTCCGTTTGTCTTGCTGGATTTATACTTGCTTTCATGTTGACTCTGATTTACAATTATTATCCAATTATTTTTGGTGGTCAGATTTAAGTAATAAGGGTCTGGCAGTTGCTGTGGTGCATCTTTTTGTCATGTTAGTGAGGACCAGATTTAGTATGTTGTTCCTCTTGTTGGGGTTTGAGCAATTTGATACAGGGCATTTGAGATAACAAAGTTAAGGAATTTTTGTGCTAGTGAGTTAGGGCTACAGTAGGTTTCCCAGCAGATGGTGGGATAATTGAAATCCCCTATGACCAGAGTGTTTGGCAATATTTGGATTGACTCCAGTTTGGTCAAGTAGGTTTCACATGCATCAAGATCCATGGAGGGAGATCTATAACTAGCTATGACTTGAATGGGGGTATTACCCACAGTAATCTAAACATGGAGTAACTCCATTGAGTTGTAAAGTTTAACCAGTCAGGAGGTAAATTTATCTCTAATGCATAGAGAAACACCACCTCCTTTACTTTTCCCCATGTTCGTTTTGTGGTCCGAAGGTGTGGGAGGCATTGTAGCCTTCCAAGGCTGGGGTAATCTCTGAGGCCTTGAACCAGATTTCTGTGATTTGCATAGACATCTACATCCTCCAGTGATAGAAGTGCTTCCAGGGTATGCAGTTTGTGGTTTAAGCTCCTAGCTTTAAGCATAATAACCCTTATTTTGCTATGGTTGGCAATTTTCATGTCGCCAATTTTGTTTTTGAGACCTTGCCTAAAAAAGGCACTGTGGGGGAGTCAAGAGCCTTTGCCAGCAGCTGAAAGCCTAGTTGAGCCAATTGCAAACCATCTCTGGCAAAGCAGTGAGGTTTGTTGACCATGTCATCCCAGGCTGATAGAAACAGGATCCCCTTTGATTGACATCAAAATCTAAGCCAATTATTGAAATCAATAATTTTATGTTAATACTGTGGCATCATTCTAGGCAAGGGAAATATGCTGCTCAAGGCTAGGGACATACCTGCCTGGGACACATACTCGGAGAGTTCAATTATGTCTCTCTTCATATAGTTCAGTGAGGTACATCTCAGGTCATTCACTCCAACATCAGCTATAACAAAATCATATTGGTACTTGTTGCCAAGAGACTGAGTGCATGTGTGATCTGACAAATTCTGGCACTAGACAAGGAGCTGGCAATGATTTTCTCCTTATCTAACCTGGTGAGTGGGACATCTGTGTGTTTCACTATGGAGTTTCCATTGACAAGAAAATTTATTTTTTCAATGTTACACATTAAGGGCTTGGTAATTGAGACACTGATGTTGCTATGTGTCTTGGGTGCTGTGGGAACTGTAAGTTTTTTGTGAGAACCTCCATGTATGAGGATTTATGTGTTGGATGCATACTATGTGTACAAATAGTGTAACTATATGTATGAGTAGTAGTGGATGAGTTGACAACTTCTTCAGTGCTACTGTTTTCAGTATGAGAGTGCAAGGATTCAAGATTCTTGGTGTAGATACATCTCTCATACTTTGTACTAGAGTGAGTTATTAGTAGAAGGTTGTCTGTGTACATGATGCTGTTTCTACACTGCCGCAGGCGACCCAGGTCAACAAGGCTGGCAGGAGAAATAAGGGTAGTCCAACTGTCCATAATGCTAGGTTTGAAGAACTGTTATCACAAAGTGGGAGCTTTCAGAACTGATCTAGAAGGTGCTTTGTAAATGGGTATTTCTGATGGGTTTTTGGTTGGTGGTTTATTAGGTCACAGCTCACTAGAAATACTTCTTAGACCAGAGGTGTACTAAAGATGAAGACTACACTAATGTACTACAGCAGTATTTAAGGGAAAAATTGCCAAAATTATCTATCCGGCTATAACTCAAAATTGTGTGGCAGTGTGTTGTGCTGCACGACGGGCAAACAAGCAGAAACCAGCTCAAAAGCATGGCTTAAATAGCTAAAAACTTAAAAAAAAACTTTTAAATACTCAGAAGAACCAATATGGCTGCTTACTCCAAGCTCTAGACCAGTCACTCTTCACCAGTTTGCAATCAGCACACATCTCTCACAAGGGTGCAGAAGGGCCTCTTCTGATGAAAGATGGCTTGTAAAATGTGCTCAGAATACAACAGCCACTATAAACAGACCCAGATGAGCAAACCTGTACCTGGATTATGCTGCCTCTACTAGCTACACCTACTTAGGGAGAAACACAAAAACATCTTTTAAGCAGCAGAAAAATAGCAAGGAAACACCAATGAAAGTTTAAAACAGTAAAAACATCAGTTATCTAAACACTGCTTGGAAGGAAAACTCAACAAACAGTACATATGGTTTGCAAACAGTGAAAAGTAGCAACAATTACATTGAAAATAGTCAAAAAGTAAAACAAAAGCTTTGCAAAAGTGGAAACGGCAACAAAATACAATATAACAGGCATAGTAAGGCAGACAAATGCAGTGCAAACAGTGCAGTTTAGTTTACAGCACTAAAATACAGTATTAAATAAGCAGAATGCAATAAAAAGTGCAGTAGATTATATAATCAAGTGAAAAACAGGCAACTTATGTTTTTTGGGAAGTTGAGAAGCCTCTAGTCATCTGGTATATCTGCTCAGAGTTGCGGCTGGTAGCCCACCTCAGTTCAGCTTGGCTCAAATAAGCCTCAGTTTGCTTTCCTTTTTTTTAAATTTGTGTTTTATATATATATATATATATATATATATATATATATATATATATATATATATATGGGTCCACTTCTTAATTTAGAAATTACAAAATCCTGAAATTCTATACACTGAACCGAGAACCTCGAGATCTTGTAATCTTGAAATTAATAAAAAAAAAAGAAAAGAAATACATGTAAAACTATGTTTCTGCAGGGGGCAAGTACCCCTGCACCCCCCACACCCCCTGCACCTTAAATATACTAACTCAGAGATTGCTCTACAGAGAAGAGAATGGAAATGGGAATCACTAGACAGTGCAGAACGGGAATATTACCATTCTCTTCACTGTAGCACGATCTCAGAGTTAGCATATTTAAGGTGCAGGGGGTGTGGGGGGTGCAGGGGGGTGCTTGCCCCCCTTGCAAAACCCTTGTTTTACATTTTGTTTTCTATTCACTTTTTGATTTCAAAATTTCATAATGTCAAGATTTTGGGTTTGATTTTATGAATCTCGACATTATGGAATTTTGAAATTAAAAAGTGGACCCCAATTTCGCGATGGTACAGCAGTAGCATTGTTACCTCACAGCAAGAGGTTCTCCCGTTCGATTCTCAACTTGGCCTGGGAGTGCCTTCTGTGTGGAGTCTGCATGTCCTAGCATTTGAAAGACATGCATGCGTAAATGGGCGTGTCTTCGTTGAAGGGTGGGTGTCGAGCTGGCACCTCAGCATTTTGTAAAAATCTACTGCCAATCATTAGCGGACCGGAGTTCCGCTGTTGCAACCCCTTACCGGGAAAAAGCCGAAAGACAAACAGCATATATAGTTGTGCTGACTAATGTAAAATAAATAAAAGTTGCTTTTATGAGAAAGTCAGCAAAATTTAAAGCTGTGAAATAAGTGTAAGCATAGCACATGTGGCAACATTGTGAATCACACAACACATAGTATGTGTAGATCAAGTTTTAAATCCCGCATTTATTTTTCAGTAACAAAAAGTAAGAAACACTTTTTACAATAATAATGCATGTTGAGCTTTGCCTATCTCATTTGTGCATTACTCACCTCTGCGCAAACATGGTGCAATGGCCCAGACAACAAGCAGATGTTGTCAGTTTCATAAAAGATACATTGCAACCCCTTTTGCCTTTCATCAGGCAAACATGCTAAGCATCATTGCATGACAGTCAGCAAGCTTCCACAACACCTGCAGTTCCAGAACACCTACAGATGCAAGGCAGACAACTGTCAATTTTGAAAAGGTTACATTGTTGTATCTTTTGCTGACCATCGCCCAAACACGCTAAGTAGTGTTGTGCAGCAAGCAGCAAGCTTCCCCACCACTTGTAGTTCCAGAACTCCTGCAGACAGCAAGCAGACATTGTCAATTTCAAAAAGGATATTATATCATGTGTGGTCTTCCTTCCACCATGCAAACTTGCTAAACTGCATTACACAGCAGTCAGCATACATATACACAAATAAATGTGAAAATATAAAGCTACTGCCTAGTTGTTCCTGTGGCAGCAGTTGTAAGTTAAAGACTACACTAAATGTAAGCCAGAGTTCTAATCCAGCAAAATCAAACGTTTTATTAATATTGTTCAACATTACTTTGTATAAAAATTCACAATAAAAAATAATTATACTACAAATAACTATGTATAGCAGGTGCATTGAGCATATGCAGATAACATATATATCAAATATATAAAAGTGGGTATGAGTAGAATTATGGTTCTGCAATTAAACATCTTTTTTTCTGAACTTTCGTGTCATACATGGTTAAACACTCAACTCTTTAATGTATAACTAATGAGCAAGTCTGACAAGCAAGATCTCAATTGCAATGAGTACTCTGCACAGTAATGACTGCAGTAAATGAGACTGATGCTTGCTTTTCTCTGTGGTGACTGGTGCAAGCTAATGGCCCCAATACTGGTGAGCCAGGGTTCTCATCTAGCAAACTCCAAATTTTATAATGTTTGTCCACTCAGTTTTTTAAAACTAAAGAACAATCTAAAGATAATTATAAATAACAATAACTATCTATAGATAACACTGGAGATCATATAAATTATATGTGGGACTGAGGGTATACTGACAATTATGTTACTGTACTTACTGTAAAAGTGTATTTTCTGGCCTGGGATGGACTTCATACTTCATTGATAGCTATGTACACATGAATTTATAAACCAGGACTTTTTCAGGTCATACACAAACACTGTTAACTACTCACTATTTCATGTATCAATATAATTAAAGAGAATGTCTGATAAGTACTTCTTCTGCAGCAAGGATGAAGAAACACCTGTGTAGAAGAGTATGTTTTGCCTGTTTTGTATAGGTTTGAATCTCACATTGTACAAATTACTTTTATCAGTGTCTCCAGCCATACAAAAAAATGTCTCAGGTCATTAAATTTATACCCCCAATACATGTCGGCAAAGTTAAATCAACTAACAGGTACAGCAGCATCCAAACCAAAAGCTAATGCCAACTGTCACATTACCCTTCCTATTTCATAAACTGTCTTCCTCTCTGTTTGGCACTGTTGCTCTCTGCTTAACATCGTGTAAATTTATTATTTATTTATTATTTATTTATTTATTTTACATTTGTTGACTGGGATTGTCCGACTGAGCTGATGAGCCCTGTTTCAGCAGAGACCCGGGGAGAAAAGCTCCAACATATTATACAATTTTTATTATAAATAAGCATTAAACAGCAATGTTACAGAATTATTACAAGGCATTAAGCAGCAATACGATGTTATATAGTGTCTATAATCAGTAGTATAGCAAAACTATTTCAAGATGTATAAAGAAATATGTCATTAAGATGAATATAGTTTTTGGGCTAAGTAGTTACAAAAACCCAGTTTTACCATAATGTAGTTGCATAAAGGCGAGACAGTTACAATAGAATGTTTCTTTGAGATGATTTGTTTAATATATTTTAGAAGACAGTAGAAAGAGTAGTCAAAGGAAGATTAGAGAGAGCTAGTGAGAAAAATGAGTTAAGGGCAGAAAGTAGATTAAGGTATGGGAAGTAGGGGATGTTTAAGGAGGGAGAGCGCAATGGCAGGACCAGTGACTTTTAAAGTGCTCTTTGGTGGCTGTCTTAAATTGTTTAGGATGTGTAAGGATCCTGATTTCTAGTGGGGGCCTATTCCAGGCAATAGTGGGGTGATAGCTATATATGTTGTGTCCAGATTTAGACTTGAGTTTGTAGATTTGTAGTAGGTCTTGGTTAGAGCTTCGGAGAGGTCTGGAGGGAGAATAAATGGAGATGAGATGGGATAGTGCTGGGCAGTTGGAAACAGGTGGGGTACTTCAAGACAGTTTATGTGTTTTTGTGAGAGACAGTGATGAGATTTGTAGGTTTGTTGGACAGCAAATTTAGCTACCTTGTTGTAGGTAGATTCAAGTTTGGTCAGGAGTGCTGAGTTAAGATTTGTGAGAATATGAGCATTGTACATTATACTGGGTAGAAGGTAGGTAAGAGAGAGAGTAATCTTGGCTTCAGAGGTAAGGAATTTATTGATACGGTAAAGAGCCCTAGTTTTGAATGAGTCTTTTTGATACAGTTATTAACATGCAAGTCAAATTTAAGCTGATCATCGATGGTTACGCCTAAGAGCTTAGTGCTGGATTCTACCTGAATGGGGGTGTTATTAAGGGACTGTATGGAGAAGTAGGGTTTTATATTGTTGAGCTTTTTAGGTAGGAAGAGTAACATTTTTGCTTTTATAAGGTTAAGGATGAGCTAGTTGTTGGAGAGCCATGTTTCAACTAAGTTAAAAGATGCCTGAGTAGCTGAGAAGAGCTTAGAGGGAGACTTGGCTGTGGTGATGACTCTAGTAAAGATGACTGAGGACAGGAGGTATAGAGCTGATTAGTAAAGATATTAAAAAGTAAAGGCCCTAGGATAGACCCTTGAGATACATCCATTTTTACAGGGAGAGGAGGGGAGAGTGCAGAGTGTCATCTCACTGATTGAGATCTATCACTGAGGTAGCTAGAGAACCATGCAACAGTATCAGAGAAGAAGTTGAGGTTATGCAGTTGGCATTGCAGTACAGATATGCAGACTAGTCGTAAAATGTGATAACACAAATTGGCAGGAAAACACTTAACTGCTGCTGTTAGACCTGCACAGACATGGCAGAAGCAAGAAAGGAAGATGCCCAATTTTGGACTCAAAGATGTGGTGTAGAGGAGTCCAGAATATTCATTTGACTTCTTATAAAGTGCCACAGCAGTAGGCTATTCCAGGGGAACTATACCAGGTCTCAATACAAATGGCTTGGAATAGTCTTGCCAAGGCTGTCTCCAGTGTGACTGGCATTCCAAGCACTGGAGAGCAATGCAGGCACCATTGTAATGACCTGAAAAGGCGCAAGTAGGAATAAATCAACTAGTGGCTGGATGAGCTTAGGACTGCTGATATCCTACAGTTGTATAACTGTGCTGATAAAAATACTTTAAATTATATAGAAAGCTGGATATAGCCAAGACTGTTATGCATAATGCTATTCTCTTTTTTTGCCCTTTTTCTTCAACAGCCACCCAAGAGATTGCAGCAAACAGAGATGCCAATGTTGGACATTTGGAAAGACTTGGAGAAGCAAGGTTTGTGTGTGTGCAGCACAAAATAATATTATTTTATCAAACGTATTGCTTGTCTATACATTAATAGTGACTTAAGCATGCATATCTTCACTGTAAAACCAAGCACACATGCTTTATTCTGTAGCTCAAGCCAACTGTAGGAGTGAATTGTAATAGTATATTTCTGGTGCAATATACCTTCTGGTGGAGGTAGTCAAGTAGTAGAATTGTGAAACCATCGTGCATAGTGAAAGATTAAAAATTAGGCAGATCCCTTTAATATGATTACGTCCTGTTTGTTATTGTTTGTTCACATGGTAATGATTTTGATGATCACGTATGTAGAGCCAAAGCATTGTTTCTTCTATTGGAATATACATAGTTTAGTTTTATAGTTAGCTAAATCCTTTCACCATTTACAGATGTGGCAATAACTTTGTCTTTTGGGCTGATTCTGATGATGTCTGCATAGCTGATGCATTGGCTTCTCATCATTAAGCCTTGATTCATGGTTTGAAGGGCATTTTGATTGGGTGAGTATGTACAGGCAAGTCATTCATTGGTTTAAATGGATTATTACGACAGGCAGCTGAATGTAGAAGATTGACTAATAGATGCACGTTTTAGCACTTTTCAACTAATCGTTGAAGCAGCTATTGATAGGCTTATATTAGGATTTTTAGAAACTGATAGATTGTTCATTATTTACTTTCTGAATTAATTGTAATTTTAGGTTTTAGGATTTACTTTTGAATAGTTATTCACTAGGAAGCTCTTTTTGTATCATTTATTTAATAATGATTTAAATGAGTGATTGTTAAGGATTGTCTCCATTATAACATTTAGCCATGTTGTTGAAGGGCATCGTGATATGCCGAGTATGCACAGGCTGGGCAGTTTAAGTAATCCTTATGATAATCACTCTGTCTATTTTTTTATTTTTTACTTTTTATTTTTGATTTATTGTGAGATTTAATGTGAGATTAATTGTACACATCAATATATGTAGCTTCATGTCACAATGATGCATTCATGTTTTTAGTATGCATGATCGCTATCTTGGAAGTATGATTGTACTTCATTGGCAGGTTTACTTACCTAAGGAAGCGAATGTAAAGTGTAACTCTACCAATTGTAGTACAGAAAATTCTGTTATGTGATAGGTGAATATTTGTTTAAGTGATTGACGATTGGTAGAATGAGTTACTGAAATCATTAGATAAGCGTTGTTGATTTTTTGTCTTGATTTTTATTGGAGGCTTAGCAATTATTTTAATTATATATAAGTTTAGATATTGATATATTTCTTGAATGGTCTGATGAAGCAATATTATGTTGTGAAAGTGCTTACTGTTTTACATTTTTAACATTTTATTATTTTGATTAAAGTCATCCATTTTCTCATAGAGTGGTGTTTGATGTTTTTTGTCTCTACAGTATTTTTATACACCACTGAGTTGCTGTTGGAGTGCTGTTTATCATGTGTTTCTGTTGTATATTTAGATGTTGTTGGTTCAAATCCCATAGGTAACAAATGTATCATAAAATAATTTAAAAATATCACATAATAACTTCAACAAAATTGGCATACAGGCCATGTTGTTAACTTAATCTGTATTATTTAGTAAAGCATAGGTGCAATATATGCATATTGCAAGGATTACTTTGAACAATCATCAGTTGTAGTTTGTAGTTGTTATTTACTGTAAAAGTAAATGTATTATTTATATTGTACTACTTTATTGCATGTAACATATAATGGTTCTAATTATCTTTTTCCTTTTTTTGTCTTTTACCCTGCCCTTTTTTTCTCTTTTTTATTTTTATATGTGTGGCCACAGCATTCTGATGTCATCAGATTCTGACAACTGACAAAATGATTTCCAGTACAGGGAGGTAGGCTAACCAAGTGACTCAGGCTGCCAAACCATCAATGGCTGCCACACCAATGCCCAGCACATCTGGAACTCAACCTGGCAGTACTGTCTCTGCAGCCACTGCATTACATGGGACCTCAACATCAGGTTGATTTACCCTGGCAACTGGTGCAGTGGTACCCTCCTGGAGTATTGGAGGAGAAGATAATTTTTTCATCTGCCAGAAGATGCCAGACATGGTATGTGAGGTCATAGAAAGTACCATTTATGCACACTTCAGCTGGATGGAGAAGATCGCTGGAATTCTGTGTAAAAGAAAATGTCAAGCACCCTAACAGCAAGCTCAGGAAAGGGACAGCAATGACAGTTCTGAGAGTGAGGACTAGATTCTCACTATCCCCATGCTTGACAGACATCTGATGTCCCCTCTCTGTCCCAAATCATAGTGTCCCTCAACCTTTTGTGTCCTTCACCATTTCTGTCTCTTTCCTTGTTTGTCCTGTTTGTCTGCAGCTGCTTTCTCACCTACCCTACTTACCTGCCCCTGACATAACTATGTGCCTTACCCAACATTCCTGTCTTACTGAAATAAAATCACAAAAATGGACACGTGCCCCCCCCAAAAAAAATTGTCCCATAGAAAGCTCTCCACTTTACACATGTGTCTTCTCATCATACTTAATTTGGTCCAATTGGTTATATAACATTACTGCATTGTTGGCACACATCTTTATTGAGATGATAGTCCAAACTCATCCAATATTCTATCCATGTTTATTTTACACTGCTGAAGCTTATAGCTTTTGTTCTCTCCTGATTCCCTCCTGCACATTCCTATATTGCTTTCACTTTGTTCTTCCCCAGCTTGCCCCCCCCCCCATTTCACCACTTTCCTATCTACCCCATTTTCACACCTTTAATCTGGTCAAAAAAATAGAATCACACACCACATACATGGCAGAAATGACCAATAATAAAGCCCTTCACTTTTTGTCCTTTACTTTTGCAAGGAGTTTGGCATTGCACACCACTGCCATGTGACAGTGAATGGCTCTTCACGTTTTATGACATAATTCCATTACCTCCGCACAATGTTGTTTAAACTTACTGCACTAAAGAAGCACACAATTAAAGCACAATAAAGATACTCATATTAAATATTTCCTATAATATTTATTTGGACTGATGAATGTATAAATATGCCAATCCATATGAGTACTGTTGACATAAATCAATTGATTATTGTTCGTTTTTATGCAATACTTCACTGTAGTTATTCTCTCTCACATTTGCAAAAAATATCACAATTAATCATTTATTGACATCCTGAATACGTATGTAAAAAATTAGATTGAACTGGATTTAAACCCTGAATCATTGGTGCTCAAAATAAGAGTTGACTTCTGTTACACCTACTGCCACAGAGACAGCTTAGCCGCAGGTGTTTTTCTTCCGCTCAGTGTTGTCTAAAGTGCTGACTGCCATCTCTCCACTTAGCATGTTTGCATGAAGGAAGACAAACCAATGGAACTATTTCTTTTTTTCTTAATGAAGCAGAGACTCACATGTTCTTGTTGCTTGACTATATGCAAATGGGGAAACCCATACAAATAGTTTTTAATGTCATAACATGAATGACATAATATTTGTGATACAAACTACATTATGAACACCATAGTATCTGTTAGCTATTTCTATCATAGCCAATATAGATAAGTACTTCTCAAGTTGAATTAGTAGTCATTAAATGTGTATCTTGCATGCACAGATACTTTGTCATTGATTGCACAAACTAACTGCTTGCTAGTGTGCTATGGAAAGAGCTGATCAGCATGTATTACATATGTTTATTGCCCAGTTAGTCTTCATCCCATTAAAATCCATGTAAAAACACTTTTTACTGACTGAACACGTATTTACACTGAGCCATGTCTGTCACCCTGCATCCATACACTTGAAAACTGGTATGTCAGTACTAGTTACCAAATGTAAACTACACTAGAGGAATAAATAGCACAATTGCATTGTTACATCATCTAAACCTTTACACCAACAATAGAAATTCAGATCATCTTATACATGTATTAATGTGGACAGCAGTTCTTCACAGATATGAACCCTGTACATACACATTTACATCCATGCTGATCACAAAAAATGTGTGTATCTATATGTGGCAATAACTGTATAATACACACAACATACCAAGAAACAGATGCGTATGTCTCAATTCTCTTACATATATTCCTGACAGCTTTTTGCATCTAGCTCGAGAAGCTGTATTTTAAAATATGCTTGCACATTGAAAACACAACAGAAAATACAAAATTCACACTATGCACACCACTCTGACAACAGGATATGTTGCCCACATCATATAATGATGATGGCATTATATATAAAGTCCACTATGACAAGGCAAAAACATAACTCAGGGGTGTTGCAATCATTAACTACTATATTTGAAGATGAGAACAAAATACTTACATGTGTGTTAAATTATCACAGCAGCAACATTGTATGTGTGTGTGTGTGTGTGTGTGTGTGTGTGTGTGTGTGTGTGTGTGTGTGTGTGTGTGGCTCTATGTATATGTAAGTGCGTGTGCATAGTCAGATGGACATCAGTCTGTATCCTACTATCATCAATCTGGTCACATGCAGAACTAGTATCTTGGCAGTCATACATGCCTACCCCGCCATTTCATACAGGCCTCCCAACATCTTCTTGCAAACATCCAGTGAAGATATCATCCACTCTAAATTGTCTAGCAGCAGTATAAAAGTGAGACTTGTGCTGTGCTGCTTCATATTCTTGATCTATTAACTAGTTAGTTAAGAGTTCTAATCTCACTGCAGTTGACTGGTGTATGTCTACTCAGAAGAGTATAAGTCTGCAGCCTACTGTTAGCCATCCAGTCCCATAGAGAAGAAAAATGTTTGACAGTTGTACATGGTTACCCAACCATTTCATTCAGGCTTCCCAACATCTTCTCACAAACATTCAGTGAGGATGTCATACACAATAAATTGCCAGCAGCAGTATAAAAGTCAGACTTGCACCATGGCACTTGTGTTAATTACTGAGTTCTACAGCTGGTGCTACTAGTTAAGTGTGTGTGTATGTGTGTGCATGTGCGTGTGCGTGTGCGTGTGTGTGTGTGTGTGTGTGTGTGTGTGTGTGTGTATGTTTGTACTCAAAAGAGCATATGTGTATATCCTACTGTCAGCAATCCAGTCCCATGGAGAACAAATACTTTTGACAGTCGTACTTGGCTACCCAGCCATTTCATACAGGCCTCCCAACATCTCCTATTTTAGAACAGCATGTGAGTCACTCCTATCACCATCTTCTCAGCATAGTATTTTAGAACAGCATGTGAGACACTGCTACTACCATCTTCTTCACACAAACATGCACTGCTGTAGTCATCAGCTGTACAGTGTTGTCTGACACTATAAAAACAGACTCATATTGTGGCACTTGCATAAAGTACTGTATTCTGAAGATAGATAGGTGTTCTAGTCTTACTGTGGTCAACTGATGTGTGCTTTCATTAAAACATCAGTAGGTGAAAAGTTTAGAATGTCATGTGAGTTCACAGCCATGACTCTGCTCCATACATCTTCTTGTAACATGCACTGATGATGTCATCCTGTATAAAGTACACTTTGACATCATTCAAGTCAAACTTATATTGTGGCAGAAATGGTAAGTATTGTGGTCTTCAAATTCTGTTAAAGGCAATGTGAGTGTCTATTCAAATAATATTTTTGAGATAATTTTACACTGAGATGTGACTCCACATCCATGTCAGACACTCAGCCCTACATGTTCTTCTCAGCATACAATGATGCTATTATACATGACAGTGTTAAAGTTACACATATGTGGTGCTGCTACTGTTGCATTTTAAGGAATTAAGCTTATATTCTTACACTGGT
Organism: Protopterus annectens; assembly: GCF_019279795.1. NCBI lineage: Eukaryota > Metazoa > Chordata > Ceratodontiformes > Protopteridae > Protopterus > Protopterus annectens. The sequence continues at coordinate 1,826,305,026 of NC_056739.1, forward strand.
GTAATGTTTACACTGGTGTAATGTTAAAATCAGGCCCAGTCTACTGCTGCATGTGGTTGGTGTTACATTATGGTCATTATATGACCTTTTGAATTGCTTTTTATTTCACTACCACTTAGAAGATCCTTTAATGTAGCCCCATGCATGCAACACTCCCTTTTACCCTCTGCCAGCTGGCATCCTTCTTGCAGAGGAGAGGAGGATGTCCCCATGTCAAAGATGCATACACACATCTTGAAGCAGAGTCCACAAGCCTTTGAAAGCCATCTCTAGACCACTGAATGTGCAATTGGTAATTATGTCATGGGGTGGTGTACATGTCACATATTGAGATAGGCACTATGTAATGCAGTCAAACAAATGCACACATACACACATAGCCTTATTATCTTCCATCATATAGATATAGGGAGTTTCCTTTAAATGTAATAAGTGTAGGATTTTATGTGGTGTTGGCCATTAGTTCAGTCATGACTTATGACCCTATGAACATTTCACATCAATGTTACTATCATTGACATGTGCTGTGTTGTGGTCTCTATGTACAGTATGCTACAAGAGTGTATTACAATCTGTGATGTGAGGTAATGTATTGATGTCTACTGTTGACATTTCATTACATGTTCCTTCTATAACAGCCATAGTAATATGCCTCTTGAGTGCTACTAACATGGGATAAAACTATATTGTCAGCTTATTAAGGTATGTGTTTTTGTAGTGGTGCAGAGCAACATTCTACCCATTTCTCATTCAGCCATCACATTTACACTTGCAGTATGGCACAAGTGTGCAAGTGTATACCTACCACCCTTAAATGCTCTGTGACAGGCATCAATATAAATTCATACTGATTACATGGGCACAAAAGTCTTCTTTCATCCACATGTAATGCTATGGTATACAGAAAAATAACACATGTTGTGATTCAACTGCAACCTTGTGGAATTCATTATATGTGCAATTGTGTTGCTATTCCCAAGGATTATTGAGGAGGTCAGCAGCACTATTGTGTGACTATCAGCATTTGTGTCAGTAAACTTTCTGCATAAGCCACAACCAGCTCATTTGTAATGCGTCCTTATATAGCATCAGTCCACTCAAACACAGCTTTCACATGAAGCACATATAGACATGTTGTGCAATTGATGCAATTACATGGCATTGGTACAGTTGTATGACTGTGTGAATAGTACAAGTGTGTGGCATTTGATCCATAACCAAGGCTGTATTTGGAGATGTTGTCACAAATCATTTATTTAAATAAGTGTGAAACATTAAGGGGAATATACAGCTAAGCACAGAGCTGTTTGTGGATGTCAGCAGCCATACTCAGCCAGAGAAAATAGACAATCTGCCTGGAGACAGTTCATCTCACACTTCACCCTGTTGTCAGAGGTCACCAGCAAAAGTATACATGCAAACATTACTCAGTTTATATTGTCAGGAGAGCAGCTCATTTGTGAACTCTCTAAGGGTAACAATACAGAATCAATGGGCTCTGACAATATCACAGGCTGCCTATACTGTGACTTAAAACAACATGCAGCAGACACAGTTGGATCCCTACTTCAACACAGCCTTTGAGATAGCCTATGTTCTTGAAGAAGGGTGTGCACAACAGTCATCCATCTGAATGGTGAGGGGGAACCATCACCTGATGCAGGGACTTATAGACCCATACTTCTGACTTTCCTCATCTGTGATGCAGACCAATGAGTTATCATGGACCTTATCAGAAAGGACACTGGTAATTTCATGTGTGCCAAACCCATGTTTGATTTGTTACAGCTGCATCATGTCTGTTAAATCTGTTTGATGTCTTCGAGAAGGTCATCAATAGCATACATGAAGAAAAGACTATTATCCTGTGTAACTTGATCTGGCCAAGGACTGTGATACAAATTCATACTCTGGTATTACAGAGAAGCAGTCTCAAGTGGGCATAAACACCTATGTCACCAAGTGGGTAGACAAATGGATCACTTACAGGAGGCATAATGTTGAAGCATGTAAATTCACCTCTAGCTGGAGTCCAGTGACCAAATCTGTACCTCAGGACTCTGTACGAGGCTCTTTACAGTTCATTATTTAAGTCCAGGAGTCAAGAAAAATTTACACATCCTTTGTGTAGCCAGCTTTGTGGACAACTGCAAACTGTTGACAATCACTGAATCCAAGAACAGTATTGGTATAATGCAGAAAGTAGTAACACACAAAAAGGTTTGTTGCCAAAGCCATGCAGACACACTAGATGAACAAATACTATGATTAGAACTTTTATGAAAGCAAATACACAAGCTAACTACAATATAGACAGAAGACCCCTGTGAGCAGACCAAGTGGTACAAGACCTTGGCACTCAGGTAGATAGTAAGTGGAACTTCCACCAGCATGTGACCACAGCGGTGACAAATCCCTTGTATGTAGCACAACTCCTGAGTATGGGAGGGACATCCACATGAGTGGGCATTGTAGTCTCATTGTTCTCAGTCATCATCACATTAATAATTGAGTACAATGCACCATTTTGTATGTACCTCACCATACATCTTCCAGGAATGATTTACTCAAGTGTATCAGTTTTGCCACAGTGAGCCCCACACATTTTGTCAGCCATACCTAAATATTAGTTGTTATGCATAACCATTAATAGTTGACAGTGCAGAACTCCCTTCAATGTGTTATACAAGATGCATGTGTGATATGTGCTCATGTGATGCACCCAGTAAATACATAGCTCATTGATAACATTAAATGCATTGGTTACATTCTTGCAAGTGTGGATTGTGGCATAAATATGCCATGCAAACCTGTGAACTAGCCAGGATTGCTGATAATTTAAACTACAGGTGTAACACTGCCCCCCTTAATATCTGCAAAAAGTGATCATTTTTGAAGAAGGTGTGCTTGATTACCCTTATAAATTACTGAATAATCATTGCAGTTCTACATGTGTGTTCATGGAGGACATGTCTAATAAGTCACAATCACATATTTTATGCAAATGACACAGATTAACTGTGGCATTATCATTATATTGTCCATGATTGTGTGTGTTTCTGTCTAATGATGCCCACAAGCCTGTTGCTATCTGCCCTGATTGCTTGAGACCTGTTCTGAGATTACATTCATATTCCAGCAAATCATTTTGCACATCTTAACAATATGCACATACCCCCTATTGCGTATACCATCCTTGCTAAATGTTCTCTCCAGTGATCATGTCAGGATATCAAAACGCACGGAACAACAACAGAATAAACTCTCTAGAGACAAAAATATGTCTCAACTAAGCTTTATGTTACAAGTGAAACTCGACTCGAACAAGAAAGGAATATATATTTAATCACACTCCAAACATGTAAAAATGGTTAAGCGCTTTCATTTGTGTACTACAGACTTCTTCAGAACCATAATACTAACAGCTGATAACATATTTAAAAACTTTTTGGTGCCATTTTATTCAAGCGCTATACTTCTTAGCAGTATTTAAAGTGCTACTACAATTATTATCAAAAAACATCTATTTTTCTAACAAACATACATTGATATGCACTTATCTGCTGTACATTACCATGTTTCACCTGTACTGTTATGCTTTCTTCATCCCTACCATTTATGTGTGTGACCCTTTCCAAAACACACACTTCCCCAGAATAGTGTATTTATAATGCAGTCTATGCACCTTTGATGATCACTACCGATATTTTATTTCAGTATGCCTAAAACAAGCTTGCACAGCACTCAGCACTGACTACACTTTCCTATAATGTGTTAGGACTTTATGCATTGATTTATATTAAACCCTGGAAGTCATTGTGGCTGTTTGTGCAATCATGCAGAACTAGTTTGCTCATAGGTATACATGTCTGCATGTCTGCATGTGTTCATGCTGCTTTAGATGGCTTCCTGGCTGCTAACACTATTACTGGCCATGAAACCACACTTGCATCCGTGTAAGTTCAATGCGAGGCATGCATATGCAATTAGCACTGCTGGTCCTCGTGCAAGCACATAAATTCCATGTGAGCTTTGCACTAAGCCTACACGGAGATTATTGAATCCCTGGGATTGTTGTTATAAATTTAGAAAGTTGCTAGATTTGTGTTAGCATTCATTTTCTGTTAATTCTGAAACTCAAATGTGTGTCATTATTTAGTGACATCAGTCCTCAGTGATTTGGCAAAAATTACAAATTGTGTAAGAAACAGACCAAAAATATATAACAAAATCTGGGCAGTCTGCAAAAATCTGGAGAGTTAAGAAATGTAACAGAAAAGTGCTCGTAAATTTTTTTCTGTTTTGCATTGTATATTTGTATACTTCCCCTTTGTGGAAACATGTGCTCAGGGAGAGGACTCCCACAAGTATTTCATTTTCTTTTAAGGCCAACATTTACTTTGTCACACAATGATGTGGTCATCCCTTCAAATGTGTCCTGCCTCACACTTGCAATACCTCTTTTCCTGTAGCATCAGCAAGTAATTCACTGCTCTCTAAGTTGTGGGCTTAGGTAGGACAGTGCTCAAATCCAGCAAGGACTAATTACTTTGAGTCTAACTATAGTACTGGGTAGGAGTTGCTTATACATCTGGTGTGTGGTATTTCCCTTTGTGGAAATGTGCACAGGGACTGGGCTCTCACAACTACTTCACTTTCTTTTAAGACAAACATTTGCCTTGCCACATAATGATGAGGTCATCCCTTCAAATATGTTCTGTCTCATCAACCTAGCCAGACTTGTCCTTTGGTATGAGCAGCTGATACATAGTTCATTAGATTGTGGACTTAAATAGGCAGGAGTTCAAATCTGGCAATGCATAAGTAATGCACGTGTGTGAAATAACAGTTACAGATAAGACTACATTAACCAACATATGGTGATATGTTTGACTCACACTTGTGTGAGCAGTGACACAACTAAAGGATCTGGACCCCCTAACATACATTTTAGGGGATACATGAGCAATCCAAAAGAATGCTTAAGTCAGACATTAAAGTGTGTGCTTTGTGACTCCTGTGGTGGAAGGAGTTAATACCTGTGTCTATAGAATGTGGACATAGGCTGTGGTTCAAATACAGCTATTCTCACATACTGTGGTGGTATGGTAGATGATTTTACTTGTGCAGCAACTGGTTTATCAACAGATGTGTTATGGATAAATCAATGTTGGATGAACAGTTAAGTGGCTACATCATTCTGATAACTCAAAAGCATGTATGTGACTCATACTGCTTATAACACATCACTGATGCCATCCATTAAACTGTGTGGATTCTGATAACTGCAGTAATGATATTTTCCATGGTATCAGCTGTTGATATGCTATTCTCTACATTGTGGACATAGATAGGCAGGATTACAGATCAAGAAATGTCACTGTGGAAGACCATAGTGACAGACGGGACTGGCTAACTTGACAGATGGTGATATGCAAACCTGCATTACTCTGAACACTAACAGGGAAAGGAAGTGTTTAAACCACAGAAGATATTTTAGTGGAGGCTTAAGCAATGCATCAGACTCCTGATGCAATTCCTTCAAGTGAGTGCCTCAGTAGCTGTCCACTACATTTTTGTCTGTGGCATCATTGATTGATATGCAGCCCTATGAGCTATGAACCCAGGTAAGCAGGTGTGCAAGCCTATCAAGGTGTAACTGCTAAGTGTGTAACAGACTGTTAACATGCAAGACTGGCTTCTCTAAAGTAATTGGTCATTAAAACTTTACATACTGTAAACATTTGCAATCAGGGAGAGACATGTAAACTTTTGCAATCCCTTTAATGGGAGTGATATGCATTCAAACACAATGCTCAGGTTATCCCATCAAGTGTATGTTGTCTAATAAGTGTGATATGGAGTCTTGTTTGGAATGTTCAGTTGGTGTGCACACTAAGAGGAACTTGATCTGCATTGCAGACGTTCTACCCCATTACTGCATGCCTTCTGTTATTTTATTCACATTACAGTGTTTACAGGCAAGAGTGGCTTATTCAACAGGTCTTGAAGTGTGCCATGCTACATAGTGGTCACAAAGTGTAACAGGACAATCGCTATGTACTGGCTTTGGTATAGATAAATGATGTTCATCCAGTAATTGCTGTTTTTCCTTTTGAGTATGCTTGGTATAATGTATTCCATTACATAACAGTTAGCAAAAAACACACTAAGTGATCCATGTAGTGGAATAGTTATTATAAGATGTTGTTTTGTAGGAAAAACAATCTGAGAATTTGCAGTTGACAGCTGTGCAATGGAAGTAGTGGCTGATGAACCGAGGATAACAACAGTTTCATAGACCACTGTATGCTAAACATCACAATCAACAGGTGCTTGTTACAGTTCACTTACTAGCACATAGTAATATTTTACCTCTCTGAGGTATGTTGCATGTTATGATTCAGGTATTACAAATGTGTTGCACAATGCTGAGTTAGGGAAACATTTTGATTTAGGACATGATAGTAAACTGCCTTCAGATGTGTACTTTGCCAGACTGCATTAACTTGCGTATGAATGTCAGGAGCAGGAACTGCATATGTAAGTCACAACTGCTTTACAAGCACACATTTAATAAAGTGAAATGGTGCATGCAGCAGTTGTAGTTACACAATACTGACATCAGGCATATATATGATGTCGTTATTTTCCCAAGGTACTATCATGAGTGGTCTTCTTTCACACATACCTGTGTCCATAGGCAAGCACTGACATTCTTACTCACACAACACTGATATTAATGGAATCCCTCTAAATGACTTGTATCCTCCAGGATTTCCATCTTAGTATATTTTCTATCTCTCATGACATGTCCCACATCTTCTGTGTAATAACATCTCATCTATTGTAGTTATTCATCTGTACCAATGCATTACAGCACAATCTCTAAGAAATATTCTGTTCAAAATGACAGTTCTGTGGCAGGTCCTTTTAGATTGTACCACATACTGATTTGGGACTGATTTACTATCCCAATTTCTAACATTCTGAACAAGCATGTGGCTACTGCACCTGTTTTTTTTTTGAAATGATGTCCAGTGGTTCTCCTTATTTTTTCAACTGTTCCACAGTTTTATTTATGGTGCCTCACCATTATCTTGCACTGTTAGTTCAATATGTATAAAGACAAGGGAATTTGCCCACTTGTGTTACCTGCATATGTGCTCACACATTGCAACTGATTTATTTGGAATATTTATACTGCCTTTTTATTATGTTCCGGTATACATAACAATGCTACTGAACCTCCTACATGTCCATTGTCCTACTGTATTATGTTTTCTTGCCCACTGTAATCATACCTCCCTGTCTTTGAAGTTGAGGGGCATCCCTGAGTTTGACTCCAATTTTAGCACTGTCTCCCTTAATCCCATGTAAAAATATGGAGAACGATGGTGAAGTTTACTTAAGTAAATCATAACATTAATGGGAGGTGTACACTTCCTTCACATCTGAAAATGTATGCCATTTCACACTCTCTTGTTCTTTCAACATCTCAACTTATAATATTATTCATTGTTCACGACTATTTCTAGATATGTCCCTTATTCAGATTACATTTGATTTCAGAGCACTGAGTATTTGTTAAGCTTTGCCTGTGTTTTATGTATTCCTAGTTGTCCTAACTAGTTCTGTGCCATTCACATCTACTTGCTGACTCAGATTAGGCTAATTTACCACCTATGTTTATATTGTGTGCTTCAGCCCTGCTGCATCTCAACATGTTCTGGCCACAAGCATGTGCTGCTCAATGTGCAGGGTTGCTTGGGGTCTTCCATACTCAGCACTGCTGCTCATTGTACACAACCATTTGATCATGTTAGGGTCAGCACATGTATGCACTTCTTAATAAATTCCTGTGGTAGTTTTTTGCTGGGGAGCAAGCCTCTCTGTGCCCCCCGCAACCAGTCTATAGTTGATATACTAACTCCAAGACTGCAAATATGGGGAAAAAGGCATATTCTCAAACTCCAGGAACTGTACAATCTCACACATCGTTCTACATCTGCTTAGTTGTCTGATGTTGTCCAGCTATAGTGTCAACAAAATTCATTGCACCCATTTATAATATATATATATATATATATATATATATATATATATATATATAAATATATGTATTAGATCATTGAAATGGCACATTATCGAATGCCGTAACGACGAACTGCAAAACCTGAACCCTAACAATATTCAAACCTCAAAACAGCAAATTTTTTCCCAGGGAAAAAATTTGCTGTTCCAAGTAACACACACACACACACACACACACACACACACACACACACACACACACACACACACACACACACACACATGCACACACCACAAGCACACTAAAAATCAGCAATCCACACACATACATTTAAAAGTTACATCTAACCCTACACTACACTGTACATACACTATCTGTCCACTTACCTTAACCCAGACCCTAACCCTAAGGTCTGTCACTATCGCATACTCACCTCACCCGCACTCTAACCCTAACTCACTTAACCTGCCCCAACTCCAAATTCTCACTATCGCACACTCACCTCACCCGCGCCCTAACCTTAACTCACTTCACCTGCCTCTAACCCCAAATTCTCACTATTGCACACTCACCTCATCCGTGCCCTAACCCTAACTCACTTAACCCACCCCTAACCCCAAATTCTGTCACAATCACACACTTACCTGACCCATGCCCTAACCCTAACTCACCCAACCTGCACCCTAACCTGAACGTCCGCACAATCACACACTTACCTTAACCCAACTCGTAACTTTCCACCACATTGCTGAAAACAGTGAAGCCACAACAATTGCCAACCAAATTCTTTCCCTAGGAAAGAATTCAGTTTTGTGCAGCTTCGCTGTTTTCAGCGTTCGTGATATTGGGTTCGATATTAGATCATTCGAAATTCTGCCATTTCGATGATCTAATATAGACCCATATATATATATATATATATATATATATATATATATATATATATATATATATATATATATATGGGTCTACTTTATTTTGTTGAATCTCATTTCACTGAATTTCATTTCACCCCGACCACTTCACTGAAAACTTAAATTACTGAAAACTCATTTCACTGAATTTCATTTCACTGAACTGCAATTAGTATATATGGCACTGTGTAGAGTACTGTAAGGCAAGTAAAAGGTATATATCCTTTTTCCCACTGTAGTGCATTCCTGGAGTTAGTATATATACTTAGAGGGGGTGTGGGGAGCACAGACCCACCCACATTTGGGAGTGTGGGGGGGTGAAGCCCCCACTTAGTTTGATTACATATTGTCTTCTGGAGGAAGTTAGTCAATGGTGTTGCAACTATGCATGTCTACTGTTTAAAATGTATTGTTTTGATGTTTTTGGTAAAATACAATATAAAACAAACAAGGTAGGGGGCTATACACCCAACACCCACCCTAACTATATATACTAACTCCAGGAATGCACTACAGTGGGGAAAAGGGCATATACCTTTTACTTGCCTTACAGTACTCTACACAGTGCCATATATACTAAGTTCAGTTCAGTGAAATGAGTTTTCAGTAATTTGTGTTTTCAGCGATGTGGTCGGGGTGAAATGAAATTCAGTAGACCCATAGATATATATGTGGACATATAGATATCAATGTACAGTAACATTACAAAATAACAATTTACCATGTCTCACACTGAAGCAATGTCCAGACAAGTAGAGACCACAGTAACCATCCCAAACTTCCGATGACTCTTTTAAGTCCAAAGCATGCAGCAAAGAGACACATACCAGAAAACTACTTGGTAACATTGATAGATGGGAAAATGCTATATTCAGACACCCTAAATATATAACTGATATATATATAAATTGCAAAATTCAGTCACCATACACGCTGTTCCTTGCGGCAATAAAACGTGTTCACTATTACAATAGCGTCAACTGCGAATCAATGACCACTTCAATAACTCCAAGGAATATAAAATATAAAAGCTTTAATTGCAGACTTGATGTAAAACAAAGTAAGCGCTTTCGCCAACAGGCTTCTTCAGACTTAGATAGAATTACATAAAAACAAGCTCTTTAAAAGAACTATCATGATACCTGATTGGTTAAACAAATTACAAATTTTGCGCTTAACAATTTAAAGTGCTACTCACAGTACTAGTATTGTTAATCAAAGTTCGAACTTCATTCATAGAAGATCTATACTTATATTAATTCAGTCTACCACATTACTACTGAACTAATGTATTATATGTTACACACTTAAATTAAAATCAGCAGATTTATAATAAAGGTTAAAACACTGTTATAAAAATAAGAGTGCTATATAACTAACTTAATAACTTTTTACTGCACACAAGTAATAAATGCATAGCCAGTAGACTCGCAGCTAGAATAAAACCATGGCACCTACATACCAGTGTACTATCTAGACAAAAATGTTAGAAATAATAAAGCAGATCATATCGCTTTGATTATTTCAGCTAATAATCATGACCATATGTATACATAGGGAAGGTTCACAGAAAAAAGTGTATACATAACCTATAAAAAAGGGCTCACAATCATAGACATCTCAAGAAATGAATAAAGATAGGATGTCTAAATATTCATAGTAAATCCTATCACTCTGATGGTTTCAACTAAAGGACCTAACCATGTATATATGTAATAAACATGATCACTTATGTCTACAAAATGTATTGTTTTGATGTTTTTGGTAAAATACAATATAAAACAAACAAGGTAGGGGGCTATACACCCAACACCCACCCTAACTATATATACTAACTCCAGGAATGCACTACAGTGGGGAAAAGGGCATATACCTTTTACTTGCCTTACAGTACTCTACACAGTGCCATATATACTAAGTTCAGTTCAGTGAAATGAGTTTTCAGTAATTTGTGTTTTCAGCGATGTGGTCGGGGTGAAATGAAATTCAGTAGACCCATAGATATATATGTGGACATATAGATATCAATGTACAGTAACATTACAAAATAACAATTTACCATGTCTCACACTGAAGCAATGTCCAGACAAGTAGAGACCACAGTAACCATCCCAAACTTCCGATGACTCTTTTAAGTCCAAAGCATGCAGCAAAGAGACACATACCAGAAAACTACTTGGTAACATTGATAGATGGGAAAATGCTATATTCAGACACCCTAAATATATAACTGATATATATATAAATTGCACCCACAACACAGTGCAGAAACATCGTAACACTCTTATTTTATGAGGAGTCCTGAACCTGTCTTAGACTGTACAGTATATGCTTTTGATCTGGTAATACACTCAGGCCATCTAGAACATAAAAGTGATTTTTTTTTTTAATTGCAACAGCAAATGCAAACTAAATAAGCGCAATGAGTACATTTCAACAATGGATAACTTATAAGATATGAACAATTCATAGAACACATAAAAGTAAATGACAAAACAAGTTGTGTAGCATTCAGTGACAAATATTTATTACATCCAAGTTGAAAATAGATAGGTTATTTATTTTTTCAGGATTATCAGGTTAAAAGTTAGGCAATTTGCTTCTGGGTGTGTAAATCTGATGCTGTTGTAGACAATCACAAAATTAGTTGTGTGATTACCTTATTAAAAAAATCATATTGTGACAAATCCTCATTAAACAAACAGATGCGCTTTTTCACAACTGAAACATACTGCAGTTCCAAAAGCAGTCCTGAATTTTTCCTTCGTAATGTAATGAGAAGTCTAGTATGAAATGACAATTACAAGGTCCATACATATTCTTTCAGCAGCAACGATGGATGACGACAAATCCAGAAACCTGTGTTCTGAGATTTTCATCACTCCACATTTAAGCTGTCTAGTCCTTGACTATATTCTGTCTGCACAAGATGACAGTCCCCAACATGCTCTGACAGCAGGAGCATACTGCAGGTCAAATAAATCCAGTAGTAGACATTCTTCCGATATGCATTGCCAAAATCCTTCATTTATTAGTTTCACTTGATGTTCCCATACATTTGAAGTATATTTAAGAATGCTGTAATGGAAACAGTCATAGTGTAATATGAAAGTCTAACATTTAAACAAGTCTTGTGCAAGAGATCCTAAGAGATTTCATAAAAGCTGATTAGATACCAGTCGGTGGGTTTTTTTGGTTTACATTCATTTTTTCTCCATTTTGCAAGTATAATGACTCAAATTTAATAATATTGTTGAGTGAAGGGGCCATAGTTGCATGTCTTATTCGAAAGTAATTCAAAATATATTGTGAATATAGTTGAAATGACTATATTAGGTAGAAGGATAAAACCAGGGCAACTTTTGATCAAACTTTCTGTACAGGGTGGGATAAAGGCCTAATATTAGTTTTCAACCAGGCATCTCCTATCAGCTAAAAGAATACTAGGGTGACATCAAATTGGGGGTTCAAGACCACAGATGCCGATTTGAATCACTGTTTTATGTAATTTCTCATATGCATAATGAGTAACTACAATGCAGTACCAATATTAGCTTCTGATCTAGCCTATAAAGTGGGTTGTGATACATCAACCAAGTCTATTCATGATGAAGGCCACAGCCTACTGTAAGAGGCTAGTTATCCCTAACTTCCATTGTTGCATTGGGATATATAGTTAATTTACATCATTTTCCATCCCAAAAAATTGGAAAGATAGCTTTGGAAACTTAACTAACCATTTATTAGCACGTGATACTGACACATCTCAAAGTATAAAGGATCTGAGGAAAGAACATCATTTTAAGATTTCTGATCATTCTGTAAAGGGAGAGGTGCTAGGATTTCCACGCACGCACTTTTATGAAAAGTTTATCCCAATGCTGTTTCAGAATTAGCTCTATTAATTGGCAAATGGAAGATTCATACCTTGTCATTTAGGTGGATTTCTACACCATTAAAAGGGAATATCTGGACATCCAGCTAAACTGATAATTGGTTGTTGCATAATAGGAAAAAACAGTGTTTCACGTTGTTAACTTTGATGCCAGTGACAGAATAAATTAGCGCTGGGATTTTACAGACTGTATGCATGTCTGATGTAGCCCATTTTGAATACTCTAAGCAGTCAACTGTAAATTGTAAAATGTAGAGCTCAATGCTCCAGCAAGTTCCATCCTTGAAAATCTAAAAACTTTTTTGTATTATTCCAGCAGTTGTACTGCTGTAAGCAATAGTGATGGAAAAGGGTGGTATCCTTGATGGGTGTTCTTATCTAAAGGAAAGCACAGAATACGTTTGTACTGATTGGCATCTTAGGACATAGACTTTTACACAAATCACTAATCCCCAAGATTAATTGAGATGGAAAATGAAAGTGCTTTAGTATACACCATACATAAATACCATATGTACTATGATTTGAAAAACTGCTGATAGAGGGTTAGTAAAGGTTTTCAAAGTTCAAGCTCAGGGGCTTTATAAATGTGAGAAACAAGCCTGCCTGGGCCTCTTACTAGTGAGTGTCAACAATTATTTCCCTCTATCTGTGAAACGGGTTGTGTTAGTCTTTCCATGTCTTATATAGATAGTCTAGGGAACTATAAATAACCTAAAGGGTAGTCAATGCTTGTAACCAAGTTGGATATCCAATTTTCTCTATATCATTGCAAATAAAGCTTGAAAAGATTGCCTGTAGGTCAGTAACTGATTTTTCTTTTTGAGTGTACTGCTGATATAACCATGTCATTCTGCCTTCTGTTTAACACTATAAGCTCACAGCCTTCCTAGCTGATCATTCTTACTACAAGCGTTCATGTCAGCAGATTTGAAATAGAGCTGCAAAATGTTTAGTGTATGTTTAATAACCGTGCTCTGTAACAGAAACTGCTTGTCTTTAAACCTAGCTAATTTATTTGGAGTTAACAGTGCATTCCCTTTCTGCTCCATCTGTTTCCTCTGCTACCCATTTTTGACATACATGTAGGCTTTATATCCAATACATATGGCTGCTAGGTTAAGTTTGCATCTCCGAGCATAGATATCTTGGAATGCAGGCACGGACTTTCTTTGTAAAAACTCTGCAGCTCTTGCTTTACATATTGGATGCATACTTTATTCTATATTACCAAAGGATAAATTAACCATTATGCATTTTCTCCCCTCCTGTATTTGCTAGATCTATTGATAGAGCAATCCCCTCTTGATCTGAAAATAGGCAAATTCTTACTTCCATTCTTTAGTGCCATTTAATATCACACTGGATGACAACTAGTAATAAAATCTGTTACTATAGTTCCTGCCTGGAGTCATAAAAGTACTACCTGGCTCCCCGTCTTTAAGGAGGTTTCAAATATCCTTTAGAAGGCAACTCTTGAGCTTTCATGCCTGACAGTATGTCTTGCAGAGGTCTTGTGTGCCTGTCTGATGTAGGGATGTTCCTATCAGTAACAGACTCTAACATTACATTGAAATGACCTCACTCTAACATAAGTGATTTACTATGCTTCATCAGATTTAAACAAGGTTGTAAAGAATGAAGGGGTCTCATAAATTACCCCAACAATAAATGCACCTGTGTTTTCTTTAACTTAGTTACTACTCATCATTCTATCTTAGTCGTCATTATCCCTAGCAGCTACTAGTTGTCTTCTAGATAAAAATGTGTCCAATCTTCTTTCAGAATATTTAGTTGAACTGTGCCCTACACACTGGTAATAGAAATCATCCAGACACCTTTCACAGTGTTTTGCTATTTCTGTCTGCTGAAGCAAAACAGCATCTGATTTAAAAAAAAAAAGCACAAAACAGACACATAACTGATACTAGGTTTTAACTTATAATTATGACCACCTTTATTAAATTGTATTGCAGTAAAGCCACATATTTATTCATCTATTAATTGATTGATTGATTGATTGATTGACATTGGTTGCCGGGGAGAAAAAAAAAACAACAAATAAAAGCACAGGAAATACATATACATAAGTGAAAATTGACATCATATTACAATACTCTGTTGAGTTATGGCTAATAACTTTGTCATCTAGTTGAATAAGATGTTACCTTTGATTGACTAGTTCACTCTGATAATAGACGTTATCATTACTGAAAAATTAAACTGAGGCTTAAAACTGATCAACCAGATAAGCTTAAACATGTATAAACAAATTATTTTCTTGACAATTAAGGGTGTTCAATAACACAATAAGCACTTTCCTACTGTGCTTAAAAATATTAAGCACATAACATGCAAAAGCTATTTTATCACATACACCATGCACAAAAAACTGAATTACATAGAATATACTTGACTAATAAAGTCTCATGTTTTTCGTTGCTTAATTTTTATTGGTTCATCTGCTTTTCACTTGTAGGTGAGTCTTTTGTTGAAGGGGAATTGGCAAAAATAATGATGAGATATTTAAAAGTAGACTGATACTTCATGATTTTTTAAGGCTGGTTATTGGGAATTGTTTCTAATTCCACAATATCCATCCCATGGTGGGGGTTTGGATTTAGTTAAGTGAATCTGCTCCCTTTGAGTATACTGAAGATAAGTTTTGCTGCCTCCTTATGTGGGACACTTTCTGGGCTTCTTGCAGTTGATAGTTTATCTGCACTTCTTGTATATCTGGAATTGTCCCCACATTAGGAATGGCTGCTGCACCATCTCCATGGAGATGTTGGGACCTGGAATAGGTTTGTAGCAATCATGTTCTTGTGGTTATTTGTAGCAATCGAGTTGATCTTATATTTTAATTGTTTGTTTGACCTGCTGCTTTCCTGACTTCATTGCTTTGCAGAAAAAGTGTAGTCACTTCTGGAAGGTTAAAATGTTTCCTATTATTGTTCCATTTGATTAGCAATGAGGCTGAGAAATTAAAGCTAGGAGGGACTGCATTATATTAGTAACATTTTCTTTACTGTAGTGAATGCCTAATACTTGTCTATCTCATCATAATAGTAATCCTATTGCAGACTTACATTCTGACTAGCCAGCAAGAATTCCCCACCCCCCCACACCTTACCCCCAGATCATTTTTTTCTTATCTTGGAGGCTGGTTAAGGCAAAGAGCAAGTTTTAGGGAGTGGCGTGACATCTCAATCATGATATCAAGGGTAACAAAAGTGATGCTTTCAGGCAGCTTTCCAAAAAATCTCCTAGGTCATCTGGATCCATTCCATGTAGTTATCAAGAGTTGGATGCAGTTCTGCTGATTTTCTAAATCATCTAGTTTTTGCTGTGACTGCTGAATAGTTGCATGTTGATCACTGATGCGGGCTTGCATACCATGGATCTGGATCACATTAAGTATCCGAAATTAAGTTATTAAAGTATAATTGCAGCTCCATGGGATGAAGTTCACAAAATTTAAGTTCCTACTATTAACCTAGTTAGTTTCACAGCAGTTAACAGTGATATGAACAAACACTGATAAATCCAAGATATGCATTACATGGAAACAGACTGCCAAGGGGTGTTGTGAGGCCTGATGATGCAAGAAGACTTTCCTACCCTGGAAGACCCATTTTTGCTTGAAATGCCCATTTGGGGAGGGAATTATTACCCATAGAAAATGGGTATCTGTTAAGCTGTTTTGTTGTACAATAATTAAATATACATCTATATATCTATATATTTACATATATATGATATTTCAGAGTCAGTGTAGGATATATAATTGCTGCTGCAAGGACTATTAGATAACAAATAAAGCAATGAAGGAATTAAAACGCCATGCATATATACACAAAGAGATGCAGTGACACACACACAGTCTGTTTCACATATACAGAAATTCAGACACATAAAAAGCACACAGCCACGCTCATGCACGCGCGCACACACACACACACACACACACACACACACACACACACACACACACACACACACACACACACACACACACACACACACACATACATAAAACAGCCCACCAATTACAACTAATTTACTAACTGTGATGTCTGATTGTAATCAAATGAATAAATACAAAAATAATAGCCACAGTCATCTGTTAACCTTTCAGGACACATTAGACCTAAATTACTATAACTTACACACACACACACACACACACACACACACACACACACACACACACACATGCATAAAACAGCCCACCAATTACAACTAATTTACTAACTGTGATGTCTGATTGTAATCAAATGAATGAATACAAAAATAATAGCCACAGTCATCTGTTAACCTCTCAGGACACATTAGACCTAAATTACTATAACTTACACACACACACACACACACACAAACACACACACATAGCCACTTTGTTGACAGACCACATCTCAGATGTTAGAATAGAAAAGATAAAAACAACAAAATGCTATAAGAATAAGCAAATGTATGCCATACATTTCAGAAGCTTTCAAGTAAAAAAATACATTCTTAGATGATTTTAAGTAGCCACCCACAAATTAGTTATTTAAATAAGCAATTAATCACATGGTCAGTGATGTAAACTCCTCTTCTTAAGAATGGAGTTTAATGTGTAAGCATCAGTTAAGTCTGGATGGCATAATGCATTCAGTCTAGTTACCCACTCATATTCTTTACTTTCAGTGTCATTAATTATATCGCTCATTCTAATTTTAGGATGAATCAAACATTTAAATGTATGCTGATTCCCATTTTCAAACATATATTTAGCAACATCATTATTCATATTACATTTCTTTAGGTCAGAGTCATTAATGATTACACTAAGTGTACACAATCTGTATTCAAGAACATTCTACCATATGTTTTCATAATAGTGTACACTGACTGTGGGATTCTCCTGAAGCATACATGACGCTTACATGTCAGCTCGATGAGTAGCAGAGCCAGTTTGCATATGCATGCTGCTCATCATGCTTGCACAAATACAAGCACATTTTTGTGCCCAGCAACAGTCAGCAACAGCATTGGTGGCCAGGAAAACATGTTGAACAGTATGAGCACACACAATAAACAAACAAGCTTGCCTATGTGCAAACATGCTAAACGTACTTGCCCTGACAGCTTGGGAAGTTACACAGGGCAAATTTATTTATTTATTTATTTATTTATTTTACATTTGTTGACTGGGATAGTCCGACTGGATATATGTCCATTTTCAGCGGAGGCCCGGGGAGAAAAGCTCCAAGGTAACCAAGTTAGATAAAAAATTCAGTCTATACAGTAGTTGACATATATAAGCAAGCAATAAGGTTTATGATTAACAATGTATGCAGAGGTTGCATATCTAGGCAAATAAAAGTAGTTCTGGGGTAACATAATTCAAAGTGAAGGCCTTCATTAAGTTGTTCAAGTCAGGAAGGATATTGTTTTTAAGTCATACAGTTATTTACAGATAAAATATTTACAGTGGTTACATGCCAAAACACATTAGAGTTAGACAAGGTAAAGGTCAGGATAGTGCAACAGATTAGCTAAACTATTTTAGCCTCATTGTCAAGAAGAGTTAGTCGGGTTTACTACATTGACATAGCCAGTTTAACGTCAAATGTTGATTAAGTCTAGTCTTGAATTGACTCAGGGAGTTGAGCAAAGTAATTTCTGTTGGTAGAGAGTTTCAGGTTTTGCTAACAGCTTGGGGTGGCTAACAGCTTGGGTGGCTAGAACTACCCAGCATGATCCAGTATAACCTCATGTTAACTGCCCATAAGATACTTTACAATCCAGATCATACTCCTGCTCTTAAAAATATTATCACCCCCTATCACAATCACCGGCCACTTCATGCAGGTCTACTGAATGCAGTAGACCTGCAGGTTGGTGAGAATATGAGCAGTTTGTTTTTTTGGGGGGGATTCAGGATCAGACGATGTCCAGAAAGCCAGTTTTGCTAACAGAGTTTATGAAGAGAGAGTCACCGGCAGAGTTTTTAGTTTTGATAGACTGGACTAGTAATTTATTAGAGGATCAAAGTGGCCGGTGATTCGATAATGTTAAAGGTGGCTTGTGTGGCTAACCACGGTTCATTTGGAGAAGTGGCCGAGCAAATCAGGGTGGAGTTGTCAGCATATTGGACACAGCTGACTGTAGGGATAGCAGAATAGAGGTCATTAATAAAGATGGAGAAAAGTAGGGGCCCTAGTATGGATCGCTGGGGTACACCTAGTGTGTTGGGTAGTAGATTAGAAAGCTTATTTTGCCACGGGACAGCCTGTTGTCTATCTTTCAGATAGGATTGGATCCATTGGAGGTATGGATTAGTAGCTGGTGATCCACCATATCAAATGCCTTGGAGAGGTCCAAGAAGAGGGCTGAGGATAAGTTTTTGTTATTGCGATTTTGGATTATGATATTAGAGAAGGTTAGAAGGGATGTGGTAGTACTGTGGTGTGGTCAAAAGCCATGCTGGGAGTCTGCCATGAGGTTATTCTGAGTTAGGTGATGCATTAATTGTCTATGGATACATTTTTCCATGATTTTTGCAAGTGGGGATAATATTGCTATTGGCCTATAGTTGGATAGTTCAGTAGAGCTACCTCCTTTGTGTAGTGGGATTACATAGGCTATTTTCCAAATAGAGGGGATTCTGGCTTCTGCTATTGTTCGATTGATTAGTTTTGAGATTGGGTAAGCAATAGCATCAGCTGCTTTTTGTAGATACTCGGCAGGGAGTTGGTCAGCGTAGAGAGTAATTTGTTTCAGTTTTTTTAATTAGGGTACAGATGAGGGAGGTGGCAACTGGTTGGAGTCTGAGTGTAGGTTGGCTCCTGGGAGTGGTGATTTCATGACAGTGGGAGCTGGGAGGTAGTTGACTCGCTAGGACTTGAATAGTCTCAGTAAAGAAATGGTTGAAACTGTTAGAGACTTCCTCAGGAGGTTTATCAATGGAGGCTAAGGGGACTGGTGTGAAAGTTTGTCCAGGATGTAATAGCTTGTTTATACCTGCCCAGATGTTCTGAGGCTTGTTTTGATTTATTTCCTGCAGATTATGGTAGTAATTTTTTTGTCTAGTAGAATGGATTTTTTAGTAACGTTCCTTAGTTGTCTATATTTGATGTGGTCTTGGGGGTCTTTAATAGGTCGCCATAATGCCCATACCTTATTTCTGAGGGTGATTTTTTGCTTGGACTTTTTGGATAACCAAGGTGCAGTTTTTGCCTTAGTTCTTATTGAACGTACGGGATCATGAGAATCAAGGATTCTATGAATTTGTTGTTAAAGTACCCGACTGCTTCATCTAAGGGGAGGTGTCTTAAAACTGACCAATTACATGAGTTTAGTTCTTGTTGGAATTTGGTGGGGTTAAAGTTTGTACTGTTTTTTGCCAATCTAAGTAAGGGCTGTTGGGGGTTGATGGCTTTGTGCTTAATAATATAGGTGGGTAGGTGATCGCTTAGGTCATCAGTGAGGGTCCCAGAGGTGTATATTTGGGGATGACTATTTATAAGTATCCAATCAAGTATGCTTTCTTTATGTTTTGGTTTACCTATCCTGGTAGGGGTTGTGATGACTTGTGAGAATGCATGCAGGTTGATATGGGTTGTTAGGGAGTCTGAGGAACAAGTATTCCAGTCTATGTTGAGGTCTCTGAGTAGTATGGTTTCTTGGGGGTAGTGATATGTTAGCCAATGAAGGGTATCTTTGAGTGTGGCTACAATATTACATGGGGAATGTACAAACAGATGATATAGATACATTTATTTTTGTTAATTTGTAGCTTGGTGGCAAGAATTTCAGAGTTGTTAGTTTGAGGTGGTTGTGTAGATTCAATGGTGACATTCAACGCAGATTTATATAGAACTACTACCCCACCCCCTTTCCTTGAAGCACGATCAAGCCTGTATATGTTATATCCAAGTGGTAGCACTTCATTGTCTGTAATGCTAAGTTTTAGCCAGGTTTCAGATAAACAGAGAATATCAGGGGAGTGGACATCTAGGAGTGCATGGAGTTCATGTAGCATGTTGTTAATACTTCTAATGTTAAGGTGACAGGCCAGTAAAGAGTTAGCTGGCCTATCAATTGTAGGTTTATAACTTGGATTATAATTAGGGGGAATATTTATGATATATTTATGATATATTTATGACGTAGCTACTTTATAGTTAATAGTTAATATATGTTTTAGTAATATTTCAGGTACATTTTTGCACACTAACACTACTATTGATTGTAACAAGAACAGTTATTTATATTATATGTACATCTATAGTGTAGTGTTCCAATTTAACTTATTCTTTAAGAGCACGCAATTTAATCAACTAATTAATTAATTAACTAATCAAGGAATGTGTATATAAGGGATGGCAAAGTTTCTATATATTCAGTACTCTGATGATGTCCTGAAGTTATTGGGTGAAAGTGCTTAGTACGTAGATTTGTTCGATTTATTGTTTTTATTTAATAAACCAGTCTTTTACGTTTTGCTGTGTGGTTTTTCAGTTTCACAGTTTTGCCTTTTTTGTACTTACTTTTTTTGCCAGTCAGTGTCCGTTTAGACTGGTTTTAAGTTTTTTTATCCGCCATCCTTGTTCGCTATATAGTTCATTTTTACTGCATTGTCTTTTCAACCCATTTTTTCTGCTATATTGATTGCTTGACGCGTCTCTCATCGTTTTATAGTATTTGTCTTTTGTCTCGCAAACCAGTTTGCCTGTGGTTAGTGATTTTGGACTTTGTGCTTATTCCATCAACATGGAGCAACTTTTGTTGGAACATATAGACATAACACAAAGATTAATTAAGGCTTTACAAGACAGGGGTGAGAAGAGCCCTGTCGAAGGCGAAGTATTAGTGAGTGACTCACAAGAACGGCTGTATACACTCCACTCCACCCCAAATACAAGCCTGAATAGACCGTCAGCTAGAAATGGTTCAAGGAGATCCATTGGAGGAGGTACTAATACAGGAAGTGATAAATGTGGAGGCCCACCTCTGAACTCAGCTTTGAACACTAGGGACGGACACAATGGAGGCGTGCATGGCATAGCAATCAGTTATGAAAGGAATTTTATGGATTTAAAACTTTTTTTAGCAGCACCATCATTGAGCAAAGACCAGTTTCCTAAACATAGAGACATGGGCAGTCTTAATAAACAATTTACGGACTTTGAAAGAGTTTTAAAGACTTTTAAATCATTGCAGATGGACAATGTCTTCTTAGAAAGATCGGTAGAATTGGGTCAGGTTCCTAAAGGATACGTATTTTTAAATTACCTTATGGTTTCAATGAAGGTACTGTTTTATTTGATGAATTATTACAATTATTTGACAAAACTGGCTTGGAACTTGTTAAATTAATTATACGTAACAATAATACAAAGTTAGCTGCTTTAAATGAGCAATTGTGTTTTTTAGATAAAAGCATATGACAGGATTTATTGTTGGAACATAATAAGTTTCATTTAGAAAGCATTTTTAAAGAAATGGATAAATTTATTAACAAAGGTTTGAACACTATCACAAATTAAACAGAGACACCAATTATTACAAGAACAACAAAGTGTACGTACATTTTAAGGAATATAAGAACATGAAACAAATTGCTAAACCTGTTGATACTGATGTTATTAGGGACAATATTAGATCTCCAACTAATGAACAATTAACACAAGTACAAAGAGCTAGAAATTACAACTTTGGCCATGATGAAAGGCAGGGAGTTTTTTTTTAGAAGAACCGACCCTCAGAAGGTCGGAACAGTTACCCGACCGCTATGGTGGTCAGTACCATCAACAGAACAGACATTACAATACAACAGTACACAGGACCAATTCGTGGCACAGATAGATACATTTAATCAAGTTAATTCACCTGTTCAGGGTGATTTTAATTTACAAAGTTTTATTATAAATATTGGTGACTCTATAAATGACACTATTTGTACAAATCAAGTGTTTGATGAACCTGATATTTATGATTTAGGTAGTTTACAGAATACTGTTATTTCACACCGTTGCAACAACTGTTTTATTGTTACTGATGGTGACTTCAGTTTATATAATTTTACTGACAGTAATTTTGGCCACGATTTTTTTAGCCCTTTTTAAAAGAGGTTTTACATTTGTACCATCTTTTAAGCACAACATTGGTAAGGTTTTAATTAATTTAAAACTTTACACTAGATTATTGAATTTAAACATTTTTTTCTCCAATAACAACCATGACTGTACAAATGATTCTAGTTGTTTTACGCTTAAGCGTAGTAGTACATTCATACCACCACATAATCCTATGGCATATATTTTTGAGAAACTTTGTGAGAGACAGATTAGGAGAGTTTTGAGGAATAATGTATATACAACACAGAATCTCACCCCAGCAGAAATGTTTTGTCTTAAAGAACTAACTATGTCTGGGAAATATAGAGTTATGAAACCAGACAAGGGAGGTGGTATGGTAATCATGACAAACACAGAGTACTTTAACAAAATGACCATCATGCTTAGTGATAGTAATACATATGAAAAAGTAACTAAGTATGAAATGTCTAGGGCATATACCAAGGTGGATTGGTTATTATAT
This sequence comes from Protopterus annectens, assembly GCF_019279795.1. Classification (NCBI taxonomy): domain Eukaryota; kingdom Metazoa; phylum Chordata; order Ceratodontiformes; family Protopteridae; genus Protopterus; species Protopterus annectens. The sequence continues at coordinate 1,826,328,460 of NC_056739.1, forward strand.
GAACTCATTATGGATGGAACTATAACTAAAGAAGAATATTCTTATTTATTTGTTGAGTTTCCTATTACTCCATCCATTTTTGGTATTCCAAAAATACATAAAGACACTCACAATCCACCCTTTAGGCCTATAGTGTCAGCCAGGGGTTCAAAAACTGAAGCTATTGCATCCTTTATAGACATTCACTGCAAAGAGACGCTTAAAAATTTACCTCATATTTTAAAAGATTCCTGGCATTATTTAGACCTTGTGAGACAATGTATGATGAATTTGGGCCCTAATGGTATCATGGCTACCATTGATGTTGTGAATCTATTTACTGTTATTCCTCACACACAAGGCCTGGAAATGTTTGAGGCCAGTTTATTAAAATATAGTGGCATGAATGTTTCAAAATGTAGACTTTTGACTGAATTGATGGAAATAGTATTGGAGAATAATTTTATATATATATATATATATATATATATATGAATGGAGAATACTATAGACAAAGTACAGGTGTGGCCATGGGGGCCAGATGTGCACCAATTTATGCTAATTTGGTGCTAGCTAATTGGGAGACAGAGTTGGTCTTCACATCAACATATTGGTCCAAAATTGCCTTATATTTACGATACCTTGATGATATCCTCATTTTTTGGGTGGGCAATAAAGATGAATTTGCAGAATTTATACAGTTTTTAGGAATGACAACTGGTTTCTTAGAATTTATTAGTAAAATCTATGACAACAATTGTGAATATCTTGATATTGTTTTTTCCTATATCAATGATGAGATGCATTCTAACATTTTTAGAAAGAAAACATTTTCAAATTCCTTTTTACATTTTAATAGTTACCACCCTTTTTATCAAAAGAGGAATTTGATTAAAGGTCAGATGGTAAGGCTGTCAAGAATCATTAGTGATGATAACACATTTAATTTAGAAATTGAAAAATTATTGAATATGTTTCTTGACAGGGGATATCCCAATGAACTTATTTGTAACATTAAAAAGGAGATCTATACCAAAAAGACATTTGATATATAGACCTATCATTAAATTTGGATGTGATAATATATTGAACACCAATACAAACAAATTTAGAAATGATACTTTTGTATTACCATATAACGACACATCTCTTCATATTGTTAATATTATTCATGAGACTTGGATAAGTGTTTTTACCAATAATCCTGAGTTGACAGAGGTCATTGGCAGTTACTCCAAGATTACTTTCAGTAGAGGGAGGAATTTAAAGGAAATTTATGAGATGAACATCAACAATGATATTTTTAAAATGTCAAAAATGAACAAATGTGGATCCTTGATGGTCCATATGTTGCTATTTCTAATTTTGGTAAAACAATAAGATGCCCTGGGTATTGTAATTGTAATTCCAAGATGGTTGTTATGTAGCAACATGCTCAGCATGTTCAGCATTTTATGTTGGGAAAACCATTAGGAAGTTAGGAGAACGCATCGTTGAACATGTTAGAGATATTAAAAAACATATAAACAGCAGTTCTCTATATACACACAGTATTAGATGTCCCAATTTTAAAAGACTTTTATTTTTTATTATAGATAGAATTCCCCATAATATACATAAGGGTGGTGATGAGAAGACCATGTTGGAGGCTAAGGAATGTCTCTGGCAACTTAGACTAAACGCCTGTACCTTGCCAGGTATTAATGAACATGTCTCAATATCTAGTGTATTAAAACTTAAATCACATTTTATTTGAATCATTTTATGATTATAAATGATGGATTTTTTTATATATTATATTATGTATTTATTTAACCAATTATCTTGATATATATTTATGATATATTTATGACATAGTTACTTTATAGTTAATAGTTAATATATGTTTTAGTAATATTTCAGGTACATTTTTGCACACTAACACTACTACTGATTGTAACAAGAACAGTTATTTATATTATATGTACATCTATAGTGTAGTGTTCCAGTTTAACTTATTCTTTAAGAGCACGCAATTTAACCAACTAATTAATTAATTAACTAATCAAGGAATGTGTATATAAGGGATGGCAAAGTTTCTATGTATTCAGTACTCTGATGATGCCCTGAAGTTATTGGGTGAAAGCGCTTAGTACATAGATTTGTTCAATTTATTGTTTTTATTTAATAAACCAGTCTTTTACGTTTCGCTGTGTGGTTTTTCAGTTTCATAATTAGGGGGAATAGGTTTGACTGAAGTGGATGGGCCTGGGTTGGGGTGGATGTCACCACCAAGTGTTAGGTTAGTTCTAAGCCTAGTAATGAGCTTCAAGAGTTTATTTATGAGTTTATAATAATGTTTTAATCTGGAACTAAAGCTTCTGGGATTGGCAGGTTGATAGTGAGAGCATGGTGCAGGGCTGGACACTGTACTGTAAGACTGGTGAAAGGAGGAAGGACTAACAGTTAGGGAGAGAGTGTGGCCTACTGGGTACTGATATCCAGTGACATACTGGCTTTCATACAGGGTGAGTAAATAAGGGGCCAGCAGAAAGGTTAGTAAGGAAAGGTGTGTGGAGCACTGTGGTAGTAAGGGGTCAGAAATTGTTTGGGTGGTGCAATAGCAGAGGAAAGGATGATAGATTTAGAAGTGGGGGAGGAGAAAGTCTGGTAGGTGGATACTGATAGGTCCTTTAGATGGGGTGTGTGGCTATATAACTATAAATTCAGTGGTACTGGGGGTGGGTGGAAACTGGGAGCAGGGAGGGGAGTGAAGTGAGCCCGAGCGAAGCAAGGGCAAAAGGAGCGGGGCTAACACAGATTATAAATATTTGCTAAGGTTTCCTGGAGCCATAGGTAAGTATTAAAAGATCAAATTTAAAGTTCAATACCTGTGCTGTAAACTATATTTAGGGTTATTCAGGGAATTTGTTAGGTTTAAATTAAAGGTTGTAGTGTGTGGCTTTTCAGGGTTATAAGGTGGGAAACCAATATGTAAGAGTAAGATTCCTGGGTTTGTTAGCTTAGACAAATAGTGTTGTAGAGTACAAAGGGTAACTGGTTTATTTAGGGCAGGAGGGAGCCAGATTTCTATGGGGGCAGACTATAGGTGCTTTAGACCCAGGTCAGCAGTGCACATTTGCAGAGGATTACAGGTTTAGGTGGGATTACAGGTTTAGATATTAACCTTATCAGTTTGCTGTGGTCTGACTTCGGACAGGCACAGTTTCTGCAGGGTAGCGTTCTTCAGGTTGGAGAGCCTTTTTAGTCAGGGTATTTGAGGGGGACTACCTAAAAGTAAAAACAGAGTAAAAATAGCATCCTTACAGGCACACAGAACTAACCACTGTGCAAGCAAACATTTGTGTTTTCCCTTCAACTACGGTATTTACAGTATTATACAGCTCTGTGAAGTTGCAAGCACTATAGATGCTTCGTTTGCTTCACATGGGGCTGAAAGCAGAGTAAATCTAAGCTGGCTGTGGTTTTACTGTAAACTACATTAAGCACAACAAGAAATTTGCAAGTAATTAAGGTAAACAGTCCTGTAGGACATACAGGCTGCTGATATTGCTAGTAAACTGTACTTAAGAGCACAAGCCTGCTGTTTCTTCCTCATGCAGCACTTTTCCCTATTTAGCTAACAAACTTAGCAAACCTGTAAACAATATCCAGTACCTTGACTAAGATAATATCAAGTGAAATACGATGCAGCAGTTAGACTATCTGTTATAAAAGGCACCGTGTTATACACGAGCTAATTTCATATTCTTGGAGAAACAAAGTACATGCTGCCTATAAACTGCTAAAAATATCACTGTTCTGTTAAATAAAAGGCACAAGCCTTCTCAAGAGCCATTCATTATGTTTAACCCTCATAACACATGCTATTGGGCTAAATGTTACAGATCATAAATAACACACGGAATACTGTAAAACAATGCCGTATTTAAACAGAAATATCAGCAAACGGTGATTTAGCCACCTTAACACAGTCCGACCACGATAAACACCTTTTATAGCTGCAAATGACTTAGTCCAACTACGTTTAATACAGAAAATGTAATGGTTGAGCAACACAACATACCAAAATGGAGGAGGAGGCTGCTGACTGGGTATGAAAGCACCGGGGATTTGAAAAATGGTGGTTTCAGTAGGAACAGATGAAACCTCACATACGTAGTCAGGCAGGGGTGGAGTTAAGGGGCTAACACAGATTACAAATATTTGCTAAGGCTTCCTGGAGCCATTAGGTAAGTATTGAAAAATCAAATTTAAAGTTCAATACCTGTGCTGTAAACTATATTTAGGGTTCTTTAGGGAGTTTGCTAAGTTTAAATAATAGGTTGTAGTTTGTAATTTTCAAGGTTATAAGGTGGGAAACCAATATGTATGAGTAAGATTCCGGGGTTTGTTAGCTTAAACAAATAGTGTTGTAAAGTACAAGGGGTAACTGGTTTATTTAGGGCAGGAGGGAGCCAGATTTCTGCAAATAACAATTTGCAAAATAGCAAATAATGCTAGTTGTACCAGGCAGGGAAAGTGTATCGAGTGTCACCTAATTCAAACATATTGATACAGAAATAATAAGAGAGTAGGGTAAATGGCAAGGACAACTACAATAAATGCACTAAGGACAATGTGTACAGAAGTCAGAGAGATGTATACATAAATATGTAAGAGGTGAGGATAAATATTCAAATTATGGTAAGATAATTGATGTGAAGATGCTTATGTCACAAAGACAATTTTGTAATAATAAACGGTTGCAATATGTATGTCATAATAACTCATGGTGGTCAACCATCCTGAGCAAATATAGGTAAATAAAAGTAGACATGAAATTATAGGATGTGACAGTTACACAAATTAACATTGTAACAGAGGAAATTATGTGACATAAGAATCTCAGTAACATTCTGAGTTAACAAGACAGTTTGCAATGACAGTACATACATTATGGAATATTTGCATAGTGTGCATTTCATCAATATAACATGTTGAAAAATGGGAATGACTTGTAATCCACAATCTCTTTTGCAGGAATTCTTACCACCGATGGGTTAGGCTGTTTTTTGTACGCTTTTGATAGGATGAATTTTATTAGACTTGAACATGGTTGATTCAAGTCAACATAATATGAACATTAAATATGTAAAATTGATTTTTTAATTGCTTTTTAAATATGATTGGATGTTTCTTAATTGTTTTAACTATTCATGAATGTAATAATGAAGTGCTGTTTAATGGTTTGAAGAAGCAACAGGATGTTGTGAAAATGCTTACCTTGCATACTTTTAAGCAGAAGTAAAGTTTATACTCTGACCATGTTTCGGCTCATTTATTTTTATTTAATTTTTTACAGTATTATCTGATTACAACTCAATTTATAAAAAAATCACATAAAGCACATGACACAGCCAGCCAGTCATAAAATTATACAAACAACTTGTAAGTAATAAAATCAATAAAACAAAAAAAACAGTATTTTAAAACATATATGAAGATTTTGTAACATTGCATTTGTTTTTTAACTAAAGTAGGTTTAATACTAACAGCACTATTTAATCCAGGAAGCACATCATTTTGTAATCTTATGTCCAATAGTATTCACTTATTTCTAAGATATTCCCCCAGATTTACTAATCTTCTGTGCAGGACTAGACTAGTCCGGCATGGAAGTGGCAGTTTAGGAGGAGGACGGCAGCGCGCCATGCATATTAATGAAGGTGCACTGCCTGAGCTCCAAGTCCTGTAAGGAGCGTGGACGAGTTGAGGAGGCATGACTGAGAGTAGAGCTCTCACAATATGCACACCCTTGCAATGAAGGACTGCAGAAAGTGTAAATAAATGAGCGAGACCACTCATAGGTGTCCGCATATCCCCACCAACAGTCCCCCATGTGTACAACAGCAACAGAACATAAAAATAAGAAGAAACTCCTTTATTTTTTTTTAAACTCCAAGTACAGCTAACCGTAGGTGCGCTACCGTTAAAGCAGCTTAAAAGGCTAAAGAGGATAACAAGGAAGATACATGCAAATGAAGCAGCACATAAATAGTGTAGTGCTCAGAGCATCCTCCTAACGAGCAGGCATTCCCGGTTTGAGTCCCACTACAGCACATACCATTTTCCATGTGAAATCTGTATATGAATATTTTTTACATTTGTTTGCTGTATAACCTACTAAATAACATTTAAATGTGAACTGGAGTACTGCATTAAATGCACATGTGAAGTGACAGTGTCATAATGAATAAGACACTAGTAAGCAGGTTTAAGCACAAATAAGCAGTAGTAAGCATATATAAGGACTAGTAAGCGTGTTTAAGTGCGTTTGCATGGGGGTAAGCATTGCCTACACAGATTAAGCAAAGGAGAAGCTAACTGAGTGTAAAAAACTGTAACCGGAGGTTAGCATTGCTTAGCTCTGCACAAATACGTACTACTGCTTTAAAGTGCCTTAATCACTCTGTACACAATGGCCCGTGTTCTGCCCAGCAACAAAATAAACAGCTTCTGCAAGGCTCGAACTCAGGACCCTGTACACCACAGTAATTAACCACTAAGCCATCATAGCAATACATATAAATGAGGTATCAGCAAACTAATCCTCACCACAGGAAAATCAAACCAGACATGAACTGAATCTATGTAAAGTGTGATGTCATATAACCTGCCACAGAACATAAATATGTAAACTGGAGTACTGCAGTAAGCTTAGACTTGAGGTGTTATTGTAATAAAGTGTAGACGTCCCCAGGTCCCCATACAGTGCATGTACACATGAATCACGGATACCAGACACATATATAACCTGTAATGAAGAATAAATCACAGCCAAAAGGCAAATACAGTGCTAATTAACTATTAAGCAATGCTAACTGCAGCACAGCTCAACTTAGTAAGTGTAAGCAATATGTAGGGGAGCCAATTCAATCTGCCTAGTGGTATACCTCTTTAAGCAGTGCCAACCTTATGTAAGCAGATGTGCCCATAGCTTAGCCTTTTCAAAACTGGCCAATCATGGGAAAGTGCGGGAAATTGGCCGTATTTAAACCCCACGGGCAGGAATACTTCTCATAACTGGTTGTAGCTTCCTCCTGCAGGCAGAATGGCTGGTGTGGGTGAAGTCACTCGATTTAGAGAGCAGCGCTGGGGCATCCAAGAGTCAAAATTCATGGTATAGCTCCTGGTAAAACACCATGAGCAGAGACTACTGCAGGGCCAGCACCAGAGCTCCCAGTATAAAACAGAGGCCTGGGACAGTCTTGCCCATGACCCTAGCCATGCCACAGGTATCCCCCAGACTGGTGACCAGGTCAGGCACCACCATGCTGACCTGAAGCAATGGAGTGGGGATGTACTGGAGCAGTGGATCTAGGAGTCTCAGCAGATGCCTAATGCCCCAGTACTGAGTAAGTACTCATTTTACTAAGTAGTTAATAATTGCCTAGCTTGTGTATACTATGGATAGATATGGCTAAATATCACTGTATTTCTCTGACAGCTGCAGATGAGTGGGCTGCGATCCAGCAAGTCCATGATGTTAGGTTACAAAGGCTGCGATGCAAAGCAGTTTAGTATTTGTCTGCATGTACTGTCATAAAAAATAAATATAAGAGCCTTAGAAAGTGTCGTACCAGTAGAAATAAATGTGTAATATTCTGTGAATAAAGGTATAACCCCTGGAGAGCTTCTGTTTACTCTTCTTTCATATGTTGTTGAACTGTTGCATACTATAAATAGTACTGTTGTATTAAACAGTGTTACCCACAATGTGGTATGCAGATAAAATGTGTATGAAGTTCTGTATAACAATGTTGGAAGTGCCAAGAGGTCAGTCATATTGTACAAGTGAGGGAGACTTAGATAGAAAACAGTAGAAAGCTTCACATCAATTCCCTGATGACACAGTGTACTGTAATGTTAACTACAATTTCGTTGTCACACACAGCAGGGGTTTGAATCCTGGGAGAGCTAGTAAATTGTATGCATAATCATACCCCACAACTGTACAGATTTTGTTACAATGTTCAGATAGAAAGCTGTATGCATAATTACACCCAACAACTGTACAGAATTTGCTAGAATGTTCAGATAGAAAGTTGTATGCATATTCATACCCCACAACTGTTCCAATCTGTCCAGCATGTCCAGATAAATGGCCCACATCACCAGCCTGGTACCCTATTCCCCAGAAAAATCAGTGTGATGATCCAAGAAATGTACTGATAGTCAAATGTGTGCATAGTCAGAAAATGTATATGAAAACAAACCTGTCATTCGAGCACCTCACCCAAAGTGTATGATAGCAATTTTCAACATATGTTGCATTAACACCTGCATCTTGTCATGCCTGTATATAAGACACAGTTCACGTATATAATAATCTATAAAAATACCAGTGTACAATGTAAGGCCATTCAGTAGTGAAATAATACATGTAAGGGACAGATCACTGCAGTGACTAAGAATGTTGTGAAAACTATAAGGACATATTAGTTGTTAACTGAACTCTCTCTCTCACCCCTACCATATGTGCAAAAATAACCCACTGACACACCTCAGTCGGTATGTGTACGCTCCTAACTTTTATTGGGACAAATGTCCTAATGGTTCATAAATATTCACATTTGTTTCTATGCATGTGCCATATTAAAATACAACCATATTGGTGGCCTGTTGCCATCAATGAAACCTGCATGCTGTTGTAATGACCACTGTTGATCCATATATGCATGTGTTCTGCTTGCTCTGCAACTGTTTTAAATCTGGTATTTTGGGTTAATGGGAATACCTATGCATGCTGTTATAACTAATCCTGAATGCTGTTGACTACTACTGTCATACACTTGCTACAACATAGCTCATATGGGAAAGCCGGTCCCAGCAGATCCACCTGTCCTACCTTAGCTGACCATGGCATTGGGCACCAGCACATCTGGGGCCCAGCCTAGGACCTCCTCCTCCGTTGGCCCTGCACCACCTTTGGGTGGAACCACTGCAGGGGATGGAGCTCACCCCCCCTGTGAGAATACGTAAAGAGGAACCTGTCACCCATCGACATGTCTGGGCCGTGGTGCATAAGGAGCTCGATCTGGAGTTTTGAGACCAGCTATGCCAGCTTGAGGGTTGAGTGGCACAATTAGAAGGTGAGCCTCCCCTCCTACACAGCCCCTAGCACAGCCACCTTTGGGCCGTGAAGATGCAGTGGTGAATTCCCATGGGTAGGAACCTCAGTCCCACTGTTTCCATTTGGGGGCTCATGGGCTTGCGACTTCCAAACACCCCTCCCCATCCAAGTCGTTTACACCCCACATATGTCATATACCACCCCTGTATGCATCTTATTTATCTTGTCTGTTAACCTACCCAACCTACCTCCCCAAATATATCTACTACCGCCTTCCCAACATCCCAATCTCACCTAAAAAAAAGGGCAATCTGTTCCCAAAAAAAAATATTGCCCAATACATAGCTGTCCATTTTGCACACGTGTCCACTGGACATGTAATCTGGTCTAATTAGCATCACAATTAATTTATGCTGTCTTCACTCCTCTCCCAGGGGTTTGAGGGTCCAAATCTACCTCCAAATGCAGTGTATATGCACAGCTGTTGCCATAGAAGAAATGGGCAGCAATGGACCTTTCCTAAACCCTTCCTGCACATGCCTAGTTATTTTTCCTACTGTCTTACCCTCTTTGTGCCCCTTTTTCACCACTTTCCTATCAACCCTTTTTTCTTTTATTTTAAAGAAATTAGCATGGGGTAAGCAGGAGTAGGCACTTTTAAGCAGCAGTAAGTGGGTTTCAGCCTGTTTGTGCGAGGCTAAGCACTGCCTACACAGGTTAAGCAATTTAGAAGCTAACTGAGTGTAAGAAACTGTAACCAGAAGTTAGCAGTGCTTACCTCCGTGCAAACCCACGCAAACCCGCTTACAACTGCTTTAAAGTGCCTTAATCACTCTGTATCCAGCGGCCCATGTTCTGCCCAGCAGCAAAATAAGCTGCATCTGCAAGGCTCAAACCCAAGGCCCTGGACTCCATACACAAAGTTATTTACCACTAAACCATGGCAGATATACATAACCCTGATGTTTTCACAAACATATCATCCAGCACAATCAGTCAACAGTGCAGGAAATGTAGTAATATTATACCACACAACCTGCTAATGCAAGAAGTCTGGACAAAGTATGCCACAATGTGAGCACAAATAGGGATATATGTCAACTACTGCTCTAATATACTTAAAGTGTTGCTAGTTACACAGTTATATGTATTAGAACACATATGTAGAAGAAGATGAAGTTTGAAACACAAAAGTATCAGCACTAGTTACTGACTTCAATGCTGCAATCATCCATGTCAATTGCCAAGAGAATGAGGTACAGGCCAAAATATGAGCCGAACATGCATGGACATATGGACAGATATATATCTGTAAATGTAGACAGATTGACAGCTATATGTATATATAAATATATATATATATATATATATATATATATATATATATATATATATATATATATATATATATATATATATATATATACATATATATATACATATATATGTGTGTGTGTTTGTGTGTGTGTGTATGTATGACTCACAAATAATCATATAACATCAAGTGTATATAGATACATAAATATGTTCATATATATATATATATATATATATATATATATATATATATATATATATATAGAGAGAGAGAGATAGCTATATGATATATATATATATATATATATATATATATATATATATATATATATATATATATATATATATATATATATATATATATATATATATAGGTACATACACATATACACAGACAAACGGTATTAGTAGCCATACATATGTAGAAGCAGTGTGGTAGTACTGGGTGCAAAGTATATCCCTCAGCCACAAGCCCTGTAATTGGCACCTGTGAAATGTGTAGTGTGGCAACAATTCCCACAAATGAGAATACTTACATTAAACTTATACCCACCCACAATTCAATGGACATGAGACGACTCACAGGTATGCATACAAAGAAACCTTTATTTGTGTACTATACAATAATGTATGTCAGTAGTTACACCACATACATTTTGAAATATGTAATCAGTAATGAATGCAAGGCCCACAAAAACAGTAGATGCAAGCAATGTGAATATATACCATACTATGCTGTCCAGGCCAAGGCCTTCAATTAGTACAACAGTAGACACAGGATTTGCCATCAAGATAAGTAACAATCAAGAATTACAGATGTAGTTCAGCAGCCTCCAATTACACCCTGTAGTCAAGTCCTAGGGGGAAATGTAGCACTTGTGGTAATGTCACAGTATCTCGAACATAACATTGCTTAACCTAACATCTCACTATCACACTGAATGACCCTTGTCTTAACAGTTATATCCCTGAAAAGGTGTCACAGTCTAGGTTAATGGCATTGAACACCCCCCCCCCCATAAAAGGCTGTACAAGGGCAAGGAACACTGTGCACCACACACTGACCTCTGGAATTTACAAGGGCACATATGTGTTGTCCAGCTGTTGCCCCTATATATATATATATATATATATATATGGACTATGCCCAACAGTTGGTGTGGGAGTCCATGACATGACTGGGATAATAGCAGTAATGCTAGCAGTAAATAATGATAGGCCATTACCTAACAGCCCCTTTCTGTATCACAGCAGGACAAAGATTGACACATATGTGGAGGACAGGGGTGGGAACATAAGGCCATATTTGCATTATTGCTGTTACACACCCTGGAAATTGCTGGTGTTACAGGATTTGCTGCAGCATACCCTTATGTAGGAATATGACATTGAAATACAAATGGATGTAGCCATGTACTGATAGCACTCAACAGACAGAATGTTACTGATATATCTGGGACAATACCTGTGTGGTGCACAGATAAAACCTAACAGCCAATCCTCTTGGTATCATATGGATAGGCCCACAGTTGAGAACTATGCAGACAGACAACATTCCATGCAAAAGTAGTATGTACACAGAAACCCTGTAAGACCAGCAGAATGCAATGCACACAACAACATTACTCAGTCTGTCTGTAGGTCTGGAACCTTACCCAAATGTGTATTTGGCCTGAGTCTGTAGGTTCTGCTGTAAGAGGTATTGCTACCTGCTGTCTGTAACACTGATGTCCACACACAAGAAGGATGTCATCCATACTGGAAAGGTGAAGGGACAATGCTCACAGACGTCAGCAATTTATAGTACTGGGTTGCCATGACAATGGTTATCTGAAGTACTACGCAGTAGGCTGCATGCAATTAGCAACTGGTGGACACTGACTGGTGCAGAGGCCATCACCTAATCATTTGCAATACCTACAAAAGCATGCTGCAATCTATTCAAACCAGTTCAATCACTCTAGTGGAGAGAGTGAGAGAGAGAAAGAAAAAAAAACATAACTTTAATAAAAGTAACAAAGTTCAGGGATTTGTTACAGTGAAAAAACATAAAAGGTATGTGAAACAGATATGTACTTACTTGCATGTAGTATATGGCATAGAATAATAGGACATATAATATGAAATGATTTATATGTGCCATCAGTACTTGTTCCTGTAATGATGTTCTGCTCAACAACTGCTCTGGGCAATAGTGTCTGTCCTTGTGGGCAGTGGAACATACCTGTCAACTGTGCAGATCATGCAGTGAATGGCAAAGATGTGACCCATGATATCTGTGTTCTGTACATTACTGTGGCCAACAGCTGGTGGTGGTATTAATCCTGCCATGAGAGACACATTGTTGTGAGACCACACCACCTGCAGGACAGTCGTGTTGAAGTGTAGCATAGCATGCCCAACTGCCATAGCAGTATAATATGCTTATCTAAAATCTGTCACCATATATACCCACTAATGTTAGTTTGTGTTCACATGTGACACCTGTCTGTGTTGCAGCAAGGCAGAACAGTTCAGCTGTGAAGTAAAGAGAGTTACAAGACTGTGGACCAGATGTTTGTATGCACCCCACATACAGATAAATATATGTGTGATACATACTCACAGCTGTGCATGTCTACAGAACCTTGGACAGTTATACATATATATAGGTATATAAGCAACACATAATGATATCTACACATATATGCTCATATGTATATGTATACATATATATATATATATATATATATATATATATAACAGACACATACACACATATGCATAATACTGACATGTATCTAAATATATATATATATATATATATATATATATATATATATATATATATATATCAATACATGTCCCCTGCTATGACGACATGTGTGAGAGAACATTACACATCAATACACAACATATCTACACACCAGTACATGACTGCAAAATGGAGTGTGGGGTGTGGTGTGTAACCCATGTTGGGAATACATCGCAATTGTTTGAGAAGATGGGATATATATGTTGGTGAAGGGTAGTAGGCACATATTGGTATGTAGGTTTGGTTGGGTGACAAACAAGACAGCATACAGGGCTGGTATATGACACATGTGGTGGTTAAACACTGTGGATGGGAAGTTTCATTTAGAATGTGGAGACCATTGAGCCCCCATATGGGAACAAAGGGAACATGGTGCCCACCCATGGGCAGTCACAACAGCATGTACATGGTCATAAAGGTGCCTGGGCTGTGGGCAGAGCAGGAGGAACATGCATGTCTAACCTTGTGTATATGTACTGCATGCCTCCAGGTGATATAGCACATACCCCATGTCTCTGTGGAGCTCCCTATGCACCAGACCTTGGACCTAACTGTGGGTGACAGACATATGTCTGTGTGTGCTCCATTGGGGGACACCATCCCCTGAGGTGGTTCCACATGAAGGTAGTGCCGCAACAGTAGATAATGAGGATCCATGGTGGGTTGCGGATGTGATTTGGACTGGTAACATGTCCACATTAGGTGGGTGCGGTGTTCCTGCTGGCAAATAACCCCTACACATACTGTTGTGTCACTGTCATGGAACATATGTGGGTTGTAATAGTCCACACAATCCCAGAATATGTCTTACAGCAAGCACAGATATCCCCAATAACAAAGAATGGCAGATGTGTAGCAATCACATAGCAAGCATACCACATGCATATGTGGAAGCATAGTGGCAGTGACAATGGCATGCAAGTGAAATACTCTGCAACAGCCCAGCAACTCTAGTGTCCCCACAGGGAGCATGTCTATAAACACATAGCAGAAAGTATTGTACAATGCAACATATGACCCAAAGGTAGATAAACCATAGACATACCACTTGCATTATGTGAACATTAAGTTGGAGCTGATGTGGTGGTGGGAGACTGATATGTGTATTATATTATGGTAAACATGCCATATGAGTTGCTCAGACGTGTTTCCATCTTTATGTCTTTCAGAGACTATGGTGCACCCAAAGAATCCAGCATACAGTGTTGGTGATGACGACATAATACTCACCAGCATCACCCAGCACTACCAGCTGCTGTTCTCAAGGACAAGCCATGACCAGCATGAGCGCACTGCCATGTGGAACAATGTGGTCCACAGGGTGAATGAGGTGGGTATGCAAAGCCATACATATCAGCAGGTCCACCGTCATTGTAGTGACCTGCTCTGCAATGTATGTCACCATGTCACTGCCGTGCGGGGTGACCACCTTGCAATGGGGAGGCCATAACATACATCCTCCCTCACCAGAGTGGAGGAGCTGCTCATGAGGCTGATGGCACCTGCCTGCCCACAAGAGCTACAGACATATACAGTCATGGAGGTGGCTGCTACCCACACACCAGACATCGAGCATGCAGGTAAGGTTCCAGGGATAACAGTAGACCACTGTTGTGTATGCGTCTGTACAGGTAGATCATGCATATGTAAAATGTGGAGTCTGTTGCTGTGTAGTACTGATAATCAGTTGTGCATAATCTGTAGTGCTGTGGACTTCAGCTGTTGTTTTACTGTAATATTGCACCCACCCTGTAGCAATGCCACAGCTGTAGCCACCGACATCAACTGTATCTCATCTCAATGTAGGTACCTCTGGGATACCAGCAAAGCAGCGGCTGGATGCTGGTGAGTATGGTTTAAGGTTATGCTTGGCAATTCACTGTGCATGTCATAGCTAAGGTGTAGGCCATGTACACATCTAACATACCTACCCATAATGTATGCTGTACATGTTCACTGACAGAGCACACACCTCACTAATGGATTACCAGCCTCAAACACATGCAATACACAGACCATCTCAGACAACTGTGGCTACACTCCAGTGCACATTGCCCAGGCACAGCTGACATCTGCCTAACACACACAGCTATGTCATACATCAAGCAGTTGAACATGCTACACATAAAGAAATCTCACTCAAACTGCAAACACACACTTCAGGGACCTAAACTTCATCAACACATTACACAGAACATACTGGAGGGATAGGGCCCTGTCCTGGGGAAATCCCACACTCTGGAACAGACTACCCATTCATGTCAGGCAATGCTACTCATTGGCCCTCTTTACAAAACACTTGAAAACTGGATGGGAAATGGGGAATTCACCCTGGGTAGTACGCCTGTGCCACAGCTTGACAGGGGCACAGGGGAATAACATTATTGGGTGGCGCATGGCTGGGAACCCCTGTGGCTAGGCTTATGTAAGCCCCAGGACCAATAGACCAGTACTCACCTATGAACCTATGTGTACCACAGGCAACATCAGCAAGGACTCAATACAGATATGACCTGCATAATGGTGGGACATTGCCAAAGCCATGTGTTGTAATGTGTTCTGATGTACCAGCACCATGTTGGGGAAGTCCAGGAAGTTGCAATTATTATGCATGTGCTGCACAATCCACACCTCACCCCAACCCAGGGATGACATCCCCATCTGTACAATGCTGGTGCCACTGTACACATACATGTTTGCCCTGCATTGGCAGGGAATATGCCAGTACACATGGTGTTCCTAGTTTTGGATACTGCAACATGATACATGTGTAGGCCACAGATGTCAAGCATTTGAAATGTATCAGGAGATGGTGAGGGTGTGTCATCCTGAAACACAACAGTGCACTGGAGGGGAGAGACAAACCTACTGAGAATGGCTGTATCTCCACACAGTCAAGATCATGAAGTGTGGCAGATATAAGCCTGACTCCATGGGACTAGTGATGGTACTGTATGATCTCCAAGGGCTGTGCATGTGTTTAGCATGCAAACATGCAGGTTTGGAGAACATTTGCAGGCCTGACTGACCAACTACTGGCTCATAATGATGACCCATGCTACTATACCCCTGCCAGGTATTGTGACCGCAGTAGTACACATAGCAGTTATTGCTACACACCATCATGATATGTGTGCACACACATATGCACCCACAAACAGTATGCATCCCAATCAGCATCTGCACAACTGACACATATGGCTTGTAAAGCAATTGAATACCTAGGTCATACATCACATATCAGGTATGTGTAGTGTTGCCATACGCAGTAGTATTGCACCTTGGCATGTCATGGAAGAGAGTGCCATGTCAATAATGGTCTCTACACTCACCATAGGTACAGTACATTGTGTCTGTGGTCGGTCTAATGGTATTCTATCACTCATATATGCACCACTGATGATGACATCTGTGAATACTCAGCAGGCATTCGCAAAACACACATGTCCACATATACTCCAGTAACACACAGAGGCTGTGAGCAGTAGAGAAAACATAACTGACACACAGATACACATCCTGCAATGGTGTGTACACCTGTGAGGTATGGTGCACTGTACATGCCAAGGTGCTGAACAGATGCACAGCAATGCTGTGGACATGGGTACAGTGTGTTCCAGGTGGACGGCCATCACCTACTAACAGAAGCCATGCATCACAGCCATGTATAATGTTGGTAGGGGGACTGACTACAGTGCAACTGCATGATGTTGAGCACCACATGTCTTGCATGCTGACATGTGTGTAATTACGGGTTTGTGTGTAACACTGTACTGCACCATCACCTGCTAGTGTGTGTGTTATGGGGGTGCTGAAGTTGTCTGTAGGTGCTGTCTGGTGGAGTGTATGGGTTGTCATGTATGTGGACTGCATGTGTGTATGTCTGTGTGTGTGGCCATGTCTGCACACAAGTGTGTGTGTGTGTGTGTGTGTGTGTGTGTGTGTGTGTGTGTGTGTGTGTGTGTGTGTGTGTGTGTGTGTGTGTGTGTGTACTGTTTATTGGTGATGTACAGGTCTTACAGTCTGTCCCTTGTTTTCCCCTCACAGGTGGTGAGGTGGGGCTGGGTCCCTCCCGCAGGGAATCTGATGTCACTGATACAGACAGTGACCATGAGGATAGGTGTGTTGAAGCACAGCAGGGTCATCAGGGGCTGCTACTGTGCCACCAATTGACATCCCGCAAGTATCTACCCCATCCATGCACACAGTCACACTGCCTCTACATACCTCATCATTGTTGGCCTTAGCTGAGGGACAGTCTATGGTTGGCATTGGCCAGGACAGTGTGGTATCTATTGCACATGTCAGGACACAGCAGCCATAGCCAGATGTCCAGCAGGGTACCACATAGGCAGATGTTCAGGGGTGCTCATTGGAGCACTGCTGGTCATAATGCCCCTGGCAGACATGCCACATCTATATCTACCACATGCATGTTCCAGGCTGTCATGGAGGCACAGGCACAAATAGAATGGTACACCAGACAGGGTCTAAGGGTACAGAGGGCTCATCACACCTCTTTAAATGACAGCATCCATGACCTAGCAGGTGCCATTCATAATTACACCAAGGTGATGGATAGACGGTGGGGTGAGACATTGGATCTCATCAACAATGTCATGTCCATGCATCAGGACAGGGCGGGATGGTTGAGATGGCCACATGGACATATGCCAGCAACATTAGCAGCTGGAGGTCACCGTGGATGTCCCACCAGTCACAGCCACTCCTATAGTGGCAGTTCCAGCCCCAGCACTGTCGGGGTGGAGGGTGCTGTCCACAGACTGTCATATCAGACCATGTGCATGTGGCCCTGGCTAGTCCCAGGAGGGACCTGGATCCAGTGGACATTTCTCAACCTCAGGGAACAGTACCCTATCTGGCTTTGTACCTGATACTGCCTGTGGCACCCCTGCCAGGCACAGGTCCTGTGTCCATTGCCAGAGACGGTGAACTGAAAACCCTGCCAGGTACAGTCTGCAGCTGTCTCAGAAATCCCCATATATGGCGGAACTGTGTGCATGCAGACACACACACATAAACAACAAACCTAGGGTAACCACATACCTGCACACATGACATCACCATTGGCCTATACAAATACTCAGACCCCCCCCCACACACACACACACAAACACACACACACACACACACACACACACACACACACACACACACACACACACACACACACACACATTGTCAATTGTATGGCTCAGCCTAGGTCTGTGTCAAAACAACAACACACCCTGTGCATATGATGATACCTGTGCCACATCCTGTCTTCCGTAACATTGATGCAGGGACAGGCTATCATGGTGCTGATGCACAGAGTGACTGTACAACAGTGTAGCAATGGAATGCTATGTAGCATGTTGTCAGCAGTAAAGTGAAATGCTAATATCTTGGAAGGTGTAGCTGTGCATCCATGATACATTGTAGCTGTAATTAACAATGTTGTATTGTTTACACCATTATCCATTTTGATTGTGTTGTGGTTGTCCATGTGCCACATGGCTGATGGGTGTAGTGGTGTCAGCCGGCCTTCTACAGTGGACACCAGTAAGTGTAGTGGGTGGTACACATGACATGGCTGGGTACAATACACAGAGCCTTTGGTTTGGATGCAGTACAGATACAAGACTGTACACATGGAGGTACGTCCTTGTGCAGGTAACACATCTGTTGCCCAGTAATCCCACCAAGACAGGATAGGCACAACCACACATTGGTATATATGCAGTCTCCAATTTGGATGAAATTGAACATGCTAACAGCAG